>NC_080421.1:2944473-3544473 GCF_029873635.1 Malania oleifera | reverse complement strand
CTGATCTATATAGCTACGGTACCGTGCTCTTAAACTGAACTAAACTAACATCCGGGTTCTGATAACATATAATACATGATATTATAGCATTTTTCATCATTTCATAAATACGGCCTCACGCCGAAATCCTTCCATATATACGGCCTCGCGCCGAACATTTCATAAATACGGCCTCGCGTCGAACATCATTTCATATATACGACCTCGAGCAGAAAATTTCATAAATACGGTCTCGCGCCGAAAATCATTTCATATGTATCATTTTGAAAATAAATCAATTATCATGTATTTTCAACATCATTTATACTGTAACATTTCATATTCTTGAAAACATGCTTCATTCGTAACAAAGTCATATCGTAATACATTTCACGTAAAGTGATATTCATGCCACACATTTGCTGTATAAAATCATACTTCATATTCTAAAATCATAATTTCTAGCATCTCATACATATATACATTTCAGCATAATAGCAGTATTTTCCCAAACGTGCATTTCCTTTGTAATATACATATATAATATATGCTTTCCTAAAAATAAATGTACTCATACATAATAATAATTTGCATGGAAAATAACTATTTTAGTTTATTCTCTTACCTGACTACTAAGAAAAGTCCCTATAAATTCTGGACTCACACCCGTAGGATTTCCTGATCAATACCCTGAAAATGAAAACTCCCAAAACTAAACTTCAGTATTTTCATGCGAATATCATTTCCTATAACTACAGTATGACCAAATTCGGCATAAAAAGTCTTACCTCAACTCAGGGATGATTTTCAACGGAGTTCCACCGATGATCCCCTCTGGCAGATTTGGAGAGAACTTCCCCAGAAGCGTCGTGGTGGCTTCAGATCATCGATCCGGCGAAAATCTAGCCCGAAATCAAAGGAAGAAGAGGAGGGAACCGAAGGGAGAGAGAGAGGGTAAGAGATTTCTTAATTTTGAAGTTTAAATCTGGGTTATTGATACTTATAGGACTGGATTCGTCGATGAGACACGCCACCTCGTCGACGAGTCCAGTAGAAATTTCTTCGATGAACTTGCACCTTCGTTGACGAATTTCAGACTTCCCCAAAACCCTCTCTTGGTATCTTCTCGTCGACGAATCTTGTGTTCGTCGACGAGGTCCTCTTATACCCTCGTCGACGAATCCCCTGTGTTCGTCGATGAGGCCCTGATAATTTTCCTTCCTCTTTATTTAAATTACATTATTATTATTCAGATCGTCACAGTAGGATTTGAGTCCTAACGAGACTCTTAGTAAGCCAGGTAAGGGGAACAAATTATAACAGTATTTTTAGAATTACTGTGTGAACTAATATGTGAAAATGAGCATATGATATTTTGCCTGAAAGTTATTATGTTATAAATATTAGATAAATTGTGTGGCATTTGAGTAATATTAATTGTGATGCTTTGCAGTGTGAAATTAACATATTATGAATATTAGACGAAAATTGTGTGGCACATGACATGTGTTGAAAAATGTGAAATTTAACGATGTTTATTTTCTGAGAAAATATTGAAACGAGAATGATTGATGTGGTTAGTGGAAAATAATGAAATGTGATATTTATACGTGAGTAGAAATTATTTGCATGAAAAATGAGATTGTACAAATTACTGATATGAGTATTTTGGGAAATATGGAAATACATAAAATATGATATGTACTATTATGAGATGATGGAAAGTGCACAGAAAATGATGAGAATATTTATATTGATCTGAATTGAGATATACTGAAATATGATTGATGATATGCCAATACCGCTCAATAATTGTGGTGGGTGGTATTCCTTTCCTACTGATGTGGTTGGGGAGGTATGCTCAGTATGGAGATTGTGTGTGTACGTGTTAAGTTCCTACTGATGTCGTTGGGGAGGTATTTTCAGTATGAAGATTGTGTGTGTGTGTGTGTGTGTGTGTGAAGTTCCTACTAATGTCGTTGGGGAGGTATGCTCAGTATGGAGATATAGTGTGTGTGTGTGAAGTTCCTACTGATACCGTTGAGGAGGTATGCTCAGTATGGAGATTGTGTGTGTGTGTGTGTGAAGTTCCTACTGATGCCGTTGGGGAGGTATGCTCAGTAGGGAGATTATGTGTATGAAGTTGCTACTGATGCTGTTGGGGAGGTATGCTCAGTATGGAAATTGTGTGGTGAGGTTCCTACTGATGTCGTTGGGGAGGTATGCTCAGTATGGAAATTGTGTTGTGAGGTTCCTATTAATGTCGTTAGGGAGGTATGCTCAGTATGGAAATCGTGAATGTGTGGAAAATTGGAATTATGTGATCTATTGTATTATGTAAAGTACATAAATGTGAATTTATGTATACATAGATATGTAATAAGTTAGAATGGGAAATGATTATGAGAAATGAAAGAGTGTGTGTTTTATAAAATAAATAATTGAGGTGAAGTGAAACTCTCCGCCTAAGGGCTTACTGAGTAAGGTGAGTGCCCTGATATGTATTAGATGTGGTCATTTCTAGCAGCATAACGTGTTAGGGCAGAGGGAAGCTATTTGTATAGGCGGGCACTCTTCCCTATTCTCAGGAACTTTGCGGGTAATTATGTGTGTTGGAAATGAATAAACTTGAGAAATGGTTTTAAAACTTATAAAAGCTTGTGTTGTATATTTATATGATTATGGGAATGTGAATATCAGTGTATTTTCTCAGATGAAATGTTGTTTTAAAAAAAAAAATAAAGCATGTTATAACTGAACTCATATGGCCACACACTGTAAATAATTTATTCCTTCTTATTGAGATGTGTCTCACCCAAATTATCTAAATTTTTCAGGGAACAGGGATAGACCAGATGATAGAGCTCCGTGATCATAAGGAGTTGGGACCCTGACACACAAGGTGAGTTTTTGGATTAGGGGATGTGTAATTTCCCTAGAGTTGGGTTGTTTTGAGTTTGTGATGATGATGTATATATATGTATGTAGATACTCTGGGTATTGTATTCTAGATAATATAATTATACTATCTTCCGCTGTTAAGTTGTAATAATGAAATTACTTTTTACCTGGTACCCAATGCAGGTCGGGTCGTATGAATGGTAGTAGGGTTTTTGACGTGGCCGATGTTTGGATGTGGTTAATGACAAGTGATTATTTATTTATTATTGTTTTAAAAAATTGTACGAAAAATCGGGCCGTCACATATTATATGAGAATATACTGGAGTTTTGTGAAGTAAAATCGTATTATATTTTCAGGAATAAGGTATTTTGGGACCCTGCAGGCATGGGTTGAGGACCCCAGTGGATGATATTTTATTAACTCAGGTAAAATGATACATGGTTTATAGTCTAGGAATTGTGCATATGTGGAATTGGGGAGAATATGTATGGGTAAATTATCTAGGTGAATTCAATTGTTTGATTGAGAAATTATACGTGTTATCTCAGGATGTTGAAATTTTGAACGTTGTGTGCGTAAGGTTTTAAATAACATTTAGGGCTCAGATAATCAGATATGAGAAATATGCTATGCTAGGAAATTTTAGTATGATTATCAATAAAAAATTTATGTTTTACTAGATTGTTATTCAGATCATAAAATATTAGTATAACAGAAAATACAAATTTCAGAGCATGTGTATCTAATTATTTAATTGTGTGGCATGAGTTCGAAACAGATTAGTACAGTATTTATACAGTTTACAAATAGCATGTTTTACAGTATATTAGCAGAAAATATCATAGAATATACATGTTCTAAAGAATGATGAATTTTCAGTATACATACAGATAGAAATTTTATCGAATATTCAGAAACATGATTTATAGAATTTCCAAGATACCATGATTTCAAAACCGTAACACTCAGATACTCAGATATTCAGACAGATATTTAGATATACAGGTATTAAATATTCAGTTAGTTATTCATATTTTCAGATTACTCAGATCAGTTTTACAGTGTTATGGTTATTTCAAAATCATGGTAAAATAGTAATATAGAAATATCAATTACATATGTATATAGTATCAGACCCTGATGGACCAGATTCAGTCAACAGAGTAAGGTACCGTAGCTATTTTCAGTTCAGAGTGCAACCACAAAACTCAGATAGTATGTGGATTTTCAGCAGTCGATCGTGCCTATGTTGTGGATAAGCTCCCCGTCAGTTAGGGTTGAGGAGACCGATCTGACTTTCGGAGTTCAGTTGACTTATCTTGGTCGGCCAACCAGTGATAGGTCCCGCATGCAGGCCGCACAACCCTGTCATAAGGGGTTAAATCATGACTTTCAGTTATCCATCCAAGGAAATTTTCTCAGTTATTATATTTATATATATATATATATATATATATATATATATATATATATATCTAGATTTACAGAAACCGTAGATATACCTATGAATGTTAGAAGTATTATGAATAGAATATTTAAAAGCAAAAACAAAACTTAAAGTCATAGAAACCATCCCGAAGTTATCGCCTCCAAACTGTGAGACAAAGCCCTAAATTCTCATATTAATCCCTCACATTCATTTTACCAAAATCACAGTCTACCCATTTCTACCCTCATCAAAATCCATTCCTATAGTCTGCCATTGTTTTCTTTTGTACACTAAAGTCTACATAACCTAACAACCTACGCTCAAATACCAATCTTGTAACGACCCCAAATTACTACCATCATTTTTTTTTAAATAACAATATTCACAAAAACATCTCAGACCCAAAGTGGTATTGAGAATACCTGTAAAGACCCAAAGAATTATGGTATTTAAATAATAAAACAGGGAGAAAAGAAAATTTTTAAAAGAGGTCACAGCAAGTTCTCGTCGACAAAGCGGTTTATTGGGATCGTCGACGGGGACACGTGTCTCGTCAACGAAGAATTACCGAGAAGGTTATTCCAGGATCTGAAATTCGTCGACGATGGATAAGTTTTCGTCGACAAACTCTTTACTTGGCCTCGTCGACGAAGTGACGTGTCTTGTCAATGAAGGCAAGTGTATAAATAGTCCAAACTCGGGTTTTCAGTGTGAAATTTTGCATGCAATTTCTCTCTCTCTCTCTCTCTCACTAAAAATCGTCCTTCACTCCTTCTCTCTTCGATTTCATCCTTGTTCTTCACCAGATCGACGATCTGAAGCCGCCACTCTACTCTTGGGAAGTTTCTCTTCATTTCTGCAGGAGTGGATCGTTGGTTAGGCTAACTTGGGAACCATCCCAAAACTTGGGCAAGTTAATTTAAGTTTTATTGGGTATTTGGAGTTTTTGGTCTGAGTAGAATATGTTAGGAAAGATAATACTGAAGTTTTTTTTTGGGAAAATGTTAATTTCAGGGTGTTGTCCTGGGAACACTACAGGTGTAGAATTGAGTGTTTTGTGAGCTTCTTAGTAAGCTAGGTAAGGGGATAAACTAAGTTAGGATTTTCAATGAAATTATTTTTTATTTTATACCATTAAATTTCAAGAAAATACGTATATTATATAACTATATTTGGGAAATACTGTTATGAATAGGGTTGTGATTTAAACGTGATTTGTCAGAAAGCATGTTAGAACAAATTTTATATCTAGAATGTTACTCATTTCTGTGTGGCATGAGGTTAAATTTCCATATAAATATGTATATCATGATAATATGTTTCCCAGATCAAGTATGATATGATAGTTTTCAGAGTAATTATAAAACAACACAGGAACCATGACTTTATGATTATAATATTAAACAATATAGGAAAATTATGTTCAATATATTATGATATGCCGGCACAGATGTCGTACTTCATGTTATGTTATGCCGGCGCAGATGTCGTGATTCATGTTATGTTATGCCAGCGCAAATGCTGAGGTTCACGTTGGCGCAGATGCCAAAATCAAGTATGATAAGACGGAATTTATGAAATATGTACATGACAATTATTATTATGAAATACGAAACAGCTATGTTCAGTATATGGAACTTATTATATGATATCAGAACTCGGATGACATGGTTTAGTATAATTTCAGGAGCACGGTACCGTAACTATATGTTCAGAATTATGATAGTGCTCCCACACGACCAGTAGTGTGGGAGATGGTAGTCAATGTGGTTTCAGTGTAGAATGGAGTAGTCCCTTTGACAGTACAGGACCAGGTGGGGTGGGCCCATCGTACTTACAGACTTATATTTGATCTAGCATGGTCGGCCAGCCATTACTAGATCCCTCCTTCGGGCTGCACAACCTAGTCATGTGGGGGTATGACATGACATCAGCTAACTATCCATCCTAGGTGTACTTCGGTATTGTATAGTTATATAAGATGATTTTCATGTTAGTAATTTAGTACGTTATATTATGTTATGAGGAATCATGTTTTATTCAGATATGATATCAACAGTTTTTACCAGTTATGATGTATGTACTCATATGATGTATAACCCGAAAACACTCATGTTGCCACACACTGATATTAGTTTATTTCCCTTATTGAGAGGTGTCTCACCCCAACTATATATAAACATTTCAGGGAATACAGGTAGAGTAGATAGGGCTTTACGGTTGTAGAGTCCAACCGAGCTACCCTGTCAAAAGGGTGAGTTGTAGAGCCATGATTTGATTTATTTTAGGGGGGTGACCCTAGGCTACTTTTGGCTTTTTGGTGGATGATTGTATATATAACAAGTTTAGTAGAACTCTGGTATTGTGGCTGGATGGATGATATGTATGTGATTACGTTTCCTGCTGCATATGTATCAGAATGGTATTTTGAATATATCCTTGGTACCCATGGGTCCAGGTTAATTATGTTATTTAGTTCACAGGATATCAAACTTATTATATTAAAGGTTATTAAGAAAAAAAATTATATATAGTAAATTAGGCAGGTTGTTACAGTTACACTTATCCATCGTCGACAAATTTCAAATCCTAGAATAGCCTTCTCAGTAATCTCTCGTCGACGAGACACGTGTGCCCGTCAATGATCCCAATAAACCGCTTCGTCAACGAGAACTTGCTGTGGCCTCTTTTAAAAATTTCCTTTTCTCCCTCTTTTATTATTTAAATACTATAATTCTTCAGGTCTCTACAAAACCTGTTCATAAAAATACCATCTATGCAACGTAATATACAAACAAGATATTTAAACCTTATTTACAATACCTGAGTTTCAGTATTTCTCAAAATATAGTTGTACATCTCCCAAAAATCCACAAGAACTCCTAGGGACTACTCAAAATACATCTAAAATAACACTTACCCTTTAGCTAGGGCAGTACTAAAGTCACCTCTATCTCAGAGTTCGCTCCGCACATCGGTATAGATTTCCTGAAATGTTTGAATTTCTAGGGTGTGAGACACCTTTTAGTAAGATGAGATAAATTATTACCAATGTGTGGCAAATGAGTTTTATATGAATAACATAATTATTAATTAAGCTATAACTGAGATAGCATTTCACTGTAAAACATATCATAACTCACACCTATGCCATTTAAAATACAAGTTTTCTTTTTTAACATACCTTTAGTTGTAATAGATAATTCTTGTTTCTTGTAAATCTACGTATATATATAACTGTGAAAACTTCCCTAGATGGATAACTGTAATCATGAATTAACCCCACATGATCAGGTTGTGCGGCCCATGGGTTGGACTTAACCATGGCTGGCCTACCAGGTTAAGTCAAACTATAACTCGTCTGTAGTACGATTGGCCTGCTCAACCTGGTTCGGACTTCCAGGGAGCTCCTTTACTCTCCTCTAAGGCACAATTGACTGTCAACACCACACTCTATCTGAGATGTGTGGTTACACTATCTATACAGTATTAGCTACGGTACCATGCTTTGTGTTTTGTTTTGATCCATCAGGGTTCTGATACTATTTTACTATGATTTTGTATAAACTGTAATACCATGATTCTATCATATCTATATTACTATGATTCTGTGTAAACTGTAATATCATGGTTTTGTAACAACTGTAATATCATGGTTCTGTGAAAGTTGTATAAAATTCTGAATTAATATTCTATACTCAATCTAGTATTTCTTATGCCACACAATTTAGGTATACTCAAAATACTATAATTTGTATAAGAAAACTATATTTTACTACTATATGGAAAATCATATGTTCTGCTATATAAAAATAATACATCATCTATAAGGTAAATCTGATATCCAATTTCTAAATTTTCACAAATATATATAACACATGCAAAATTAGAATCTATATTCTAAATCTTATGTCCTGAAATATCCAGAAAATCATATGCTAAAAATCCCATAATCACATGTTAAACTTTAGTTGATAAAATTTCTAAAATTAACTGGCATATGTTATCCCCTTACCTAATTCCCTGAGGAAACGCTCGCAGGGATCTTAAACTCGTGCCTACGGCGTTCGCACGCTCCAAACCCTGAAATCACATTTCCCTAGTTCAATCAACTCAACCCCAGAATTATGTTCATAATCACATTCCTAGACCTATACACCCACTAAAACAATTAAACCACCAATCAACACTATAATCAACTTCCTTACCTCAGTTTTGGGGTGGTGCTTGGGATCCTCCAAACACAATTTCGCTCCGGTTAAAATGACGACGATCGCCTCTAGGCCTTAGATACGAAGTCTGATTGTTAATAGGGCGAGTTTAGAGTGAGAAAATGAGGAGGGAGAGGGAGGGAGGGAGAGAGAGAGAGAGAGAGAGAGAGAGAATTCGTAGCTAAGAGAGGAGAGAGAGCCTTTAGAAATTTACAAAGAAAATTTACATGTAGGCCTTATATACTATTCTGTCCCAGAGAAAAACCGTCGATGGTTTTCTTAGTTTCACAGAAAACCGTCGACGGTTTTGTCTTTAACCAAACCAGTTTTCACTATCTACCCTTAACTTGGCTGCAGTAAAAATATCACCATCAACGGTTTTCTTGGGCTCTCCCAAAACCATTGACAGTTTGGACTTCACCAAACCATTTTCCTCTTTTTCTTTGCTTTTCTTATTATTTCTATTTCCCGGGTCTCTACTCTAATCTTGTCGAGTGTTTCAACGCTGTCTTGAAAGGAAATCGTAGTCTCCCAATAAAGACCTTTGTGCAGCTGACATTTTATCGCGTTGCACATTATTTCAATAGCAGACGAAAGACTGCTCGTAAGACAATTGCTGGAGGAAATGCATTTACTCTACACATACTGTTAGTTATGGAAAGAGGGAAGCTTAACGCGACTGGATGGGTATACTCGATTTTAAGAGAAGACTCTGTCGAAATTTTCATAGAAGTTTGATGTAGTATGAATGTATACATTTGTGTATGAAATTTGTGAAAATATTGTTATCGATTGCCGATGAAAATTGTTTTTTTTTTTCATAGGTGCAAGCATGGATGGGTATACTTTATTTTAAAAAGAGACGATGCTGAAATTTTTATAGAAGTTCGATGTAGTATGAATGTATACAGTTGTGTATGAAAGTTGTGAAAATATTGTGTAATCAATTGTTGATGAAAATTGTTTTCTTTGAACAGATGTAAGCATGGATGGGTATACTCGATTTTAAGAGACTACCAAAATTTTTACAGAAGTTCGATGTAGTATGAATGTATACAATTTTGTATAAAAGTTGTGAAAATATTTTTATCGATTGCTGATGATAGTTATATATAATATTTTCTTTTGTTTCCTTCTAAGCCTTGATGAAGTGATGTGATATTCCTAAACTAAATTTGATGTCATGAACGTATTGGATTTCATGAAAATAAAACGTTCTTTCAAAGTAAATACATGATGCTTGGTTTTGATTTTCATGATGATGTATGTGTGAAATACGATGCAAATGAAATGATATATGGAAACATTAATCTTAAACTAAACTAGATGCAAGTGACAATTCTATGCAAATGCAAATGTCAGAATTGATGTAAATGATTTACTTAATGCACATGAGGTTAAGCTTAACTTTATTCTTGAACTAGACCTCATGTAATGGATGAACTAAGTGTAAAGTGGAAATGCGATTTCAATGTAAAAAGGGGCTTTTCAAGGACCTCATAAGAAGACCATGCTCATTGAAATGTGTTGTCCCAAGTTGAATTCTAAAGGCACATTAGCCTCGGATTTTGGAATTGGATGATTTCTTTTATTTTCTTGAAATTTGGGGTTCTGATTTGCAAAATGAATGCCTACTTGATGCAATGCATGCATGCTAACGTTTGAGGATTGAACGAAAATTCCAAGTTTCTTGGATCAAAAGACAAAGGAGGTGACCTAGTAGGATAATCTAGACATGAGGTGCTTCTTCTACGAGTCTCTTTTCATAAAGAAGATAATTGAGTGATTTTTTAATTTGCTTTTTTAAAGCTTCTTTTTATGAATCCTTGAGCATTATGGACTTTCAAAGAAGTTAAAATACGTATTATGCAAAACCGAACACTATGATGCAATTGGCTTGAACTCTGAAATCTTCACTTTACTCGGTCCATCAATGAACATCCTAGTCCAAACAATCCCAATGTACATGGTTATGCTTAGTGTGTTTAAGTCACATTTCTCTTCAATGACATTGCTTCAATTTTCTACCCTAGTGCAAGGGTTGAGCTATCTCATAATGGGTTGATGTTTGAAACTCACTCCTTTTGCCCCAATGTATATCTTCTTAGGTTCTTAGCAAAACTTGTGCTCTCATGCACTTAGGGCATCTTCTTACTTCTTGGATGAACTCGACGAACCAAAGAGCATATGATAGCCTTCAATCTTTCAAATGAACACTTCGCATCATAACTAATTGAACACTTCGAAATAACTAATTCTTGTTGACTCTTTATTTCACTAGTTTATATCCTACATTACTTCATGACAATATTTATTGAACTTTATCCATTACAAATTAAAAAAAATATAATGGAATTTAAAAAATGGTTCTAGATAATAAGTTCATAAACAAGTCATGACTCATTTTTCAAGTTTTAGAACACACTCATTGTTATTAAAAGTGATAAAAAAATTTTGGAGTTAAAATTAAAGGTAATCAATTTAAATACTCCCAATATTTTGATGTCTACTTTAAAAAAATCGTTAAAAATTATTCAAATCTCCAAAAAATCCTTAATATGCAAAAAAAAAAAAAATCAATTATTGAATGTTGCATGCATCATGCAAAAATTGTTGGTCCAAATAGCGTTTTTTACATAAAAACACGGCCCCAAGTAGCGTCCTTTTATAAAAAAAATGCTACACCATCCAACGTCTTCTGTTTAAAAAATGTTGGATCATCCGGCATTTTTTAGGACGTATCAAATGGGAAAATAAAATTCCATCCAAATTTTTCTTAAATATTTTTTTATAAATTAAAACTAAATTTGGGAAAAAAAAACTCACAATATTTATAGTGCCTAAATTAAAGAATAAAAGACATTCACCAGCATTAAGGTACGATAAAAATACAAGCACTTCTCCTGAAGTTTGAAATTTCAAAAACTTGTCTGGAAATTATGATAGTTCCACATGAACCACCTTTAGATTTGTTGGAAAGATACAAAAACTCCTTTTATATTTGACTAAGAAACAATTCTTTGAGTATAATAACTCAAAAATTAAATGTCAAGAAAAATCTGTAAAGCTTTTGGAACCTCAAGGGAATTTTTAAAAGCTTACGAAAAGCCTTCATCTTTTTGATAAATCTCAAGAGGTCACTATCTTTTGCACTAATTTAAAAGACCAGATATCACCCTTAATACAAAAATATCATAACAAACATGGTCTAAATTTTTCAGTCACAAGATTGTCTAACCACAATTAGAGTATTTGTTATAGACAAATCTAACCTAGCCAGGTCACCCAAAAAGGAGGGGGAGGGGGGGGTGGGAAACAGGGAAGAACAACCACTCTTAGACTTTGTTTGAAACTCGAAAAACAAGAAGGGGAGTATGAACAACAAAATATATTATAAAACAATAAATTTTATGCTTTAGTAATTTACAATTAAATTTGAAGAAAATTTAATACATAACAGTTTGTGAACAGAAAAGGATATAAAATGAAAGTTTCTTACTTTTCATTTGCCTTGCGGAGTAACGAAAGGAAAATGTAACTTCTACAACATGAGTTAATTCCACCAAATCAGGATTTCGATACCTTTACAAATCAAAATCCTTTAGTGGATGATAAAACAAAGTCCATGAGCAAACTTCTGCTAAAATACAAAAGGGAGGCGTTGTTCACTGTGATCTCCATGCTGGTGAAGTCCCTGCAACCAAAGGCAAGCTGATTAACACCAAATGCAAGTAGCACTTTAGTGAATTAGTACCAAATAGACAAAAGTTCTGGGGTGATCGTTTTGGCTTGAATAATCTATCATGCCCAGCTTTGGCTCAAAAGGAGCTATCACAATGAATTTCAAGCTGTTGCAAATGAACAAATACGGTATGGAATTTGATTAAGCCTAATTCAGGTCCATTTTAATGGGATGCTGTTTCAGCCAAATAAACGTAGCATTTAGTGATTTGGTACCAAATAAGCATAGATATCAGTTTGAATAGTCTATCAGGCTCAACTTTGACAATAGCTATCACAATGAATCTCAAACTGTTGCAGATGAATAAAAGGGCATGGAATTTGATCAAACCGAAAAAAAAAATATATAATCCTGCTCAATCAGATCCATCTATTCCAGAATGCTGCACGTCACAACATCTTCCGGAATTGGCTTAAGTTTCAATTTTAATTGGGATGCCAATCTTTCTATACATTCTCTTCAATTCACACCACTTTTTGGGCATAGATAATGCATCCTTGGATATTGCAAATATATGACCTACGATAGGCTTCCTATTTATATATCCGCACCACCATATGATTATCATCATCCACTATAATTTGAGTCAGCAAACTAAAAATCAAAGATGCATCCTACAAACCTTGTTATGCCAAAAGTAATCATACAAATATATCTTTAAAATTCACAAATTTCAAAAAGCAGGTTTCTACACAAGAATAAGATCCTCTCCGATAGCAGACTTCTACAGTTTGAAAGCAGGACTTTAATTTGTTTTATTTACATAATAAACAAAGGCATTATAAGTAGCGAATACCTTAGTCAGGCAAAGCAGTTCCTCGCTCGAGATTGTTTTTGATTTCCAGAGTATATTTACCGAAGGCCCGTTCAATCTTCTTGTTGAAATGTTCATTGCGGTCATTGATTGAATCAATGTCTTTCTCCTCATGGAACTTTCTCCTCCTGCTAAATGAGTTGCGCTTCGCGTCTCGGTCCTTGAGTTCCTTCACCATCATGTCAATCTTGTCCTCCGAAATTTTTGGTGCCTGCACAATTGAAAAACAGGCATCCCACAATTTAAACCCAAACTTAACCTGGAACTGCCATGAAAGCATACAATTTCCTGGACAGATCTGTACCTTTCCATATTGGAGGCTTGAAGCTTCACGGTAAAACTCTGGATCAGCTTCTTTCATTCTGTTATATTCTTCCAAGTCAACCTCAATGTTTTTTGTACGCTTCTTGTATGCATTGTACAAGGTTTTCTGGTTGAAAACTGTTCAGTTAAGATAATCTTTGTTAGCTTAACCACCCTCATCAATCTCTCCCTTGTTACCCCAATCAGAAGTTCTCAAGTTATATAAAGCATGAAAAAAAGAGGTCGTGGGTTGGGATTTGTTGCAAACAACAAAGGTAAGAGAGATTTTTTTCCTTTTGGATCCCCCACCAGGGGGTTCGTGTGAAGGGAGGGGCATTATTAGGGGAAAAATTCAAAGGTCCCTCCACGTGCAAGGTAAAAATGAAAACTCTTCGTACTTTATTTTGGAAATTTATAATGTTTATCCATGCTATCATCAATATTCTAGCACTAAAAATTCTAGTACATGTTCCTGAAAAAATTCCTGTTACTGAAGATACAATTCAGCATGGTAGCATTACGAAATAAAACATACTTTTTTTCAGCCTCCTGGTGAGAGAGAAGACAAACACTGCGGATTCCAAGACCGCTTGCTAGGCTGGTAAAATGGTAGGAAACCCAACTCCCCTCCCCCCCTCTCCCATTAGGAACCAACTTTTCCCCTTCCTGGTGAGAGATAAGCCAAACTAACCGTGTATTCCAAGACCCCTTTACTAGGCAGGTAAAAGGGTAAGAAAAAACCCCTCTATAACCTGGAGTAGGAGCCAATGCACACAACACACCCACCATACCATTTACAAGTGACTTTTTTTGGATAGAGAAGGGTGACATAATTTCACATTGAAAACTGATATGGCATAGACATGTGTACACACAAAGCCCCACCAAAAAAATGCATAATAAGCATGATGCAATAAAAACTTTAAAAAAACTGTAAAAGCATACCATCCCAACCAAAAGGAGCAGGGTCTTTTTCCCATTTTTTATATTTTGATTCAGCCATCTCTTGCGTGTCTAGCATATATGCTTTTTCCATATTCAAGCCATTTGCATCTAGAAGTTTGCCAATTTTTTTCTTCCGATCCTCAAGCCATTTTTGTTTTGAAATGCCCCTTGATTCTGGTGGAGCTTCCATTCGTTTCTTCTCAGCCACCATGGCTGTTTGATTAGCTTTCCTTGCCTCATTCTGAGAGCAAGTGAAACATAACTCATTATTTAAAAAACTAGAAGTGGCACTTAAGCTTGTAAAATATAGAGGTCGCATTTGTAACCCAAATCAGCATAAAAGTATCAAACATCGGAACTGTGTAATAGAAGTTGATTCAAGCTTACCATCTTGAGCCTCAGCTCAAACAATTTTTTCTGCTTCCCTGTAAGTTTAGTAAAGTCTACTTCCGCATTCTCCTCAACAAGATGGTCACGATTGTCATCAGCAGGTTCTTCAATATCCTGTCCTTCATCATGTGGAACTGCATTCTCATCAGGATCTAAATTGGGCTGACCACTGCCAGCACTTGCTTGCACCTCTGACATGGCATAGAGAAGGTGGTTATGCACAGGAAGAAAAAGACGTTGTCATGGATGCTTTATTCAGTACACAAATTATCAAAAAAAATCTCATAATTGACTAAACACAATTGAGAATCATATCCTGAATATAATATTGCTTCTAAAATATCACCCACGCCAACGACTCCCCACCCCTCCAAAAAATAATAATAATAAGAATAACAGTAAACGAAGTTCTGACATGAGCATATGATCTGAAAAAGAAAGAAAATTTTGATCTGTAAAAGAATGATGTGGTTCATAGACCGGCCAAGAATTCACATTTTTTTAATAGAAAAAGAGATAAGAACATAAACAAGAAACAAATAGAAAAAAAGTGAATAAAAAGATCAAGCTAGCACTGCTAACCAGTCACGCTGCAGATCAGGAAAACCAGTACACTCAAAGCATTCAGAAAAGAAACCCGAAGTGATGCAAACAACTTAATCTTGCCCCACATAAAATCAATAGACATAATGATCATACCATACACCAATATATATTGCTATGTTCAAATTGCTCCTCAAAACCACAAACTAATCCAATGTTCCATTTCACTACCAATGGGCAGGAATTTTGCTCCATTGTTCTATTATGACTAGGGGCATAAAAAAATTGCCAAAAATACAAAACTGGCCCAAAATAAGTTACGTATTTTGGTTTGGTTTTCCAGGTTTCGATTTTCAGTTTCAGTTCTTAGAAATGTTTCTGGTTTCAGTTTTTAACCCAAGACCAAACCAAAAAACCAAAAATCGAATTGAAGATATATAAATAAATATATGACCTTTTTTAATATATGATATTCATGTTAAAATCTGATTGCATATTTTATCAGTATGCATCTTCTTCAGATAATAAAAAAATCCTAGAGAGGACAAAATATCCTTAAAACAAAAAAGATAAAAACAAAGAAAAAGACCACCCAAGCCACAACTGTCCACCCCCCAAACAGAACCTAAACAAAACCCACACCATCTACCTGCCCCAAACAAAATGCTACCTAAGAAAACCTTGTTTTAAGCCCTTCCCATCATAGTTGAAAGAGCACTGCAAATTAGCAATTCCCATTGTCCCTTCCTAGCCTTGATTCTACTGCCATCCATATGGTCTTCCTTTACAGCCAAATGAAGAAGCAACATACCCTTCTAATCCACCACATGTTGAAAATGAGACAAAAAGCAGGACAATAACTGATCTGATTCTACTCATTCTTGTCTTCCCCCTGATTTTATTTATCATTCCCCAAACCAATATCTCCCTATAAGTCATCATCAGGAGTAGGAGACTGCAACAAAGGCACACCGAATAAATCGGAATAATCTGATCCAAAGCCTCCTTGTTTGTGAATCTCATCTATAAGTAGCCCTTCATCATAATCAAAATCACTATCCAAATCACCCTCTCCTCGCCAGACACATCTCTCCATTTCTTCTTCACAGCAGGGGTTTCCTCACTAACCTTTTTTTATATCTATTTTCAACCCATTCAAGTCCTCGATGTAAAATTTCCTGCTATTACATGTTTTCAAGAATTTAATTGGCTTCTCAGCAGCCCCGGACATCCCCTCAATGGAATCAACTCCTCCGTTAAGCTTCAAGCTCTTCAATGCTTCCCTTCTCTCGTCTCTCAGCCCTCTAAATAAAGGTTCATGTAGTTCTTACCCGTTGACCACCCCAGTCAGAGAAGAAATTCTGCAGTGTTGTTTCTCTAACCCCTGTTCACTTTGAGCAAGGCTGATACCATTGCGCTCAATTGTTTCAACACCCACAGCCAAGCAATCCTCGTCCACGCTTTCAGTCTTCTGAAGAAAAAAATGAGTTTGAGGAAGATTCCTTTATAGGTCCTCTTCAAAAGTACTGTGCTCTCCGGATGTTGGATGGGCATGGGCTTGAGAAGAAGAGACTATCCCGTTGCAGTCCAAAAAATCTCCTAATGCATTTGAAAGCCCACAGGATCCTAATACTTCCTTTGAAAGTCCTTCGACAATTTGGCTTCTATAGCTTAAATTGTTTTGTAAGTAAGCGTCTCTCCCCTGTCAAGCCCATGACTTGTACTCTAGCAGCTGGACCAAATTAATTGTAATATTGATTAACCCTGGCCCAATCCAACCCCTTCTAGGAACCCTCATTCACCTACCTTCCTCTTGCAAACCCTAGCTTCCCTAGCACCTCCTGAACCACCATCTGCTGTCACTCCCAAACTCACTGGTTGGTAACTTCCACAACTTCCGCAACATCATCCGAGTACCTTTGCTGTCTATGGGGTACCGGACAGAAGCTCCTTCCAACTCTGGCAACCTTGATTCTGAAAGATGAACCTCAATTTTGCTTGTCTCCTCCAACCCTGTGAGCTCCCACAACTCTTGGCAGAAATCTATAGTTCTATACCATCCTTCCCCTTCCTTGCCACCAGGAATGAAGATCAATTGACCCCTGCCACCAGACCGTAGACCAAGTTCCAGAGAAGGACTATAATCATTTGAATTTCCACCCAGTACTGAATTTTTCTGAAATTCCTATAGCGCATAACCTTCACCACCTTCAGTAACAACGGTGGCAAACATTTACCAACCCATCTTGCAGCAGATAAGGTAATCCTTATCCACTGGCTTCGGAAATCAAATTTTCCAATCGAATGAAACCTCCTTGCCCCACCTTTCCAAACACCAACTAATCGATTTCCGTTCTATCTCCACTAGCTTGAAGGATTTGTCTTCCACTTATTTGTGGAAGTTTTCTTCCATACCCAACTTTGAGAGAATCCACCAGATCTAGAATAGAGAGCGAGAGCAAGAGTAATGTTATATTTCTTTAATCATAATTTACTTATAAATCAGATTTTTCTATTGAATAAATGTATAATTTTAATTTTAACAATCATTTTTTCATTAAAAATCTGATTTAGATAATTAAAAAAAAAAATCAATTAGTCAATGAAATAGTAGAAGGGAGAGGGTGGTCTCCCAACTTACATTTTTTCAATGTGGGACAACAAGTTCAATTTCTGCCTACTGCGACCTCCCCCCCCACACAACAAAAAAAAAAATTTAGTCCCACAGTGGAAAAGCAAAAAAACTTCTGGCTCCCACCTCCACCAATGCCTTGTACCTCACTTTTCTGGCTGCATGTCCATCAATGCAGACCAACTACATTCCTATTTACTACTAAGAGGAAACAAGTTATGGGTGATGAACAGTTCAAGTAATAGGTTTAAAAATCAAACTGAACCATTAAACCACTAACTTGTTTGGTGATAAAACCATAGTTTTGGTTCAGTACCAGTCTGTAATTTTAAAAATACCAAGTTTTTCAGTTTGGTGTTCGGTTTTGATTAAAACCAAATCAAAATAAACCAATTACAGCCCTAATTGCAACTCTAAAATGTAATAAAGCATTCCAATCTCTGCAATCTCTCTGCAGAAAGTGGAAATCTTCTTAAAAAACATTTCTTAGAGGTGTGTGAGCAGCAAACCATAACAAGGCAACGAAAAAACACTCCGCTACAAACCAACTTAATAGTAAAAGTCCCATTAAAAATTCTAGAATTCTTCTCAAGCCAAATACACCATATACTAGCAACAGTTGCAAATTTCCATTGACCCTTCCTCTCTTTTCCCCTACCAAACCCTCTAAAAGTAACAAGATAGAAAGCGGGTGGAGTAACCCAATGCTCCCTAATAATAGAGAGCCAGAGCGAGAGCAAGAGTGAGAGCAAGAGTCATGTTATATTTCTTTAATCATAATTTACTTATAAATAGGATTTTTCTATTGAATAACTATATAATTTTAATTTTAACAATCGTTTTTTCATTAAAAATCTGATTTAGATAATTAAAAAAAATCAATTAGTCAATGAAATAGTAGAAGGGAGAGGGTGGTCTCCCACCTTACATTTTTTCAATGTGGGACAACAAGTTCAATTTCTGCCTAATTGCAACCTCCCCCCCACACAAAAAAAAAAACAGTTTAGTCCCACAGTGGAAAAGCAAAAAAACTTCTGGCTCTCTGCACATTTCAAATGACCATGGACCCCCACCCCCACCCCTTGTACCTCACTTTTCTCGCTGCATGTCCATCAATGCAGACCAACTACATTCCTATTTACTACTAAGAGGAAACAAGTTATGGGTGATGAACAGTTCAAGTAATAGGTTTAAAAATCAAACTGAACCATTAAACCGCTAACTTGTTTGGTGATAAAACCATAGTTTTGGTTCAGTACCAGTCTGTAATTTTGAAAAAACCAAGTTTTTCAGTTTGGTGTTCGGTTTTGAAAAACCAAATCAAAATAAACCGATTACAGCCCTAATTGCAACTCTAAAATGTCATAAAGCAGTCCAATCTCTGCAATCTCTCTGCAGAAAGTGGAAATCTTCTTAAAAAACATTTCTTAGAGGTGTGTGAGCGGCAAACCATAACAAGGCAAGGAAAAAACACTCCGCTACAAACCAACTGAAAAAAAGTAGAAGTCCCATTAAAAATTCTAGAATTCTTCTCAAGCCAAATACACCATATACTAGCAACAGCTGCAAATTTCCATTGAGCCTTCCTCTCTTTTCCCCTACCAAACCCTCAAGATAGAAAGCGGGTGGAGTAACCCAATGCTCCCTAATAACACTATCTTCCAAAGAGTTTGAGAAAAAGGGCAATGTAAGAAAAGATGAGCACAATTCTTCCCACTCCTAAATCAAAGGATGCAAACATCCATAGACAAGGCCTTGTATTGTCTCCATTGTTGAAGCAAATCGTTAGTGTTGATTTTATAACAGATCACAGTCCACATAAAAGCCTTAATCTTTGAAGGAACTTTAGCTTTCCAAAAAAAAAAATGAAGGCCAAAAGGAATAGCGATCATGAATCAAATAGGAAGAAAGGCTTGCAACAGAAGTCTCCAAAGGATTTTAGCAACCAAACTCACCTATACCTCCTCAAAAGAGTATGAAATGAATTGAGCACATTCAACAAACGGATAAGATCATTAGTTTAACCCCATTAAGGTTTTTCTTAAAGTGAAAATCCCATAATCAGCATAGGAAAGGAAATTTGAGATTGGAAAATACTGAAAGATAGATAAACAAAATAATCAAGGATACAAATGAGCCAAAGGGGACTCCCCAATTCAATTATCTTTCCAATACTGAATTCTCTCCCTATCATCCAGCTTATAACAAACATTGGGACCAAAATGATGACATATCTGTGCACAAGTTTACAAGGGCTCTTGAGTAAGCAATACTAACTCTTAACTCTAGCATCCCACCCAATCTATTGAAAACCAAACTTACTACAAATTACCCTATGCCAGAGACAGTTAGGTTCTAAGGAAAACGCCATAACCACTTTCCCACCAAGGATTTTCTTTTTGGATACTGAGTTACCAAGACCCAAGCCCCCTCCCCCTTAGATTTACTCACTATCTTCCACCCTACCAAATGATCTCTACCCCTCTGACCTCTCAACCATACCCAACCACAAACCAACTTCTCAAGGCTATGTGCCATCTTCAAAGGAATCTTGAAAAGGGATGACAAGCCCAAAAAGGGGTAAAAGGTCCCTAAAGTGATGCAAGAGCCTTTCCACGCATCCAATCTCCTAGAGATTCCTCATAAATCAGGTGATTCAGGTCTTAAAAAGAGGACACAGAAGGGTATCCATTTAAACAGACGCTTAAATAAGTAGGCCAACTCAAAAGTCTAAACCCGCTTTCCTAGCTAAGGAAGAAAGAACACCTGATTCAATACCACTCACAACCCGAAAACTTCTAAGAATCATATAGAATGGTCAACATATTAGATAAACTACTAGCATCATCCAAAAGAAAATAATGGCATTAAATGTGAAAAAGACATATCCTGAAGCCCACCTTAATCCCTTCTACAGGTCTACCAAACCTCATCAGCTCCATTCTCAATCAATCTACTCAACACATGCGCCGTAATAGTAAACAAAAATTGGCACAACGAATCACATTGATGAACGCTACTAGGGGCTTTAAACCAAGATCTGGCCTCAAGGTGAGTAAGACTGAAAATACCACAGGCAGAAGGCACCCTTGAATCCATTTTATCCATTTCAGACCCTTTATATCCAATAATTTATCCAAAAAAAACCCCAACTAATCCAATCATAAGCTTTTCAAGTCCAATTTCAAAACAACGCCTCTTTTTATTTTTCTTATAAGAGCACCTTCTCCAAGCTTGCTTGTTTGCCACTACAGAATAAGATGCATCTAAAATCTGATGATCATCAACGGCGGCACTCTAGATAGGGTTATAGTGTCCATCAAGAGTAAGACCCCTGCCAATCTCTTAGAAAGAACTGTAGCCAAGATCTTATAGAAACTCATCGCTAAACTAATAGTCCTAAAATCCTTAATACTAGCATTGTGATCCTTCTAAGGAACAAGGGTAATAAAGTTGAACTAATACTCCCACCTACCATTTTATAATTAAAAAACCCATTATACACTTCAAGAATATCTCCCCTCAAATTCTATGTCTCCCGTATTAGTTGTTGTTGTTGTTGTTGTACAGTATTTGGCAGCAACCCTAAATTATAAAAAGTGCAATGAATCTAAACTCTAAGCCGCAAGGGGGAGTTTCTCAAAGGATGGGAAATACTATTATGCGCTAGCTGTGCAGTATAAGAAAGCTTTTATCCACACCCGAAGGCAACAACACCTCAAGACTCAAAACCCTAGTATGTAATCAACTAAGAAATTCGCCAACAATTTCAGCAAATTATGATCTAGTTAGAAATTTTCTTTAACAATTTCAAAAAATATGAAAGGGAATTTTTTTTTTCAAAAAAAAAAATCACCTGGTTCATTTGCATTCGCTCGTGCCTTGGCTTCAGCAATTTTTCTGAAGCAATATTCGACACATTCATGGTATGGATTGGATGCATTAATGCAATCTGGGTGCACTCGTCTTTCGTCAGCCATTTTTGGATAAGCTCACCCTCCTAAAGCACTGCAACTGCCTGAAGACAGAACAGCCAAAATGAAGCCTATGCTCAGAACATATTTCACGAACTCATTCAAAATTCATAAAATTCTCAAAACCCAGGGTTGAGATAGGGATAGGGAGAGAGAGAGAGAGAGAGAGAGAGAAGGGAAAGGGGAAAACATAAAGAGCGAAGGAAGACGGCCGACAGCTTGAATCAGCAAGTTCCAACTACCAATTGGCGGCTATTAATCTAGCTAATTGTCACATTTCTTCAGCAAACTATTCACCATAAAACAAAAAACCAAAAAAGATTTGGTTTCTACTTCTTTCTTTCCTTCATTCTCCTCCAGTTTCCCAGCAACCAAACGAACAGAAAAAAGAAAAGAAAAGAAAAAAAAAACAACAAAAGAGAAATATAAATCTAAAAACTTACCGCGCCTTTGCCTCGATGGTGCTCCTCTCCCTCTCTCTCACTCTCCCTCTCCCTCTCCCTCCTAGGGTTTTCGTTGTATGGTCTTCTCTCTTTCCTAGAGTATGGTCTCTCTTTCCTAGAGCTTCGTTGTATCGAAAGCGTTAAAGGGGACGGACGAAATCGGCTACGGGCAGTACACAATATAACGTTGCTCGGGAGATTCGTTTTCCCAAAAGACGACTTCAAGAAAGCTTAAAAACTAGAAAGATGATATTCACGTTTCAGAAATCATTTTTCCATCCGTTTTTCTCACACGCTTTCTAATTTTTTTAAAATGATTTTGGATCTAAGTGAATTTTTTAAAATATATATATATATATATATTAATTTTGTACTTAATTTTGCCACATCCCCTCAAATTCAAATCTAAATTCAAAATTCGATGCTTTTAAAAGGAATATCGAGTACAGATGTAATAAAAATATATTAATAAATTATTATAAATATATGTAATATAGGCATTATTTTCCTTTTAAATTAAAAAATATTAATGTAATTTTAATTTAAAATGAAATATGGGCCTCATTCATACACTCTCCATAAAAATTTCATGCATAAACTATAATTTTACATTCATTACCTAATTTAACATTAATTGTCAAGCCTCGAACCCCGAAATGCGATCCAATGGTGAAAATATAATCTAACATGTCCATGTATCTGATAAAACATCTAAAGATACAGTACAATGGATGAGGGTTCGACCCCGTGGGATTCCCAGACACCCTAAACACATCCAAATACAATCATGAACGCAACGAAAAAAAGTCATTTTATATAAACATATACAGTACCATACCAGAGTTTATAGAAGATAGCAGAACACGGCTATAAAGACCTGAAAATTTAAAAAGGACTAAAATAATTTAGAAAAAATAATAATAAATAAAATAACAGATAAATAAATAAAAGGAATGACGTGGGAAAAGAGAAAAAAAATTAAAAATAAAGAACTTAAGATAAATTAAATAATTAAATAACTAGTTGTTAAATTAAATATTATTGTATTGGATTTATAAAAAAAATAATTAAAATAAGATATATATATATATATATATATATATATATATGTAAGTAAGTTAATATATATATATATATATATATATATATATATATATATATATATAAAGTTACTGACAGAATGAAGATAAGAAAAAGAAAGAAGAAGAAAGAAGAAGAACCTGGAACAGAGCTGCACGCCCCCCTCCTATGAATATTTTTCCTATGTGCCAGCCACTCCGTCTCCGTCTCTCTCTTTCTCTCAATTATTCGGCGAGCTTGTTACGGATCGGGAAATGGAAGGTGCCGTTGGAATCCTGGTTCGGCTGCCGACATTTCTATGGGAGCAGATTTTTCATAGGAACGGCTTAGGCACTGCTCCTGAGGAACGGTAGTTTTTCCCCATTTTCTCAATTTCGCCGTTAATATGTGGTTAAATCGACGAACGGACACCATCACGAGGTCCTAGTTGTCGTCGTCGTCATTTTGACGTATGTAATTTTCCAATTAGGGTTTTCTAAACCCTACTCCAAAGCGAGAGTGGGATTTGAAAAATTTGGCAATTTGGCTAAATTTAAGGGTATATTTATTTATTTAAGAATTATGACCCTAGGAAATATTTATAAAATATTTTATTCAATAATAATTTATTGGAATTAGGAATTTAATTTCAGGGTCTGGGTGAGCGCCGCAGGTATTTTTCGGAGTCCCCGTTGGCGTAGTTCAAGAAACCAGGTAAGGAAAAAAATATATATTAAATCAGAATTTTTATGAATTTAATGGAAAAATAAATTGTGTTATATGTACGTGTATATGTCTCGGTATGGGTAAAATGTCAGCCATTTAAATTATATTTTCTTCGAGTTTAGGGTTGTTTATTAGATATGTATATGCGAAAATGAACTGATGAAAATGGGAAATATTTTTAGGATAATTAAGTAAGAAATGAAAGGTATTTTTAGTATATAAACATTAAATGTTGGTTGGCTTATTTTACAGGCAATGTATGAATTTTACTGTTAAATTGTGTGGCATGAAATTCTGTGCAAATATATGTTAAATGTATGAGATGTAGGCTAAGTAAGTAAAGCAATGAAAATAAAATATGATATGGACAATGTTGCCTGTGTATGTCAAATGCAACCATATAAATGTAAGACAACTGAAGGAGAACCATGTTAGCTGATCTAGCACACTTCTGTGTAGACTAACTGATGACAGCTAAAAGGAGTCGTGTTAGCAGATCTAGCACGTTTCTACGTAGACTAACTGATGATGGCTAAAGACCAGTTGTAGTACGAAGTAATGAAATGAAATGTTATGCAATGAAATAACGATGAAAAGGCAATGAAATGAACTGACAAAGGTAAATGATGTAAATGGGAAAGAGTCACTTAAAGTGAAACGAATGCAAAGTTAAGTTATGAACAGGAATGAATGTGCATGAATGTATAATGATAGAAAAGAATGATGTATTATGATATCAGAAGTATGTATGTACGTAGAACATGTTACGATTAGGCGAGGCGTACCTTTCGCTTGAGGGCTTGCTGAGTAAGGCGAGTGCACTGGTAGCTACAGATGTGGCAGTAACCGCATAACGTACTAGGGTAAAGGGAACCTACTTGTATGGGCGGGTAGATTTCCCTATCCTTAGGGCCTTTGCCGGTAGACTTTTGTATGAATTGTGTGAGCACGAGATCTATTTATCACTTGAGGGCTTACTGAGTAAGGTGAGTGTCCTAGTATGCTTTAATTGTGACCTTTGGATTGCCAAATGTATCAGAGCAGAGGGGTGCTACTTGTATGGGCGGGTAATCACCCCTATCCTTGGGTAATCTCGCGAGTTAAACATTTGCATGTGTTTGATTAGGTTCAGGGAATGATTTCAAAAATTATGTTAACGATTTTCAAATGTTAAATATTATGTTATATATGAACTCATGTTGGCCACACACTGCTTTAATATATGGTTTCTTCCCTTACTAAGATGTGTCTCACCCGAATATGAATTTATGTTTTCTTTTTTTTTTAGGATTTCATTGAGATCGAGCTTAGAGAGCTCGAGGTTCTATAACATTATTGGGAAATAGTAAAAGAAAATGGTATATTTTTATATTAATTTTGGGATATAGAATATTTATGTTATATGCCTTTATGTTTTAAGGCTATTGAGTAAGGAATGATTGTGAAAAATACTGAATTATTTTGGGAGTTATGTACATTTATGGAAATGCAGGTGTTTGATGATTTAATATGGATTATAGTTAGAATTAGTAAACTCTGGTATTATGCTATATGGAGATTATGATTATGTTTTCCGCTGCGTATGTTATGTTAATTATGGAATATGATTTATCAGAGATTTTATCAAGTTTAACGTGCCGGACCCGGGTCTAAGGGTTCGGGGCGTTACAGAATTCATATTCGGGTGAGACACATCTCAGTAAGGGAAGAAATCATATATTAAAGCAGTGTGTGACCAACATGAGTTCATATATAACATAATATTTAACATTTGAAAATCGTTAACATAATTTTTGAAATCATTCCCTGAACATAATCAAACACATGCAAATGTTTAACCTGTGAGATTACCCAAGGATAGGGGTGATTACCCGCCCATACAAGTAGCACCCCTCTGCTCTGATACATTTGGCAATCCAAAGGTCACAACTAAAGCATACCAGGGCACTCACCTTACTCAGTAAGCCCTCAAGTGATAAATAGATCTCGTGCTCACACAGTTCATACAAAAGTTTACCGGCAAAGGCCCTAAGGATAGGGAAATCTACCCGCCCATACAAGTAGGTTCCCTCTACCCTAATACGTTATGCGGCTACTGCCACATCTGTAGCTACCAGTGCACTCGCCTTACTCAGCAAGCTCTCAGGAAAAAGGTACGCCTCGCCCAATCGTAACATGTTCTACATACATACATACTTCTAATATCATAATACATCATTCTTTTCTGTCATTATACATTCATGCACATTCATTCCTATTCATAACTTAACTTTGCATTCGTTTCACTTTAAGTAACTCTTTTCCATTTACATCATTTACCTTTGTCATTTCATTTCATTGCCTTTTCATCGTCATTTCATTGCATAACATTTCATTTCATTATTTTGTACTACAGCTGGTCTTTAGCCATCATCAGTTAGTCTACGTAGAAACGTGCTAGATCTGCTAACATGACTCCTTTTAGCTGTCATCAGTTAGTCTACACAGAAGTGTGCTAGATCTGCTAACATGGTTCTCCTTCAGTTGTCTTACATTTATATGGTTGCATTTAACATACACATGCAACATTATCCATATCATATTTTATTTTCATTGCTTTACTTACTTAGCCTGCATCTCATACATTTAACATATATTTGCACATAATTTCATGCCACACAATTTAACAATAAAATTCATACATTGCCTGTAAAATAAGCCAACTAACATTTAATGTTTATATACTAAAAATACCTTTCATTTCTTACTTAATTATTCTAAAAATATTTCCCACTTTCATCAGTTCATTTTCGCATATACATATCTAATAAACAACCTTAAACTCGAAGAAAATATAATTTAAATGGCTGGCATTTTACCTATACCGAGACATATACACGTACATATAATACAATTTATTTTTCCATTAAATTTATAAAAATTCTGATTTAATATATATTTTTTCCCTTACCTGGTTTCTTGAACTACGCCAACGGGGACTCCGAAAAATATCTGCGGCGCTCACCCGGATCCTGAAATTAAATTCCTAATTCGAATAAATTATTCTTGAATAAAATATTTTATAAATATTTCCTAGGGTCATAATTCTTAAATAAATAAATATACCCTTAAATTTAGCCAAATTGCCAAATTTCCCAAATCTCACTCTCGCTTTGGAGTAGGGCCTAGAAAACCTCAATTGGAAAATTACATACGTCAAAATGACGATGACGACAACTAAGACCCCGTGGTGGTGTTCGTTCGTCGATTTAACTACATATTAACGGTGAAATTGAGAAAATGGGGAAAAATTACCTTTCCTCAGGAGCAGTGCCTAAACCGTTCTCATGAAAAATCTGCTCCAATAGAAATGTTGGCAGCGGAACCAGGATTCCAACGGCACCTTCCGTTTCCCGATCAGTAGCAAACTCGCCGAATAATTGAAAAAAGGAGAGAGACGGAGACGGAGTGACTGGCACGCAGGAAAAATATTCACAAGGGGGGGCGTGCAGCTCTGCTCCAAGTTCTTCTTCTTTCTTCTTCTTCCTTCTTCTTCCTTCTTTCTTCTTCTTATCTTTATTCTGTCAGTAACTTTATATATATATATATATATATATATATATATATATATATATATATATATATCTTATTTTAATTTTTTTTTATAAATCCAATACAATAATATTTAATTTAACAACTAGTTATTTAATTATTTAATTTATCTTAATTTAATTTAATTTCTTTATTGTTAATTTTTTTTTCTTTTCCCACGTCATTCCTTTTATTCATTTATCTGTTATTTTATTTATTATTATTTTTTCTAAATTATTTTAATCCTTTTTTAATTTCCGGGTCTTTATAACAATTCTATAAAAAACGTACAAACGGGTGCCCAAATACATCTCAAAATGGCAACTCATCAAAAATACAGTTCTAACACTTACCCAAACGTTAAACGCAGTACACCGGCCACTACGCTCCCTACACCAGAACGCTAGTTCCGATTACTCAAAGGACCTATAAAAATGTATGTACAGTAGGGGTGAGACACCTCTCAATAAGGAAGAACACGGGTTATATCAGTGTGTGACATTTGAGTGTTATCATGATGCAATATACACGCAGTTAAATGCAATCCAGTACTAGTTTACACAGTGCATACACGCACACATACACATCCACATGATCAACATTCCTGGTGTCGTCACACCCTTCGGCTCGAAGCCGGCCCGCGACATACGGCGTTGGCCCGTAGCCAACTCGCGAACACGACGCCACCGACACATGCCTAGTCCCCGACTCCTATGGCATCTTACCGGCGCTAACTGGTGGATCCACACCCTTCGGCCTGATCTGCTAGAATAGGCTCACGCCCTCGGATATAGAGCCGGACATTTTTGCCAACATGGCAAGCGATACACACATACCCTCGGATATAAAGTCGGACACTCTTAGTACCTGGAACAATTTCGGAACCGCGTTCCTACTAGCATTTCAATATATCACACACACATGCATGCTCATATAACTAAACAAACCACACCTATTTGGTAATCTAAATCATGGTTTTCCAAACAAATACAGTTTAAACAAGTCTAGGCACGACCATCCCAATAACACAATATAAATCACCATATACACTCGGTTTTCAACAAAACCAGGGATGCAGCCCGTCGCCCCCTTTTTCCCAAGACTGTAATAATGAAAAAACCATAGTTTTCCCTGTTAGATCCCCCCAAATGAATAGCCAAAACATACACAGGACCGTAAACCACAGTTCCACCGAGTCCAATTTCAAAAATAACCAATATAAACATAATTCTCCTTACTTTTTCCTCAAATAGCAAATCCCAAACTCCAAGGCCCCTAAACAATGAATCGAGTTCCAAAGCCTACAAAATACAGTACAGAATATATTTACAAGACTGTTTCCTACAAAACTATTGGATCAGAATTGAAAATCGAGTCTTACCTCGATTTTACGCCGAAACCCGAAAATCTCCGAAATGAGATTCCAATCCATAGAAATTGCAGAGAATCCTTCCACGATCCTCGTGGTAACTTCAGATTCTCGATTCCATCAACGATCGACGATGAAATCTAGAGAGAGAGAGTAGGGAGAGTTCTAGAGAGAGATAGATATTTGAAGTTTCTTAATGAAGAAGTAAAGAAAATTTCTATTTATAGGCCCTTGACCCAGGCAAACTCGTCGATGAAATGGTGCCTTCTTCGACGAGGACCTATAGTCTTCTCGTTGACGAATCCTGATATTCCCAGTTTTCGAAACTCCTCGGCTTCTCCTTGTTGACGAGTCTCTGAATTTCTTCGACGAGAAGGACAAAAGACTTCGTCGACGAGGCTTGCTCTTTTACCAAAATGCCCATCTCTTTAAATATTTAAACCCACTTATCACGGTTCGACTTCTTACATTAATGGTCCAGATTTTAAAAGGAAACAACACACAGTGAGGGTAAGGCAGTGTAACGACCCCAAAAATAATTATACTTGATAAATATTATAATCCTAAATAATAATAATAATAATAATAATAATAATAAAATTAAATTAAATTAAATAAATAAATATTATTAATTATATATTATAATATAATATAATAATATTATAATATATATATACTAACATTTGAATTGGTTTTGATATCAAACAAAGGCACCCCCAGTGGCCGTCAACTCTCTCTCTCTCTCTCTCTCTCTCTTCTCAACTCACTTCCTCTCTCCTTGATTTCTCGACGTATTAGGGCCGATTTAAGAACGGAAAATATTTCTGAGTTCCAAAGTCGACCACCAACATTTTAACTGGAGTGAATTTATCATTTGAGCGTCATAGACATCACTCCTAGGATAAGGTAAAGAGAATAAATTATGTTAGTTATTTTAGAAATTCACTCGGTTAAATCATGGTATATAACTACTGGAATATTGTATATGAATTTCTTAGTAATTTTATGGGTATGAAAATTATGGTTTATGTAACGACCTGCTTTTTTTTTTCACATATATTTTTTTTATATATAAATAAATTATCATCACATCATACATCCCAGCTCAGCAGGTCACAATCCACCTGGGCCCGTGGGCACCAGGGATATAACAAAACATACAGCAGAAGCCTACGCAGCAGAAAGTATAAAATCATATACATCTCATCATAATGTGCATAACACATACCAGAGTCACTACAATTACTATCTCACAGTATATACATCTCAAAAATGAAATCTATGGACAATCCCCCACAAAACCTAACTGTCCCTACCAAAAACTTACCCTTCTAAAGAGGGCAAACAACTGATCTAGATCAGCGGGACTTTTACCGCTCTCCTATCAGGGGCTCCTGAAAAATGTATAAGATTTAGGGGTGAGACACCTCTCAGTAAGGGAAATAAACTAATACCAGTGTGTGGCAACATGAGTATTTTGTGTTCTACATATACCATACATAACATATTCAATACTGTTTATCAAATATGGAAAAATATATGCATATCAACACATAGCAGAATATACTGCATTTTCATAAACATATCTCATCTCATACACTAATAATAACATAAAACAATCCTGGTAGGTTAGCTGGCTGTTGTCATGTATTACCCCCACATGACTGGGTTGTGTGGCCCGAAGGCGGGACCTGACAATGGTTGGCTGACCATTGCCAAGTCAAACAGTAGTCTGTAGGTCCGATGGGTCTACCCAGACTGGTCCGTACACCAGGGGCGATAACAGCACACTTCTTGAAAATAACCACATCGACCATCCAATCTCACACCACTCCGTACAGCGGCGTTAACACAGATATCATGATCACGAAAACCATGGACACATAGCAACGGTACTGTGCAAGTGCTAGCCTAGACCAAGCCAACCAGGTTCTGATATCATATACATATACTAAAACCGTGATACATAAACATCTCATATCATTTATTTTCACATCAATCATATCATTTCACATAATTACGTGTATCATGAAAATCATCGGCCCGTACGCCGGTATTACACATTTTAACATAGCACGGCCCGTACGCCGGCAAATCACATAGCATTGCCTGTACGCTGGCAAACCACATAGCACGGCCCGTACGCCGGCAAATCACATAGCACAGCCCGTACGCTGGCAATTCACATAACACGGCCCATACGCCGGCAAATCTCATCCACATAGCACGGCCCATACGCCGGCAAATCACATATACATATAAAAATATCTCGGCCCGTACGCCGATTTTCCATCATAGAAATCCATATCATCCCCATTCCCAAAAAAATAGTATTTCACAACATATTTATACTCATGCCACACTAAACCAATTTTCTACGTATTCAACATATCATCATTTAAACAGTATTTTCCAAATATAAATATATTTATTTTTCCTGAAACCAGATGCTACATATCTATATATATATACATTTTCTCAAAACAAAACTAGTTTAGTTTATCCCCTTACCTGATTCCTGAAAAGCCCCTAAGAAAATCTTCCCCGTACCCACAAGGTTCTCAACTCAATACCCTGAAAATGAAAACTCACAGAATTAAAGTTTAGTATTTTCGTACGTACAATATTTTCTATAACTACCACTAAGTCAAATTCGACTTAAAAAGTCTTACCTCAACTTAGGGATGATTCCCAACGTTCCCAATCAATACCCTGGAACTGAAAATTTCCAGTATTAAAGTTCAGTATTTTTACGCGTATATTACTTTCTTCAACTGTCAAAAATCCAAATATTGAATATAAAACCTTACCTTGGATTTGGGATGAAATCCAACTTCGTTTTCCTGACGATCCGTTCCGGCAGACTTGTAGAGAACTTCGCCAGGAGCATCGTGGTAGTTTCGGTTTGTCGATCCGGCGTAAAACTAGCCCGGAATCGAAGAGAGAGAGTCGTAGGAGAGAGAGAGAGAGAGAGCACTTCCAAAAAAAATATCCAAAATTTGATTTCCAAGCTTCTTAAAGAAGCTTGTGCTAATTTAATAATATATATATATATAATAAACCTTAAATAAAGTAAAGTAAAGTAAAGCTTCTTTAAGAAGCTTTCATACCTTTTATATATATATATATATATATATATATACACACACACACACACACACATATATATATATATATATACATGCTTTAATATTTATATATATATATATATTTGTTCCTTATCATACTGTTCATTTTACTTATTAATTTAATTAATTTATTTTATTTTATTATTTTATTATTTTATTATTATTATTATTATATTTTTTTTTTCCGGTTACTATAGTTTATTTATTAAATTGTAGTATTTGATTAAATTATATTTTTGGGAATATTTTGAAATTAAGTTAAACTGCAGGGATTTGATTAAGTTAGATTTTTGGGAATATTTTGGAATTAAGTTAAACTGCAGGGATTTGATTTAATTAGATTTTTGGAGATATTTTGGAATTAGATTAAACTGCGGGGATTTGATCATATTGGTGTTTTTTTTTTTAAATATGTTAGAAATTAAATTTAAATATGGGAAGTGGAACATGCCCGCGTTTTTTTTTTAAAAAAAATTTAATAGGTTAACGGGAGCGTGTAAGCCTAAGAATGTTAGATAATTACATACAGGGATTTGTGCAAACGCTGCAGGTGTCAGTTTAGTATACTTGCAAGCATGTTCCCGGTAAGTAGGTAAGAGGAATACATTATGTCAACTTTTTAAAGATTTTGATTCGATTAAATTTGAGGATATTATACGTATACGCCGTATTTAAATTTCTGTATGATTTAGGCGTATGGAATGGTCGTTTTTGAGTGTTATACATATTTGGGAATAACTATGAGGGTGGTTCGTATGCCTCCATTTTAGGAAAAATAGCGTGTTTAAATTAAATAGAATTTTCGGTGTATTTGAATTTCTGTATGATTTGGGCATATGGAATGCTCATTTTTGAGTGTATTACATATTTGAGAATAACCAGGAGGGTGGTTAGTGTGCCTCTATTTTTGGAAAAATTGCATGTTTAAATTAAATAGAATTTTCAAAAAACAATCGGACCAGATTTTAGATATGCGCGCTTTTTCTCGGCGGATTACTTAAATGAAAATTTTAACGTATAACCGTGTGGCATGAGATTAATTAACAAATAATTTATATGAATTTTTTTGAAATTTTTATGGTATGAAAAGTATGTATTTTTCAGGTATATATATGTAGATACGAGTACAACTTTATATGTTTTATTAGTTAAAGTTAATTATTTAATGGATGTATTTCTGGAATACTAAAACTCATGTTGCCATACACTGATAGTAATCTATTCTGTCTTACTGAGATGTGTCTCACTCCTATAATTCCTAACATTTCAGGAAATCCCAGAAATCGAGCTTAGAGCGCTACAAGGCAAGGCTTATTAGAGTTTGTTCAGGATAAGTTTTCTTTTTGGGAGACACGGTTCTGTAAATGGGTACACTTAGTGCTTTAGGGATGTAATTATGGATTTGTAGGAAAATATGTATGTATTTCAGGGAACAGTATAACTCTGGTATTGTATTTGGAGTTTGTATATTTGTATTACACTGTGTTGTGTGTGGAAAGAATTATGGACAGATGTACCTGTAGCCCACTTCAGGTGTCAGGTTGTTATATTTTAGCATTTGAACTATTATGGGAATATACGTGTTATATTTATAATGATATTATTTTTAAGGTCGTTACATTGCCTACATCCACGGGAGCAACGGTTGTTTTCACTATCTCAATTAAGCTTACAAAGTCCCTTTCAATTTAAGATTACATAATAATGATTATATATCAATCTAATGCGTATAGAAGACCTCTAGTACATCTAAAACACACCGTCGGCAGTTTGAAGCCGAGAAGAGTACCTCTGCAGCACTGCTTAAAAGCGTCGATGATTTGCCCTCAATCCTGCCATCCTGCATCTCTCTTTTGTTCCTCGCTTCACACTACTTTCCTCCGGTGCATGTTTTCCACTCAAAATATGAGCCACATCAGAGTTTAAGATTATTTTTTTTATATAATTTATTATGTCTTTTTATACTAAATATTATAGGAATAAAGTAGGTAAAGGTTTCAAATGCTAAGAAAAAGAGGATTCCTTTTTTGACAACTTTGTATCTTAATTTGATTTTCCCCAAAAAAAAAAAAAAGTCTTCTCATAAAAATAAAAATATCATAATTATCTTTATGACTATAAGGGCTGTGGTGGGGGAGAAGTGAGACTTTTGAGATACTACAGTTCTTATTTTATGTCAAAATTTACTATAGGGTACATAGTACATGCCTTCTTTTGATTTTTCAACATGTCTTGATGCTACTAAATATATATTTAAGATTGTCAAAAGTATGACGTATAGTAAAAAGATTTTTAGGTCATTGTACTTTCTTGAAACTTTTCTAAAATTATATAGCAAACAAAGTGTGCGCTAACAACCAACTCAGTGATATATGTTGTAATTAAGACAAAAAATATATATATATATATATATATGTAACTTTACGCATGATTAGTTCCTAACATAATGAGAAATAATCACTCCTTTACATAAGATTTAGAACTATCTCATCATATCATGTTACGTTAACAATATCTCAATAAGCAAAACTATGAGCAATGTGTCAATAAATAGAATCCATTCAACTTTGAGAACCTACTCAATCTTGAGAATAAAGTGAGCCGAAAATAGTCCATTCAATAAATGACCCAAATCCCACATGAAGAGGAGGTTCCCTAAGCTTTTTCAGAAAGAAAAAACAAAAGGAAAACATGAATTGGAATGTAAAATAAGAGATGTATGAGCCTTGTGTCCTTGCATACTTTCTTATTCTTGTTTTCCATTTTATTATGCAATTAAGATGAGAATGGATGTGATCTGCTTGTTGCGGCCCTCTTTACTCCTATTGAATCACACCCATGAGCAAGGTGTCAGTTTTTTTGGTCCCCTTACATGACTTAGGAAAAAAAAAGACGAAAAGTGCGAGATAACTTTGCACTTCTTTACATGAAAGAATAGGGAGAAATGATGGTCCTTCCTCGTAGGATTCCGACTCGCTCAACCTTGAGAACAAAATGAATACAAGATTAATATAGAAATGGCTCAAATTATATGTGACCTCGTGAATGTGGTCTAAGCATTTCTTGAAATAAAAATGAAAAGGAAAACATGAATGAGAATGTAAAATAAAGCTGCACGAGTCTCATATCTTATATCTTCTTTATTCTCCTCTCCCATTTATTGTGCAGTCAACCAGGATTATAGAACTATAAACTCACACAATATTGCATCTCAATAGAAGTTAGAATAAGAGCTGGGAAAGAATGGTGTAAATGAGATGGTCAGTGTGTAGGAAAAAAGAACACACTTTCTAATAAGTGTGTTTTCCAACAACTTCTTTTAATATATAAAGAAGAAGTATTCACTTTAGTTTGTGAAGTAGAAATTGTATCTGAAAGGCATAGCAACACTTTAATAGCTTCAATATAACTTTTGAGTACACCACACCAGAGAACCATTTCAGCTTAACATATAGCAAAGGTTCAGACTCCACAGTACAATTAAACTAAACCAACATGCAAAGATGAACATATAATTTCACAAGCGATGACTGACTGGCATCTCAATTGCTTTGTAAGAGTTCATCTGAAATGGGCTTGAGATGCAGATTCTCAACCTTAGACCTAATAGTTGAATAAGACTCATCCAGTTGAATAGATTCAAGCTCAAGTTCCCCAAGTCGCTTCTGCGTCTCCAGAACTTGAGCCTGAACATCGGCAACCTCCTTCTCTTTTTGGGCCAAATCTTCCATGAGGGATGCCAGCTCTTTCCTTGTTGACTCCAAAGATTGATTGCACTTGGCCTTCGCTTCCCTCATCACTCGGTGGCTGCTAAGGAGCTCCATGGCTTCTGTGATTTCGTCAAGTCTAGATTGTAGCCAGCCAACATTGATTTGGGAAGATTCTGCGTCTTTGAGAATAGCAGATAACTCTTTAATCTTGGACTTAGTCGGCTGCAAAAATGAGTTCGATTGCAACTCTTGAACCACAAAACATACACAATCCAAATAATAAGAGCGTATGAGAGTTGATTCAAGTAGACAGCTGGCTGCTATATCTCCATATTTGCTAAAGATTGACTGCAGGATAGAAGAGTTGCTTGCTTTGACATGGTATTTTCCCACCAGCACCTTGGAATTAGAAATCATAGACTCATCCCCTTCCTCATCACTATCTTCGAAGGGAGGCATCACATCCGTGATAGTAGAGCTCATAGACCCAACAAAAGGACTAGCAGTAATGCCTTCTCCCAGGTCCTCTCCTTGTTTATTTGATTTATCATTTTCCTCTGACACTGCTGTGATAAAAATATCCTTTGGGCCATCCATCTGCCAAGGAGATACAAAAAGAGAGAGAAACAGGGGGATGGGGATGGAGAAGTGGAGGAAGGGAGGAGTTAGGTTAGAAATTAGCAATACAAAGCTGATCTCATAGAAGACGATCAGACAAGAGGGACAAAAACAAGCATTGCAAGTACCATTGTGATAATTCCAGATTTGGGTACCAATTGGAAGAGTTGAACTTGCCCTCCATCAACAAGGGGTCCTTGAGCACTGGTTTCTTCAGAATATCGCTGAGAAGAAGAAATAGCCTCAACGTTCCCTGATTCCTCTCCTTTCTTGGAAGAAGAAAGTGATGACGTTGATGAAACATCAGCTGAGTGATCTTTAGTTTGGACAGGAACATTATCTGTGACTTCAGATGGGGTAAGTAGAGATTTAGCTCCCTTCTTCTTTCTCTTGCTTGATCTATGAGAAGAACCAGAAAAGATGGGAACTACAATAACAATGAATTGCAGTTAAAACAACATAAAAATTTTCAAATAATCCAACAAAATAATAACACAAAGAAAAACATAAAAAGAGAAAGAGAACCTGACTCCTTTTTATCCATTTGGGTATTTGCTATACCAATTCTTTCAAAGCAGTATTCAGCACACACGTGATAGGGATTCGAAGCATTGACACAATCTGGGTGCACTCCTCTTCCATTTGCCAACTTTTTGGGAAGTCTGCTGTCTTCAACGCCAACACAGTTGCCTAAAACAAGAAATTTAAAATTACAATAACTTCTAATAATCTAAGGAAAAATAAAATAGAAAAAGGGAAAAAAATATAAAAAAACCTGTCTCTTTTTTATCCATCTGGGCGTTGGATTTAGCAATTCTTTCAAAGCAATATTGTGCACACACGTGGTAGGGATTAGATGCATTAAGGCAATCTGGGTGCACCTTTCTTTCTTTTGTTGTCCTTTTGTGAGGTTCCCTTTCTTCTTTACCAACATGGATGTCTGAAAAGAAAATTCCAAAATTTCATAATAACTTTGAACAATCAGATGAATTTTTTCTTTAAAAAAACAACAAAAAAGAAAAGAAAACCTGATCCTTTCTTGTCCATCTGGTTGCCCGCTTTAGCAGAAGCAAAGCAATATTCAGCACATACATGGTACGGATTACATGCATTGATGCAATCTGAGTGCACTCTTCTTTCTTTTGTGGTATTTTTGTGAGGTTCATCATCTTCTATGCCACCCCATTTGTCTAAGACAAGAAAATTTAAAATTATTATTAATCCCAAATAATCCAATGAAAGCACAAAAAATGAAAAACAAATGGAAAAGAAAACCTGATTCCTTTTCACCTAACTGGGCTTTCATTTTAGCTATTCTTTCAAAGCAATATTCAGCACAAAAGTGACAGGGATGAGATGCATTAGTGCAATCTGCATGCACTATTTTTAATTTACCATCTTTTTATGAAGCTCACTTTCTTCTTTGCCACCACTGTTCTCTAAAACAAGAACTTTAAATTTTCGATCATTGTTGAGTAAATGGTTAAAGATGTACCTGCAGATGTAAAAAAAAAACTACCTAATCCAACAACATAGTAAAGTTGAAGAACCTTATTTTCCTTTATCCAGCTGGTTTACAATTCCTTCCAGAATCTCATATGAAGTTCTATGTCGAGGCACAATTGTTTCAAAAACACCTTAGGATTTTGTACAAGAGAAAACAATTGTTGACTTTATACACAAAATGAGTTCCATAAAACTTTAAAATTTTGGTCTATGTGCAAACCTCTCATGTCATTAAAAAAAACACATGGATGCATGTCACAATATTATTCAATAATCAACACAAAACTTCAAAATACAGACCTGTGATCAGATTAATTATTTGGATAGCAGAAAATTGGAAAAGTAATTTTTGAAGTTTCGTTAGCAGTTTACCTGTCAACGAAACCATAACCAGCAACAGTGCTCGAATGCAGCACCCAAATAGACTAAATACAAAACTAAAAAATTTCACAGATTTCATCATGCTGATTAAAAAGGAACAAATAGAGCAAGAAAACCTGATTTTTTTCTGGCCTTCCCCATTGTAGCCTCAGCAATTCTTCTATAGCAGAACACAGTGACAATCAGAATTTGATGCGTCAATGCAGTCTGGATGCACCGTTCTTCCTTTAACCATCTGTTGCCTAGTTCATTGCTCTTCTATTGCTGAAGGATGAATTCCAAAGATATGCATATTCAGATTATGGTTAGCAAATCCAGCACAAATTCAGAAAATTCTTTCATCCCATCACACAGACAGAGCTAAAACCACAGTTTCCTCTTCGTTCCAAATTTTCAATTGAAAATTCTAACACTTCGTTTGGATTAGGTGATTTGGAAAAAAAGAAAAGAAATCAGATTCTTTCCTTCCAAATCAATGGCTACAAAAAAAAAAAAAGACCTCATTAACCTTTGAATTTTCTAAATTTTAATCATATTTGAACAAATTTTTATTCGTAGTAGTTCTTGATAGACAGAAAATACAATGAAATTTTGATTTTGTTCTGATGTTATTTTCCTTTCCTTTCCCAAACAAAACTCTTGGTACAGAGCCTAAAAGAAAGGACCATCGATTTTTCCCCCATTTTCTCTCATATCATAGCTATCCAAATTTATTCTAGTGGAATTGAAGCTGAAGTAGCAATCTACATCCAACAAAGACGCAGACACAATTCCACAGCAAAAGCAAAGTTTTCAAACCCACGGAACTGGAAAATTGAGTCGAATCTGATAATCTAGAACAAAAAATGAGCCTAAAACCTAATGAATATGAAATATATATTATTAGAAGCAGAAAGAATACTAAGATCGCTCAAAGTAGCTGCTTGCATCGATTCAACGATTTATTCAGAATCAAAATAGAACCCAGCAATTCACAAGCCATCAAACTAAAACTTTTGTCCTGTTTAAATTAACAACTTCAACTTCAAATGATCGCATAATCGAAGTGATCAGTTCGTCGTTTTCAGGGACCCAAATGACAGAAAATAAAAAACTTCTACTCACCTTTTCCACCTTCTTCGCAATTTTCACACAAAATCACATAAACCATACAGAAAACATGAAGAAGAGGAAGAAGAAGCTGACCTTTGAATCGAACCTTCTCGAGTTCTCGGGCTATGGGTTCTTCTGGGTGTGGTGTGGATGAATTGATGAGTGGTGTAAAGCGAAAAGGGCTTGCAAGTTTTTCAAAATCAACGGCAACCCATTTGAGAATTTTCAACGCCCCACCTGACACCTACTTTCAAAGTTCAACAATCACGAGCCGAGTGCATTTAAAAAAAACACCATTGTTGTTCAACCTGCCATTATTATTGGAGAACATGATGTGATGCATTAAAGGACGGAAAGGTCAAGAATATATATATATTAAAAAGAAAAAAAAACTAGAGGGCTATGTAGGAGATCAAGGTTTAAAGAGTGACGATTTATTTTAATATGGTTAAAGAGTGAGGTTTAATAATATGTAAAAATTAAATTTTGTTTATCAATATTATTTTCTTTTCACTTAGATAACCAAACATTAAAATATTTTTTTAATACTTTTTAAATATTTTTTGAGTTCAGGTCTTAAAATTTGTAATAAATTTTTTTGAAAGGGAAAAATTATAACACTTTACTAATATTCAAAATATTAAGATTTTTTATTTTGAAAACCATTTTAGTTTTTCAAAAAAGTATAAATATTTTACTTTACTTTTTATTATTTAAAATTCATATAAAAGTAAGAGTTATAAATGTTCAAAATAATTTTTTTATTCTTTTATTTCTAGATTTCAAATAATCATAAAAACATATTTTAAAAAAAAAATTTTTTTAATTCATATAAAATAATATTCGGAATCATAGATTTTGTGCTTGAATTTGACTTTGTGTGAATTTAGAAGAAATATTATACATAATTTACACAAATTAAAGTTCAAGATCTAAATTTTATGCTCTTATATACAAAGTAAGAGTTAGAAATTAAGAAAAATAATGAAAAAATATTTTTCAATTTGTATTTATAAGTTTATAAAATTAGAAAATAATATGTAATTTTTGTAATTGTTTAAAAATGTTTGAAATAAAAAATAAGACTATTTTTATGAGTAAATAGTGCCAAAAATGTTTACCACTATTCATTTATTTCATACAAATGTTATCAAAATGGAAAATTTATTAAAATCACGACTAAACGGGCCCTTAGATTTTTAAAGAAGAACATTAAAAATATACATTAAATATCCATGACAAATTAGAATTTTATTTAAAATTTTAAGAATGAAAAATAGAAAACAAAAATCAGAAATAAAATTAAAAACTAAAAATTAAAACCAACAATCATTTAGTTAAAATTTTTAAAATTAAGACAAACTAAGACTTCATTAAAACAAATACGTTTTTTCCTTAAATCAAATGATAATTAAAAGTACAAAAAATAATACAGGTTAGTGGTATTCTAGAGATAGAAATTGTTATAACTATTTATTTAATTATTAAATTTAAAAAATGCATTTTATAAGAATAATCTTATTGGTTGTGAGAATAGAAGAATAAAAAATAATAATTTAAATGGATTTTATTATTTTTAAAAATTTTAAAAATTTTCCAAATATTTTATTTTAATTCTATTTTAAATTTTCAAGGTCATTTTATTTCAATTTTAACTAAAAATTATGTATAGAACAAATTATTTAATCTGTAAAATATAGAACTCTACAGATATTAGAAATATTTTTGACAAATCTTTATAAAAAACGTGACCAAACAAAACAGAGGTTTACGATCTCAAATCATACCAATTTTTTTTCTACAACATAAAAATATTCTGTGTCATCTACCTCCATTACCTCAATAGCAGAAACCACATATCTGCAGCCATTCACATATTTACCAATACAATATCCATGAAATCTAGTATTACACAGACCTATTTACAAAAATTCCCTCTCGTGTCTCTATACCAAAACCTCGGACACCCAACTTTGGGACAAAAAACTCACTCCTAAACCATGGGGACCCACACCCACTCCTCTCTATTCGCGAGCCTATCTCTGCTCACTCTTATCTGACTCACTTGAAAATGTTAAAGTAAGGGAGTGATCGTCGACGTTCAGTAAGTGGTAAAGTATGCTATATTACTGAGTGGGGTACAACTTACGTTAAAGATACTTTTTAAAAATAATAACTAAACTGTAACGTAATAAATCATGGCTAATGATCCAGATCTTTTTCTTTCACATTAAAAATCATATTGTATCTGTCTGTTTTTTTCTACTTTTCATAGTGGGTAATATCATTATCTAAATACTTCATTATATACTGTTCAACTATAACATTTATATAACCGTGGCTTTTATCCTTGGTTGGGACCTGTACGCATGGATTGTGTCAACTCTTCTCTGACAAGGGTTGTGCGTGCTCGTTAGTCAGTACTTCTATTTGGGTCGGTTTCTCCTCAAGATAAGTCAATTATACTTACAACTACCTGCATGCCTCGTCCAAATGCACAGTTCCTTTTCCTAGGCAACGGGACTTGGATGTCTATCTCTTTTGGTCTCTTCCTCGTCTAAAACGGGCGGTCCCCTCCTCTACCCATGCGTACACTGTGTGTACAGCCTGCATATCCTCTCCCCGTAGCACAGTTAGACATACCTTCACACACTATGCTGACAGATGGGTGGTTGCTCTCTATCTAAATATAAATGCAACGGTACCCTCTGTACTCTTACTCAATCCTCTAATTGTTAATCTGCTTTTGAAATCTTTCGCACACGGGATCCTGATCTATATATATTATATATATATATATATCTATATAATATTATATATATATATATATATATACATTACACTCTTTACCGTTTCCGTTCTTTTGCCATAATTACTTTATAACTCTATCTTTCTGTTCTATCGATTCTGTAATTTCCGTATATATCTGTATGCCGGTAGCATCTTGATGTCTATCCCTCTATATATATCTGTCCTGTAGCCCTCTGTCTATATACTTTTGTCTATATACTCTATATGTTATTGGTCTCGCCAAATCATGACATGCTATAGCTCTTATTTTTTTACTTGTTCTTTTTAAAGCTGTCTCAACTAATGAGTAGCTGATCTAGTAACTGTAAACGTGTAGGTGATAATATATCTATTTTGTAAATTCATCCGTTTCAGTGAAACTATCCCATATAAAACTTCATTGTGCCTGCCATTTATCATCACTTCTCTGTATAATCTTCTGTGAAATAATATTATAGCTGTATATTCTGTCTAATCTCATAATTACTGGAAAACTATATTAAACTGTCTTACTGTCAATACATGTATTTTCAGTATAGTATGATACATATTAAAAGCTATATAAATTTCTTCATTTCTTCATCACATGAAAACCACTCTGCCACACAACATTTAAATTCATATCTGTAATATATCTGTAAATAACGGAATAAATTGCTCTATAAATCTCTATTAACATTATAAAAAACTCCTAGCTAACATATTTTCCCTACTTTGACTTTGAAAACCCCTATATATTCTGGTTCTCACTTTCACGCGGTTCCTACGGCCAACAGCCTGAAAATGCATATTCATAACAAATATTATATTTTTTCGCCTACATCATTTCCTTATAACTGTCATAATACCAAAATCTACTGGATAAAAGGACCTCCTTGAAAATCGGGAGGAATTAAGAAAGGGACACTTTGTTTTCCCGACGATCAGCTCCGGCAACCTTGTAGAGAACTCCGCCAGGAGCGTCGCGGTAGCTTCAGATCGTCAATCCGATGACTGGTGGGGCCGGAATAGAAGAGAGAAGGGAGTGGATTCGTAGAGAGAGAGAGAAGAGAGAGAGGGGTGCTGGTAAATGGATAAAAATCCCGGTTTTCAAAGATTTATACTACTAGTTTAGTCGATGAGACACGTCATCTTGTTGACGAGTCCTTCATTAAATTTGTCGACGAGTCCCTGTATTCGTCGACGAAATTCAGACTGCTCCATACCCCCTCTCGGTATTTTCTCGTTGACGAAACCCTGTATTCGTCGACAAATTTCCTTATGAACTCGTCGACGAAATCCTGTATTTGTCGACGAATTCCCTGGTAATTCCTTGAAATTATTATTGTTATTATTATTTCCAAAATGCGATGTCGTCAACGAAACCTACTGCCTCTTTCTGTTTCTGTTTCCATTTCCTCTCTCTTTAATATTTAAATATGAATATTTTCTGGGTCGTTACACAGGTTGTCAATTTTTTTTTTTTTTTGAAAACAACTAAACATCTACCCAAAAAAATGAATAACAAATAACATAAAAAAAATACACTTTTTAAAATTCATTTTTTCAAAGTATAAAATTAAAAACAAAAAATAATACCAAACATACTCTAATATTTTTAAAACCTGGTAAATCCTAACCTATCAAACTATAACTTTTTTTTTTTTTTGATAATTCGGGGACTCCAACCACCATCGCGCCACTTTGAACACTATAACTTTTTTTTATTACTCGTATTTTAGCTTCTCTGTAACGCCCCGATCCATACTTACGGCCCGGGTGTTACCGTAGTAATGTTTGTGTACCTGATATACTTCTCAACAGATATATACGCAGCGAAAAACATAAACATTCATCAAACTATTACTAGAGTTCTAACTGTCTGATAGATACATACAACTATTTTAACTTTCATATACAATACTATATGATATTTGACGCATCCTTGAGTCTTCCAACATTTTACAAGTTTTAAAAACCTATAACATAGCCTACAAAATCGAGTTTGTGGATACGCTTACTCAAAAATAGATCACTACCCTGCCCAAGTCCTTACTAATCTCAACCTCGATAAAGACCTTGAAAAGATCATGTTTTGGTATGATAGGTTTGAACACCATTCTCAGTAAGCACGATTAAGCTAATAAAGACCATGTGTGGCCAACATGCTTTTAAAGTGTTTAACAAAAACATAAATTCGAGTAATAATATTATTTTGCCTAATTGTTAATACGTAACCCATTTTTTATCATTAATCACGCCCATAGTAATAATCATTACATACTATGTCCAAAGATGCAGGATAGGACACATTCCCCCCCGGAAACTCTACATTGCTATGTATAAAATCCCCACAATCTGGGGTGACCGTGTAGTAACCTCCGGCTCGAATTAAAAATATTAAAATCATTAAAAAATAATAATAATTAAATTAATAATAAATAAACAAAAAAAGGAAAGTATGAAAGAATAGAATAAAAATATAAATAAATGTCAGAATTAGATGATTATTAATTTAAGTTATAATTAAATATTACATTAATTGATTATAAATTAATCTAATGTTATTTAAATGAATTAATTAACTTTAATTATATGATAGGTATATTATATAAAGATAGGGTATCTAATATGGTTAAAGTAATAAGTGTATTATAATAATATAAAATATAAAATAATGTAAATATAATTTAATGAATGGGAATTTCAATTTGACTAATCTCAATCACAATTAACCTTACCATTCCACTTCCTTTCACGTTCAATATCCTCAGTTCTTTTCACTCTCTCCTGTCTGCTCGCCTGTCGTCTCCGCGCTCTCTCTCTCGCTGGGTCTCTCCTCCCTCGCCCTTCTGGGTCTTCCTCCCTTTCTCTTCTGTTTGGTCTCTGTTCTTTCTCGTCTCTTCTTTTCTTGTCTTCTCCCACCAATGATTCTCCTTTCTCTGATCTTTCGCTTCTTCTCCCTCTCCCGTTTCCCTCCCTCTCTCCTCTTTCAGGTCTCTCCTGCCGACGGTTTTCTCTACCTCTCTCTTTTTCTATCATTCAGCTGTCTCTTCCTTCTTTCTCTCTCTCAATTTTTCGACGAATTTATGGTAGATCAGGAAATAGAAGGTGTCGTTGAATTTCTAATTCCGTCACCGATATTTCTACTTGAGTAGATTTATCGTGGAAGTGGCGTAGACATCATTCTTGGGGTAAGATAATTTTTCCCTAATTTCTCAATTTCTCTTTAAATTTGGTGTTAAATTGTCAATCAGACCACATGGTTCTAGTTGCGATTGTCGTCATTTTGGTGTGAGTAAATTTCTAATTTGAGTTTTCTAAACCCTACTCCAAAGCGAGAGTGGATTTGGGGAATTAGGTAAATTAGTTATATTTGTAGGTATAACTACTATTATTGAAATTTTTACGACCCTTACAAATATAAAATCTTTTTTATTGTTCAGATTTCTATTTAATGAAATTATGTATTTTTGATTCAGGATTTGACTGAATAGCATGCTCCATCAGACTCATGTTTCAGATCCTGTCTCGGCGTGTTAATAAGTCATGCAAGGGGAAAATATATATTAAATCAGAATTTTTTTATGAATTGTAATTAAAATGAAAATATAAATTGTGTTATATAACGGGTTATATTTTCAGTATGGGTTTAAAATGCCAACCATTTAAATTATGTTTTTCCGAGTTTAGGGCTGTTTATTATATACGTATATGCGAAAATGAACTAATAAAAGTGGAAAATATTTTCAGGATAATTATGTAAGAAATGAAAGGTATTTTCAGTATAAAAACGTTAAATGTTGGTTGACTTATTTTACAGGCAATATATGAATTTTATTACTAAATTGTGTGATATGATTAAATGTAAGTTCTGTGTAAATATATGTTAAATGTATGAGATGCAGGCTAAGTATGTAAAGCATTAAGAATGAAATATGATATAAACTATGCTGCTTATGTATGTTTATGCAACTATGTAAATGTATAACAGTTGAAAGTCATGTTAGTAAATTCTAACGCATTTCTATGTAGACTAACTGATGATAGCTAAAAGGAGCTGTGTTAGCAGATTGTAGCGCATTTCTATGTGGACTAATTGATGACGGCTAAAAAGCAGTTGTAGTACGAATGAGTGAAATGAAAATGGAATGATAAGGTAATGAAATGATAATGGAATGAAATGTGAAATGTGAACGATATAAATGGGAAAGAGTCACTTAAAGTGAAATGAAATGGAATGTTAAAGCTATGAACATGAACAGATGTGAATGATTGAATAATCACAGAAAGAATAATGTATTATGACATTAGAAATATTTATACTAATAGAATATGTTACAACTAGGGCGGGGCATACTCTTCGCCCGAGGGCTTGCTAGGAAAGGCGAGTGCACTAGTAGTATCAGATGTAGCAGTAGGCTGCATAACGCATTATGGCAAAGGGAACCTACTTGTATGAGCGGGTAGATTTTCCTATCCTTGGGGCCTTGGGTGGAAAACCTTTGTTTGAACTGTGTGAGTACGTGATCAATCTAACACTAGAGGACTTACTGAGTAAGGTGAGTGTCTTGATATGCTTTAGTAGTGACCTTTAGGTTGCCAAATGTATCAGAGCAGAGGGGTGCTACTTGTATGGGCGGGTAATCGCCCCTATCCTTGGGTAATCTCGTGGGTTAAATCTTTTGCATGTGATTAATTAGGTTCAGAAAATGATTTTGAGAAATTATGTTAACGATTTTCAAATGTTAAATATTATGTTGTTATATAAACTCATGTTAGCCATACGCTATTTTAATATATTGTTTCTTCCCTTACTGAGATGTGTCTCACCTGAATATAAATGTATCTTTTTCAGGACCTCCTCGAGATCGAGTTTAGAGAGCTCGAGGTTTTATAGCATTTTTGGGAGATATAAGAAAAAGAGTATAAACATTTTAATGATGTTTTTGGGAATGTAAATATTTTATGTTTTATGTCTTATATTTTAAGGTTGATAAGAAAGGAATGGTTGTGAATACTGGATGTTTTTGGGGATATGTATATATGTTGAATACAGGTGGATGATTAATTTATTATGGTTGGTAGATAGGTATAGGAAAACTCTGGTATTATATGATTGAGGATTATATTTATGTTTTCCGCTGCATATTGATTTATGAATTATTAGGATTTTATCAGGTATAACGCACCGGACCGGGTTTAAGGGTTCAGGGCGTTACAGACCACCCCTACTGTCTCAATATAGTTTGGGTACACAATCAAGAGGCAAACTCACACTAAGACTGCCCCTACTGTCTCAATACAATATGGGTTCATATAGATCAAAAGTATAATGTCCTCACTGGAAACGGATTTATGCCTACACTATCAATCCTCAGGGTTCCTAAAGCATATCATGTAATTTAAGCAATTTAAGTACTCTTTTGAAATCATTTCACAAAACACATCATTACGTGAAATCCGGTAGTCGTCAAATAAACTTCCTATATTTTCACAACAGTTCCAGTATTTAACAACATCAAGACCTACCACATAGTTTCCCACATTTGAAAGCAACCTAAAAGTAAATATAAACAGTTAATATCACAGTACGGGTTTTTAACAACGAAAACAACATTTCCAACTGGTGAAAAGGTCTGGAATGACAAGTACAATATTCTAAAAATATAACATTTGAATTTGACCGATTGGTTTTGAAAATAAAGTCGATTTACCAAATTGAGGCCCAGAAACCCTAAAATCGCCGTAACTCGATATCTAAGAGTTATTTCAACATTTCTATCGATTCATATTGTATAAATCACTATATTAACATAACCCCCTTACATGCGCGTGAATCAGAGTCTGAAACGACCCGGAACTCAAGCCTTAACTTTCTGAACCTCGAGCCTAAACGGTTCAAAACAACGGCACGAAAATCCTAAAACCTAATACTCAAAGAACAACACTTCAGTATAATCTCGTATACTATAGATCTACCGGACCAAAATAAAAAACCAACCTTTACCTCGATTTTTAGGAAAAACTCGAAAATCTCTGAAATTAAATTATGATCTGTAGAACCCGTAGAGATTCCTTTCCTGATCCACGTAGCAACGTCGGATCGTTGATTCCAGCAACACACGGCTCGAAAATCTTAGAGAGAGAGAGAGAGAGAGAGAGAGAGAGAGAGAGAGAGAGAGAGAGAGAGAGAGAGAGAGAGAGAGAGAGAGAATGAGAGTTTATAAAGACAAACATAACTTAACCTTTAAGTAATCAAAATAAATATCTCCTCCACGATATTTATATATAAATATCTCAAAATATCTCCTTTCAAAATATCTTCTCCAAAATATCTCTTTATTTATTTATTTATTATACATATATATTTTTTTAATCGGGTTACTATATTCTCATTTATAATTAGTTATGATTGAGACGAAATGAAATTTTACATTTTTTGCTTCTCCTTTTTATCTTCCCACTTTTTTCCTATTAACCTTTCATTCAACTAATTTCCAAAACTAGACTTTATAAAAAATTGTTAAATTGGTTAAAATACTATTAAATTAGTAAAAACTCGACCTAATTTTCAAAATATTTTTTGCTTAATAAAAATTATTGTATTAAAAAAAATATTATTTTTATCTAAAATATACACAAACTATACTGATATTGTTATAAAATAAATAAAAGAGGAATACAAAAAAAAAATTTGGAGGTATAAAAATTCAACAGTCTAGTTCTTCAGGAACTAGATGTTACTAATCATCTTATTATCTCATTTTATTGTAAAGCATGTCCTTATATACGCAAATACATTGACATCCCAAAGGTTAACCACATAATGAACCATTATGTGGGTGCACATAAATATACATATTTTACAACACTTCCCATTGGATAACTATACACTATGAATATGCCTCGTTAAAACCTTCGTTAAAGAAAACCCTGTGGGACAAAACCTTAATGAAGGAAAAAGAGTTAAATATTCATACTTCCCCTAAAAAATATAATCAATTAAGAAATGTCATTTAGTTGTCGCATTCCAATGTTATGTACATGCTTCTTGAAAATTGAAGTTAGCAATGCTTTTGCGAATAGATCTGCTGGGTTGTCACTTGAACGAATTTTGCAAATGTCAACATTTCCTTTCTTCAGAAGTTCACGAGTGTAAAAGAATATTGGTGAAATATGTTTAGTTCTATCACCTTTTATGTACCCACCTTTGATTTGTGTAATACATGTTGCATTGTCCTCGTACAATATTGTTGGCGTGTCATTCTTCAGTGATAATCCACTTGTCCCTTTAATGTGTTGAATTATAGTTCTTAACCATACACATTCACGATTTACTTCGTGAACTGCCAATATTTCTGAATGGTTTGAAGAGGTAGCAGTGATCGTTTGCTTTACAGATCGTTATGAGATAGCAGTATCACCACATGGAAAAATATAGCCTATTTGTGATCGAGTTTTATAAGGATCAGAAAGATATCCAGCATCGGCATATCCTTTCAAAACAGACTTTACTACCTTTAGGTAAAACAAACTCATATCAGATGTGTTGCGGAGATAACGAAGAACATGTTTTACTCCATTCCAATGTCTTTGGGTTGGTGTAGAACTAAACCTTGCCAGCAAATTTATCGCAAAAACTATATCTGATATAGTGTAATTTGCAAGATACAAGAGTGCTCCTATTGCACTAAAATAGGGTACTTTAGGACCAAGAATTTTTTCATCATCTTCTCGAGGACGAAAAAGATCCTTTTTCACATCAAGTGAATGAACAACCATTGGGGAGCTTAATGGATAAGATTTATCCATATAAAATTGTTTCAAGATTTTTTCTATATAAGATTATTGATGAATAAGAATTCCACTTGTTAGCAGTTGTTGAGATCTCTTTTGGAGTTCCTATTATGTTTATATCATCAACATAAACTACGACTATAGTAAATCCAGAATTTATCTTTTTAATGAAAACACAAGGACAAATAAGATTATTTTCATATCCAATTTTCAACATATATTCACTTAGAAAATTGTATCATATTCGTCCATATTGCTTCAATCCATATAAGGATCTTTGTAATTTAATAGAATATATTTGCCGTTGTTTTGGATTATATGCTTCAGGAATTTTAAATCCTTCAGGAATTTTCATATATATGTCATTATCCAATGAGCCATACAAGTAAGATGTTACTACGTCCATGAGGCGAATGTCAAGTCCTTTAGAAACCGTTAAACTAATCAGAAATCTGAAAGTAACTGCATCCATAACAGGAGAATAGGTCTCATTATAATATATACCAGGCCTTTGAGAGAAGCCTTGTGCTACAAGACGGGCCTTGTATCTCACAATTTCATTCATTTCATTTCTTTTACGTACAAAAACCCATTTATACCCAACATGTAACGACCCAAATTTTTAAATGAAATTTAAATAATAAAGAAAGGAAAATTTGAAAAAGGGAAAAGAAGGGAAGCTACCAAGCTTCGTCGACGAACACAGGGTTTCGTCGACGAAGGCTTTAAAGATTTCGTCGACGAACACAGGGCTTCGTCGATGAGAAAATACCGAGAGGGGTTCTTAGGCAGCCTGAATTTCATCGACAAACACAGGGTCTCGTTGACGAAATTTATGAAGAACTCATTGACAAAGATCGAGCTCATCGACGAGTTCCGCCGCCTATAAATATGAAAAATCCGATTTTAAATTCATTTTTAAGTTTCCTCTCTCTCTCTCTCTCCTCTTCGGCTCTCTCACTCTCTCTCTTCGATTTTGGGTTAGTTTTATGCCGAATCGAAGATCTGAGGCTACCACGACGCTCCTGGCGAAGTTCCCTGCAAGTTTGCTGGAGCGAATCGTTGGGAAAACGGAGTTGAAAATCATCCCTAAGTTGAGGTAAGGCTTTTTAAGCCAAATTAGACCTTGTGATAGTTATATAAATTGATGCATGCATGAAAATACTGATGTTTAGTACTAGGGATTTTGAGTTTTAGGGTATTGAGTAGGAAATCCTACGGGGGTCAGGCTAGGAAATTTGAGGGGCTTTCTCAGTGCCCAGGTAAGGGAATAAACTAAAGCAGATATTTTCCATGCAAGTTATTATTATTTATGAGCACATCTATTTTCAAAAAAGCCTATGTTATAATTGTTTATCATAAATGAAACGTATGTTTGGAAAATACTGCCATTATGAGAAAAATGTATATGTATGTAAGAGATGCCAAACAAATTATGATTTTAGTATGACTTTTAATAGAGCATGTGTGACATGAATATTATTTTATGTGAAATGAGATAAGATAAGAATGCTTTTATGAGTAAAACACATTTTCAGGTATTATGAAACGATGAGTTATATTGTGATGGTTTTGACGATCGTATGATGAACGATGTATTTTCAGAATGTATATACCTGAAACAATTTTGGCGCGAGGTCGTATTTTATGTTATCGGCACAAGGCCATATTTATGTTATTGGCGCGAGACCATATTTACTATGATTTTGACACGAGGCCATTTGTATGATTTCAGCACGAGGCCGTATCTATGTTTCCGGCAAGAGGCTGTAATAATGTTATGTATGATCATGTATTATATGTTATCACAACCAGGATGTTAGTTTAGTTTAGACCAAGAGCTCGGTACCGTAGCTATGGGTTGATTTTGGCACGAGGCCTTATTAGTGCTACCGTCCCACGAGGGGATAAGAGATGGATAGTCGATGAGGCTTTCAGTAGAGTGTAGACGTCCACCTGGCAGTCCGGACCAGGGTGCGGTGGGCCCATCGTACTTACAAACATATTTGATTCGGCAGTGGTCGACCAGCCATTGTCGGGTCCCGCCTTCGGGCTGCACAACCCGTCATGGGGGGTAATACATGACATTAGCTAACTATTCATCCTGGTTTAATTTTCAATATTACGAGTTATAACAGAAGTTTATGTATGTTATGATTTATTAACGAATATGAAAATACATGATTATTTCCAAAGTTATGAAATGTACTGTATATGTATAAGCACTTTAAATATTCATGTTGCCACACAACTGTATTTAGTTTACTTTCTCTTACTAAGAAGTGTCTCACCCCCAACATTAATATATTTTTTAGGAAACCCGGAGAGATCGGCGGGTCAGGGTTGCCGTTGAGTGATTGGTGCTTCCCTACTAGAAGGGTAAGCCCTGAGCTAGGACTAGGAGATTTTTGTTGCATAGTCCTAGTGTTATTTTTGACTTTTTGGAGATTGTACATATGAACAGTATATTGATGTTAATAGAAAGCTCTGGTATTATGTTTCATGGATGGATGTATGGATTTTTATGTTTACTGCTGCTAGGTTTTCTACTGTGTATGACAGGTGTCCCCGTAACCCACGGGTTCGGGTTGACCCTTGATGTATTTTGTTGTATTTTATTGAGGGTCGCTACATTTGGTATCAGAGCCTAGGATACTAGGTTCTGTAGACTCTAGAATGTAGCAGTAATAATACCAAAGTATAGGATAAGAGGATTTGAGGTCTGGTTTTGTAGTCTAGATGCAGGACTTCCGTGGTGGTTTGTATAATTTTCCTTGGGTGACGATTTCAGGAAATTCATTGTAAACTATCATCGGGTTGGGTATCTAGGTTGTAAGATTGAACCTTGAATTGAGATTAAGAAAGATGAGTTAATTAGGAGGATATATTATATGAGTTGAGTGATACACGTAGAGAAAGATGTTTTGAGTTAAGTTACTTGTTTTTCAGGATGGACCTTGGTGGCAATAGTGCCCACGCCAGTGGGAGTGAGGGTGCTGAACCCTTAGGCGCTGCGGGTAGTGATTCAGATGCAGTCTTACGTAGCGTAGCACAGCAGGTTATGACAGAAATTGTCAGGAGTTCAAGGGAATAGGGTGGTCCATCGGTAGGCCACGGTAGTTCTATAGAGAAGTTCATTAAGATGAGTCCTTCGTCTTTCTCAGGAGGGATAGATCCTGCAGTTGCTGAGAACTAGGTGTAGGAGATGGAAAAGATATTTGCAGTACTGCAGTGCTTAGAGGAACAGAAGGTGCTGTTTGCCACCTATAGACTGACTGGGGAGGCTGAGAAATGGTGGTCGGCAGTGAGATTGTTAGAGCAGCAGAGGACTATACCTATAGAGATGACATGGGAGCGATTTAGAGAGATATTCTTCGACAGGTATTTTCCAGCCTCGTCTAGGGAGGCTAAGATTTCAGAGTTCCCGAATCTGAAGCAGGGACAGCTGTCGGTACAGCAGTACGCAACGAGGTTTATTGAGTTATCCCGCTTTGCCCCATACATTATTCCAGATGAGGTGAAGAAGATACAATAGTTTGAAAGAGGCCTGAGGAGAGAAATATACAAGTAGGTATCGATACTGAAGTTGCAGGACTTTGCTGAACTAGTGGACCGAGCCACTATAGCTGAGATTGGTGATCAGTTGGAGGCTGAGGAACAGAGACAGAAGAAGAGGTCTACACCTTCTGGTTCCCAGCAGGGGGGTGGACGTAATACATGGAAGAGAGGTGGCTATTATAGAGACCGGAGACAAGAGACCGGCCATCGCGGTTTCCAGGGTGCACAGCTATCTCCAGCTTGCCCATTTTGTGGGAAGAGACACCTGGGGGAATGTCGTGTCGGGCAAGGTGTCTGCTATAGGTGCGGGGAACCAGGGCATATGATGAGAAAGTCCGACACAGACTGGTGTGGCTCCTGCTCCTAGACCTGCACGAGGAGGTCACCAGGCACCATGAGGAGGCCAACAGAGGAATACGGCCCCAACCAGAGTTTTCGCTTTGACGCCGGGTGACGCTGAGGCGGCCGGTGACGTGGTGATAGGTACTATTAGTATGTTTACATTTAAAGTTATTGCACTTTTTGATTCTAGTGCCACACATTATTTTGTGTCCTTGGGGTGTGCTAAATTATGTGGGGCAGAAACGCAATCATTAGATGTCGAGTTGTTAGTGGCTACACCGACCGGGTCAGCAGTGAGATGTAGTAGGATACTTCGTGGTAGCCCAGTTGATGTTCAGGGGAAGATCTTATCTGCTGATTTGGTGGTATTAGATATGCACGAGTTTGACATTATTTTCGGCATAGATTGGCTAGCGGTTAATTCTCCTATTATAGACTGCAGTGCTAGAGAAGTAATATTCAGACCTCCAAGGAAATCAGAATTTAGATTTACAGGGTCACGAGTGCAGTCTTTACCTCAGATAGTCTCAGCTATTTAGGCGAGGAGACTGCTTCAGAATGGTTGTCTGGGATTCGTGGCTTTTGTGAAGGAGATGTCAGAAAATGAATTGAAGCTTATGAATATGCCTGTGGTGAAAGAATTTACAGACGTGTTTCCAGATGAATTACCAGGTTTGCCGCCTGATCGTGAAGTGGATTTTTCCATTGATCTACTTCCAGGTACAACGTCGATTTCTAAAGCACCGTATCGAATGGCGCCAACAGAGTTGGCAGAATTGAAAGATCAGTTGCAGGATTTACTTGATAAAGGCTTCATACGGCCTAGTGTATCTCCGTGGGGAGCCCCAGTGCTATTTGTGAAGAAGAAAGACGGGACTATGAGGATGTGTATAGACTACAGAGAGATTAATAAAGTGACTATCAAGAACAAGTATCCTCTACCCCGTATAGATGACTTGTTTGATCAGCTCTAGGGTACACGGGTGTATTCGAAGATTGATCTCAGGTCGGTTTACCATCAGGTGAAGGTGAGAGCAGACGATGTATCAAAGACAGTTTTTAGGACCAGGTATGGTCATTACGAGTTTCTTGTTATGCCATTTGGTCTGACGAATGCTCCAGCGGTATTTATGGATTTGATGAACCGAGTCTTCCACCAATACCTAGACCAATTCATAGTTGTTTTTATTGATGATGTACTGGTCTATTCGAGGAGCTATGAGGAGCACTAGATGCATTTGAGGCAGGTTTTACAGATGCGCAGGGAGAAGAAGTTGTATGCCAAGTTCAGTAAATGTGATTTCTGGTTTGAGAAAGTGGTGTTTTTGGGGCATGTCATCTCAGGAGACGGAATTTCTGTAGATCCCAGTAAGATTGAGGCGGTGGTGAACTGGGCTAGACTGAGAAACGTTCAGGAGATCAGGAATTTCTTGGGGTTAGCCGGTTACTATCGTCGTTTTGTAGAGAGATTCTCAGCTTTGTCAGGACCTTTGACACGACTGACGATGAAAAATGTTAGATTTGAGTGGGACAACAACTGTGAGCAGAGTATTCAGGAGCTGAAGCAGAGGTTAATCACAGCGCCGGTATTGATCATCCCATCTGGGGGTGAGGGTTATACCATATACAGTGATGCGTCCTTAAAGGGACTTGGCTGTGTGTTGATGCAGCATGGTAGGGTGGTAGCATATGCATCTAGACAATTGAAAGAGTACGAAAAGAACTACCCTACCCACGATCTTGAGTTGGCTGCAGTAGTACATGCACTGAAAATTTGGAGGCATTATCTATACGGCGAGTAGTGCGAGATTTTCTCTGACCACAAGAGTTTGAAGTATTTTTTCACCCAGAAGGAGTTGAATATGAGACAGAGAAGGTGGTTATAGTTAATTAAAGATTTTGACTATACCATTAGCTATCACCCAGGGAAAGCAAATGTGGTAGCTGATGCATTGAGCAGGAAATCTGGGGTATCAGCGTTGACAGCTATGGAGATCTAGCGTTTGATCATGATGGATCTGGAGAGACTCAGCATAGAGTTGGTAGAGAGTGATCTTCCATTGTGTATTGCCAGCCTAGTAGTACAACCTACTCTGCAGGAAAGAATTAAAGCTGCTCAAAAGGAAGATCCAGAGTTAGCAGAGGCGATGGAGTGGGTATAGAGTGGTCAGGGAGAGGAATTTTGCATCTCAGATGACGGAGCCTTGCGGTTCCGTTCCAGACTATGTGTTCCTACAGATGCCGACATTAGGAGGATGATTTCAGATGAGGCTCACAGATCCTTGTATACAGTTCATCCTGGTAGTACGAAAATGTACAGGGATCTGCGAGAGTTTTACTGGTGGAGCGGAATGAAGAAGGAGATTGCCGAGTATGTAGCCTAGTGTTTGACGTACCAGCAGGTGAAGGCTGAGCACCAGAGGCCGCCAGGGTAGTTGTAGCCGTTATTTATCCTAGAGTGGAAGTGGGATCATATTTCTATGGACTTTGTTTCAGGGCTGCCGATGACATTACATGGCTAGAATGCCATCTGGGTGATTGTCGACCGTTTGACGAAGACCGCCCATTTTCTCCCTATGAAGATCAGCTATTCCCTCAGCCGATTGACAGAGATTTATATTCAGGAGATAGTTCGTTCTCATGGGGTGCCTGTACCCATTGTGTCAGATCAAGACCCACGATTCACGTCACGATTTTGGAGGAGCTTGCAGGAGACTTTGGGGTCTCAGTTATTGTTTAGTACGACATTCCACCCTCAGTCAGACGGTCAGACTGAGAGGATGATACAGATACTAGAAGATATGCTCCGTGCATGTGTACTAGATTTTGGGTGTAGCTGGACTCAGTTTATGCCACTGGTAGAGTTCGCATATAATAACAGTTATCAGTCCAGTATTGGCATGGCACCATTTGAGGCATTGTATGGTAGGAGATGTCGATCTCCTTTGTTTTGGGACGAAGTGGGTGAGCGGCGTGTTGTGGGACCAGAACTAGTGCAGTAGGCATACGACAAGTTCGGTTTATCAGGGATAGGATTGGTGCAGCACAAAGCCGACAGAAGAGTTATGCCGATAATTGCCGTAGGAACTTGGAGTTTGACGTGGGTGATCACGTATTTTTGAAGATAGCTCCATTGAAGGGAGTTATGAGATTTGGTAGGAAGGGTAAGCTTAGCCCTAGGTACGTCGGTCCATTTGAGATTTTAGAGAAAGTGGGACCGGTAGCCTACAGGCTAGCTTTGCCACCTACATTATCCAGAATCCATGACGTATTCCACGTATCGATGTTGAGGAAATACGTCCCAGATCCTTCTCATATCATCAGTTATGATGAGTTGGGGCTTAGCGATTCACTGGGGTATGAGGAGATACCAGTATGTATTCTGGATAGGAAGGTACAGAAGCTACGTAAATAAAAGATTCCTCAGGTAAAAGTTTTGTGGAGGAATCATGAGGTAGAAGAGGCTTCTTGGGAGTCCGAGGAGCAGATGAGATAGAAGTATCCGCAATTATTTTAGTAAGTTTAAATATAATTAGAAAATGTATGTAAGTATGTAGTTTTCTCGACAGGTACGTGTATGGTTTTAGTAGTGTAGTATTTTAGTTTTGGGAGGAGTTTTCTTTTGATATATGTAATCTCCCAAGACATGAGTTGTAACCACGGTATTCCTCCACCATAAGTGAGGGTGAGTAATAAAATGAGTTGACCATTTTACCTAAGGGATGATAAACTATGTGAATAGTAAATTTCGAGGACGAAATTTTTATAAGGAGGGGAGGATGTAATGACCCGAATTTTTAAATGAAATTTAAATAATAAAGAAAGGAAAATTTGAAAAAGGGAAAAGAAGGGACGCTGCCAAGCTTCGTCAACGAACACAGGGTTTCGTCGACGAAGGCTTTAAAAATTTCGTCAATGAACACAGGGCTTCGTCGACGAGAAAATACCGAGAGGGGTTCTGAGGCAGCCTGAATTTTGTCGACGAATACAAGGTCTCATCGACGAAATTTATGAAGAACTCATCGAAGAAGATCGAGCTCGTCAACGAGTTCCGCCGCCTATAAATATGAAAAATCCAATTTTAAATTCATTTTTAAGTTTCCCCTCTCTCTCCTCTTCGGCTCTATCACTCTCTCTCTTCGATTTTGGGTTAGTTTTACGCCGGATCGAAGATCTGAGGCTACCACGACGCTCCTGGTGAAGTTCCCTGCAAGTTTTCCGGAGCGGATAGTCGGGAAAATGGAGTTGCAAATCATCCCTAAGTTGAGGTAAGGCTTTTTAAGCCAAATTAGACCTTGAGATAGTTGTAGAAATTGATGCACGCATGAAAATACTGATGTTTAGTACTGGGGATTTTGAGTTTCAGGGTAGTGAGTAGGAAATCCTACGGGGGTCAGGCTAGGAAATTTGAGGGGCTTTCTCAATGCCAGGTAAGGGAATAAACTAAAGCAGATATTTTCCATGCAAGTTATTATTATTTATGAGCACATCTATTTTCAGAAAAGCCTATGTTATAATTGTTTATCATATATGAAACGTATGTTTAGAAAATACTACCATTATGAGAAAAATGTATATGTATGTATGAGATGCCAGAAAAATATGATTTTAGTATGACTTTTAACAGAGCATGTGTGGCATGAATATTATTTTACGTGAAATGAGATAAGATAAGAATGCTTTTACGAGTAAAACACATTTTCAGGTATTATGAAACGATGAGTTATATTGTGATGGTTTTGACGATCGTATGATGAACGATGTATTTTCAGAATGTATATACCTAAAACAATTTTGGCGCGAGGTCGTATTTTATGTTATCGGCACGAGGCCATATTTATGTTATTGGCGCGAGGCCATATTTACTATGATTTTGGCACGAGGCCATTTGTATGATTTCAGCGCGAGGCCGTATCTATGTTTCCAGCACGAGGCTGTAATGATGTTATGCATGATCATGTATTATATGTTATCACAACCAGGATGTTAGTTTAGTTTAGACTAGGAGCTCGGTACTGTAGCTATGGGTTGATTTTGGCACGAGGCCTTATTAGTGCTACCGTCCCACAAGAGGATGCGAGATGGATAGTCGATGAGGCTTTCAGTAGAGTGTAGACGTCCACCTGGCAGTCCAGACCAGGGTGCGGTGGGCCCATCGTACTTACAGACATATTTGATTCGGCAGTGGTCGACCAGCCATTGTCGGGTCCCGCCTTCGGGCTGCACAACCCGTCATGGGGGGTAATACATGACATTAGCTAGCTATTCATCCTGGGTTAATTTTCAGTATTACGAGTTATAACAGAAGTTTATGTATGTCATGATTTATTAACGAATATGAAAATACATGATTATTTCCAGAGTTATGAAATATACTGTATATGTATAAGCACTTTAAATATTCATGTTGCCACACAACTGTATTTAGTTTACTTTCTCTTACTGAGAAGTGTCTCACCCCCAACATTAATATATTTTTTAGGAAACCCAGAGAGACTGGCGGGTCAGGGTCGTCGTTGAGTGATTGGTGCTTCCCTACCAGAAGGGTAAGCCCTGAGCTAGGACTAGGAGATTTTTGTTGCATAGTCCTAGTGTTATTTTTGACTTTTTGGAGATTGTACATATGAACAGTATATTGATGTTAATAGAAAGCTCTGGTATTATGTTTTATGGATGGATGTATGGATTTTTATGTTTACTGTTGCTAGGTTTTCCGCTGTGTATGACAGGTGTCCCCGTTACCCACGAGTTCGGGTTGACCCTTGATGTATTTTGTTGTATTTTATTGAGGGTCGCTACACAACAGTTTTGACATTCTTAGGTGTTTGGACTATTGGTCCAAATACCTTACGTTTGGCTAATAAGTCTAGCTTAGTCTGTATTGCTTCTTTCCATTTTGGCCAATCATTTCGACATCGACATTTAATAATTTTTGAAGCAATGACATATGCAAACACATTGTCAACAACAACTTCATTTATTCTCCGCATATTTCCAAATTTTAATAAGATCTCATAATTTTCCGGTACCGGAAACACTTCTGGTGTTGCTTCTGTGGAAATATAGGATGGTTGATCTGTATTTCTTTTAACCTCTTCTTAAGTGTTAATGACCTCCTTTGGAGTGTCACTTTTATTCATTTCCTTTTTATTTTGAGGAACATTATCCTTTGCACCAATTGGTCTACCATGCTTCTGGCGCACTTTAGATTCATTAGTTGTTATTCTTATTGGGGAAACAATCAATCTCGAAGGAATATTTGCAGCCGGAACAGGTGATTGAGTGACCTTTTTGGTGTCTGTAAAAACATCTGGCAATTGATTTGCAGCATTCTGCAAATGAATTATTCTTTGAACTTCAAGTTCACATTAATTTGTGCGTGTATCAAGATTACACAAAGTTGGTGTGTTCTAACAAATTTCTTGTGTTTTTAATCCTTTATCTTTTCTTTCTCCTAATGACGGGAAAACTGATTCATCAAATTGACAATCTAGAAATCTTGCTCTAAAAAAATCACTTGTTAGTGGTTCAAGATATTTAATGATAGAAGGAGAATCAAAACCAACATAAAATACCAAGCTAACGTTGTGGTCCCATCTTACTTTGTTGTGCAGGTGCAATAGGAACATATACAGGGCAACCAAAAATTCCAAGATGAGATATATTAGGTTGGTGGTTAAAGACAAGTTTTGAAGGTGAAAACTTGTGATATGCAGTTGATCTAATTCTAATCAAAGACGCAACATGAACTATAGCATGACCCCAAGAAAATGCAGGAAGCTTTGATCACATAAGCATAGGCCTAGCAATAAATTGTAAACACTTAATGAAGGATTCCGCTAAACCATTTTGTTTATGAACATGTGCAATAGAATGTTCAACACTTATTCCTATTGACATACAATAGTCATAAAATGCTTTTGAATAAAATTCACTTGCATTATCTAAACGAACAAGATGAATGGGATGATCAGGAAAACTTAATCTTAACTTTATTATTTGAGCAAGAAATTTAGCAAAAGCAACATTACGAGTTGAAAGTAGACAAACATGTGACCATCGAGTGGAAACATCAATTAAAATCATGAAATATTGAAATGGTCTGCAAGATGGATGGATTGGGCCACAAATATCTCCTTGTATTCTTTGCAGAAAAGATGGAGACTCTAAAGATAATTTAGATGGAGAAGGTCTAACAAGTAGTTTTCCTTGAACACAAGAAGTACAAAAATAATCACTAGGTAAAAGAACATTCTGATCCTTTAATGGATGTCCATGTGTATTTTCAATGATTTGTCGCATCATAGTTGAACCACGATGGCCAAGACAATCATGCCAAAGTATAAAACTTTTAGGCTCAGAGCACTTCTGGTACATAAAATTTGATTCAACCATCCTTATTTTTGTGGAATATAGGTCAGATGAAAAACTTGAACATTTTTCTAATATGATCTTCTAGTTTGAAACTGTAGATGTAATAAAAAGATATTCCATATCTCATTCATTTTTGGTTTCAACATTATATTCATTGTAATGTATATCTTTAAAACTTAAAAGATTTCTTTGGGATCTACTAGAATACAACGCATCATCAATCTACAATTTTGTCCCATTTGGAAATATAATGCGAACTCTTTCAGAGCCTTCTAATACATTTGCAGAGCCAGATATTGTATTAACATTAATTTCAGCTAATGTTAATTACAAAAAATATTTTTTAACACGAAGAATTGTGTCAGTCGTGCCACTGTCCACCAAACACATGTCATCCTCCATTTTATTAAGTTGATTTTGTATAATCTAGTAAATGAAAAGTAAAATTTAAGAATTAGGAAAGATAACAAAATATTACCAAGCATATTATATGTAAAATTTTTAATAAAAAAAAATTACATAATTTTTTTAAAATAACATAAACATGAAGATAATTTAATAGTAGACATTTCCATCCCCAATTAAATGATCAATTTTGCCACTAGGATCCTCAAAAAATCAGGAACATTAAAATTAACATCCAAAGGAGACTCATACTTAGCATCAATGAGTTCAGACAAATTTACTTCAGCATTTTTCCCTTTTCCTTTTAATGATGTCTTATAAAGATCAACTAGGTGTTTAGGAGTGCGATATATTAGAGACCAATGACCTTTTGTTCCACACCTATTATAATGCCCCAAACCCGCCACATGGGGCCCGAAGTGTTATGAGAACACGTGTGCCAGATACCACTCACGTAATGGAACTAATAAAATAACCTCAAACAAAATATACCAGAGTTCTATATTAACGTCTGCAGATCCATATAATTACAATCTCATTCTTCATATTACAAAACCAAAATTAAAATATATTAAACATAAAACTAAATATATATCCGTTTTGATATATTCAACTCACACAAACTAACCCGCCCTGGAGCTATCTAAGCTCGATTACCTAGATAACCTGAAAAGATTAAATCATTGATAGGGTGAGACACTTCTTAGTAAGGAAGAAATAATTTACAACGGTGTGTGATTGAAGTGTTCAATATATAATTAAAATATCCATACAAACGCATTCATAATCCAATAGCAGCTGAAATAACACGTTCAAAATCATACCATGGTCAACTTCTTTGTCACCCAATCACATGCCCACTTATATGATTATTTTATCTGATAATTCCCAAGAATAGGGAAGTCTACCATCTCATACAAGTAGATTCCCTCTGCTTTAGCACTAACACCAGGGCACTCACCTTTCTCGGTAAGCCCTCGAATTATGTATCCAGGTAAAGTTTCCGAGAATAGGCAAGGTTACCCGACCATACAAGTGGCTTCCCTCTACTCTAATATCCACAAATAATTACTAGGGTATTCGCCTTCCTTAGCAAGCCCTTGGGTGGAGTAATCTACTTTACCATAAATACTTAATTAATAAAAGTCACACGCAACCAACAATATTCATTTCACAGAATTCCACATATATATGCATACCACAATCAATCCACACAGTGTTCAATCATACCCACACACAGGGCCTAGATCCACACAAAATGTAATTGTCTACATAGGACTCTAGCACACATAACATACGCGTCCACACAGGACTATCAACCATACGACATATATGTCCACACAGGACTGGTCCACACAGGACCAATCAATCACACAACATGTATGTCCACACAGGACTAGTCCACATAAGATGCAACAGAAATCACCTTGTTCATGGTAAATAGGTAAACAAACTCCTCATACCACTGTTAATGTTTACCTCCCAATATAAACGCTCATATAATGACCTCCTCATACCGTTGCCAACGTTATATGACGGTTATATCAGGTACGATATAACGACCTCCTCATACCACTGCCAACGCTATATCGCAATTTACATGAACCAATAGCAAAACCAATCACTCAACACATCCACACAACTACCACGGTATACACAATCATCTAGTATTTTCAACCAAATGGAGTTCGCAACCCAATAGTATTCGCAATCACAATGATTCATCATTTCATAGTACTTACAACCATTTAATTAGCAAAAATGGTCTCAAGCCACACGATTTTTCCCAATGTAATATATAATTAAAAACAATATTTACAATACCCACGCGATTCAGAAAATTGTACCTAAATATGTAGAATTTATATCCATTTTCACAATAAAAAATCTAACTAAACACATTCATACATTCAACCAATTTCAAACATATATAACACCGAATCATACAAAGTTAAACAAAATTAATACATATGCTAACATAAACATATTACTTGGGCCTTTAGTGTTGCCCTCCTCAGGTGTACCCAACATATAGACACATGTTGGGGCACCGCCGCCGCGAGGATTCGAGTTGTTCCTTTGGTTCTGATTCGGAGCTGATGCATTGTTCGGCGGTTCTCGACATTCTTGGGCTATGTGACCATGTTTGCCACATCTATAGCATACGAGACCTTTACTATGACATTCTCCCCAATGGCGCTGATTACACCTAGGGCAGTGGGGGCGTGATGAATTGCCCTGTCCCCGATCATTTCTTTTTGACCCCTGACCTGCACCATCTCTGTCTCCCCTCCACAACCTTTTTCTGACATTTGCTTGGGAACGAGGAGACGTAGCCTTTTTCCCTTGTTTCTGATGCCTCTGTACCTCTTTGCAGACTCGACTCTGTAATAGTAGCTTTCTTCACTAATTCTGCGAAATCCTGAATCTACAAACATGCCATATGATTGTGAATTCTCTTATTCAGACCCCTTTCAAACCACCTCGCCTTTTGGTATTTAGCTGGAACCATGGAAGGTGCAAAACGAGATAGTTTCAAAAATTTAGTAGCATACTGTTGAACAGTGAGGCGCCCCTGAGTCAAGATGAAAAATTCCTTCGCCTTTGCATTTCTAGTGGTGGCAGGAAAGTATCGATATAGGTACTACTCGCTGTTGAACAGTGAGGCGCTATAGGTCATCGCTATAGGTACTACTCGCTGTTCCTCCAACAGCTTCATTGCATGCCACCACCGTTCAACTTCCCTCGCCAGTTTAAAGGTTGCGAAAAGAACCTTCTGCTCCTCGATACAGTTCAACACAACAAGTATCTTTTCCATCTCTTGCATCCACATCCCAGCCTTAACCGGGTTAGTGTCACCCTCAAAAGATGAAGGTTTCAGGCGGGTGAATTAATCAATCGTGCAACCTTGGTGCACTGGTGGATAGCTTGTTCCTCCAAAGTCCCGTCTCATTTCTTCCCTAACCCGACGAGCTATCCCTTGTAACAGTCGAGAGGTGTCAATCTCGTCCCCACTGGAAGCTCCCAACTCACTTCCTCCTCCTTCATCCATGCCTTTATCTTTTAGATCCATCCCTGAATATAAATATACAACAGAGGCAATTTAGAATTTCCACATCTTAATATTTCTTTAACATAATCATAAAACATGAAACCAATTTAATATCCAATCCTTAATTAAATATCCAACATCCAATTATCTACAATCATCTAAACTTTCAAATTCAAATTCCAAATTTCAGTATCTCCACTTAGAAAGGAGGTGGCGCCCTCTTTTACTCAAAGAAAAAAAAAGGTACTCAATTCTCAATTCTTCATGTAAATGGCGTCAAAGGAAAATCTTTGCCTTTGCGTGTTCCTATAGGGATATGCTTGATTTCCTTCTTCAATTGTACTTCCAAGATTCATAACATTAAGGTGAATCTTAGCATCAAATACCCATGACATATAATTTCTTCTAGAAATATCAAGGGCAGCGAGTTCAAGTTTTGTGAGATTTGACATCATAAAGTCACTTTGAAAATAAATAAAAATTCAAAGTAAGGTAAATATTAAATGGAAATATTATTCTCACATATATATCAACATAAAAATATTTAATGACACGTACTCAATATAAGAGATATAGTTAACATATAAATATAATTTGACAAAAAACTAAAGTTATATAGATAATAAATGTTAAAGGAAGCAAGATTCTTACCTTAGAATAATACCAACAAAACTTGTTATACCATTAGAGGCTTGATCGTGCTGATAACATGTTGTAAATGAAATAAAAAAGGAATATAAAAAAAAATTTAGAATTATAGAAATTCAACAGTCTAGTTTTTCAGGAACTATATGTTGCTAATCATCTTATTATCTCATTTTGTTGTAAAACATGTTCTTATATAGGGAAATATATTGACATCCTAAAGGTTAACCACATAATGAATCATTATGTGGGCATACCAAAGATTGTAACCTATTATCTAGTTAATCATCCACATAAATATATATGTTTTACAATAGATATTTTATTATTGGAAGTAATATAAAAAATATTATTTACTATATTTATACAGAAATGTTACACATAATAATATATAAATTATAAAATAACAATCATTCAATTAGACTCAACGGACGCATCAGACTGACCGACTTTGAATTGACTATTCCTATTTAAAAAAAAATAAAATTCATAACACATTTTTCTATTAGTGGATGCAGTGCTAAACACAAACTATAAAAATGCCAAAGCTATTATTTAATTATTCACCCACTATACAAATTATTATAAATTTTTTTCAAGCGGTGCATGACTTCATTTTTCAAGATTCTACGCTTATAACAATTTTAAACAAATATTTTAATACTCATAGGCACATGTTATCATTTTTTTTTTTTTATAAAAAGAGAAAATTATCATTCCATAATTTTTTTTAATGTTTTCTGCTCGCAAAATTTTTATAAAAAGTTTATGTTGCCTTGGAGAATACACAATTGAGGTTGTGAATTTGAAATTGTATAAATTTAAATATAATTTAGTACAATTTTGTCTAAAATTTATTCAAATTGACATAGTTTCAAATTCGTAGTTTCAAATTTGTATCCCTAAACACTATATTAACAATTTTCTTATTATAAGTAACTAAGATTACATTTAATTGGCAAATAAAAAAAATTGAAAATAAAATAATTACTATATAGTAATATGAATAATAGTTTATACAATAAAGCTAATATTATTACAATAAACGGGATACAAAAAATGATTAATACAATAAACATAAGATAGATTGAAAATAGCTATTCTTAAGTCTTACTATATGAATGCTTTTCTGCTATTCAATAATCGGCTGGAGTAAGATCAACTTTTGTATGCTCATTTTCTTTAAAGCAATATAATTTTTAATTGTTTATGGGCTAAACTATTTTATTCTTATATATATAAATAATAGTTATTTTATTTCTATCTTGTTCCATGTTGTATTAAAATTTATTTATACCATTATTTTTAAAAAGTAATTTATATATTAGGGTCGTAGAAAACGATGGGTCACATTAGGACATGATATTATTGGTCGGTTTAGATATTGGATGAGACTCATCATATAGGAGGCAAGCCCTCTAAATAATACTAAATTTTTATTTGAAAAGACTTATTTGAAAAGACTCAGTGTACCTAGAATCCTAGATCCAGGAAAGGGAGAGGAGAAAAAATACAGAAAAATGAAGAAATCACAATCAATAGAAGTTTTCCAGAAACCAGAAGGGATAAGGAAACAGTTGAAGTCGAAGTAGTCAATATTGATTTGGTTCTTGAAGATTTTCTGTTAAGATCTCTAGAAATCTCAAAAAGAAAAAGGGTTTTGCTAGAAGAGATGATTAATAATCCAGTAACTCCAGCAAATACGCCATTTTCACTATATCTTCAGGAAATAGTAGAAACTTTGGAAGAATTTGAATCCATTGTTTCAGAATATTTCATAGTCATTAACAGGGAAAGTACATCCGAGCTTATTCACCAGTAGATTAAGCTTAAGGTGGAGATGGATATTCAGCTTAAGAAATACAATTTCACTACTAGAGCGATAGTAAGTATTTCAGAATATCCTGAATTGAAGCAGTTTTGGATGAAGAGCGGACTGTGTATTTCGAAGTTACACATTCCCAGAAACATCAAACCGAAGCTTCTTATTGCAGTTCAGAAGGCTTTGAGAACGGGAGAAATCCAGTTTTTTGGTTTCAGCAAAACAGGACAAGCTTTCAATTTTTTACCAGCCATGGTGAAATATGTGCTAAATTTCACCCATCCAGGACGGATTTGGTGGACGGCTTATATCGAACCAGTTGAGTTAAAAATAGGAAAATTTTTGCTCTAGAATCTTTTTCCAGAAGATTGGAAGGAAGGAATCGTTTCATATTTTTATGAAGAGGATCCAGATTGGGAGGATTTTTAGAAGCATAGAAAATTCTATGATTTGGTCCAGAATCTTTGGGGAATTTATTTGTTAGAAGCCAGGATGGCATCGAACTGTATTTTCTTCTCAGATCATGAAATTTCCATTGAAGGAAAGTTTCTCCAGAAATTCGAGGAAGCTAGTTTAGCAGAATTCGCGATTAATGCAAGAAATGTAATTAATCAGATGAAAGATTGGGAGCAGCATCTTCCTTCAACCCAAGCCATGAAAAGTGATCTGCAGATAGTTCTGGCGGAACTATCAAAGAAGGAGCATGATGAAGAAATCATTAGTGCCCTAAAAGATCTTTGAAGAAGGACGAGATCTTTGCCAAGTGTACAAATCAGATGATAGTCCAGAAGATCATCATATCCCAGGCCAGACTGAGCGGGCTACTCAAGAAGGTCATATCCAGACACCTGTCTAGCAACGTGTCATATCCTAGGCCTCGCAGAAAGGACGATTCGGTGAGTCATATCCTGTGTATAAAGTCAAAAGTAGCTTTACTAAAGTTGTTTGCTTTATTAAAGTATTGTCGGCATTTTGTTTTGTAGTAAAGGGATGAGTCAGCGAGCTATGTGCTGTCCTCCGCTTTTATTAAAGTTACTTTTACTTTATAGCAAAGTAGACTTTTGCTTTTACTTTATGTCAGGCATCTGCTTTTGAGAAAGCGATCATGTGCTTATCCATTAGCAATTGCTTGGCTATTTAAGGGAACTCCGACCCTTATGTTTGGAGAGGGAAAATTAGAAAAGATTAATACAAGTTGTTCCGTTCAAGAAATCTCTTGCTTTGAATCTCTCTTTCTATTTCAAACACTAGCGTGTGACGGTTGAAGTTCTAAGGAAACCCAAGGAAGCTCGTCGGAAGGAGAGCTCGTAGAGGTTCCATATAGACACCAAGCATACTAGTGGGAAACGAAGGATTACCTGTTATAGCTTCGTGCAGGGTTGCAGAGAGAAATCAGGAAGAGGTAATAAACTTGTTATTAATTAATTTTCCCTTCCCCTTTGATCACTCTATTCTCAATTCTGGGCAAGTTTTGAGTCTAGTAAGGATTCGTGAGAAATTGGTTAATGAGGTAGAAGACCTCAAGGCTAAGAAATTAGCCAGTGCCGAGAAAATCCTTACAAGAACCAGCAGAGGTTCAGTAAGAGGTGGAATTGCAGGAGCAGGACCATCAGGTTTCAGGGAAACAGTACCAGTAAGTTTTCCAGAAGTTTCATCTTGGGATGCTAAGCCAGTATGGCAGCCCCTAAGAATGGAATCGCACCCGTGGGAGCGAAAGAAGTTATCTTTCAAGGAAATGCTCCAGACCACGGCCAAACAGCAGGAGTCTGTTTTAAATTACCCAGGCAGAATTCAGGAGGAATTCAAACCAAGGACGAGTGTTCCAGAGGGAGTACCCTAGAACGAAACCATCCTTAGACTTAATTGCGAGAAGGATCCCGTAGTTGCAATTGATGATTGGGCTATGGATATTAGGAATCATATCCTTTGCAGAGGAATTGAATCTTGGTCGGTGGAGCAAGCATATAAATTTGCAGTAGCCACACTAAGAGGAAATGCTGGAGATTTTTGGGAGATACTTCAAAGGAACTCAGACGTAAGTACCATCATTATTAACACCATCAAAACTCCAGATGAAGTGATCGCTATCATAACTGATTTCCTCAAACAGGAATTTGTAGGATATTCGCTAGTTGATAGAGGGGACGAGCTCATTGAGAAGGCCAGGATAGCTCTCACAAAGATTCAGATTTGTGACATGTGTTACTTTGAGGAATTTCTTTGTGAATACCAGTATTGGTATTACAAGCTCGGACCACAAGACCAAGCGTATGCAAAAGAAGTCTTCATCAATAAATTACCTGGTAGTTGGCCAGAAGTGGTAAAACAAGCTGTTAAGTAGAGACTAGAGAGAGATACAAAAATATCAGATACTCTCGGAGTTAGAGCAGAAACAGTAAGACAAATGATAAGACTTTATTGTATGCAGAGGCATATGTTTCAGGATATAAGAAACATGCCTTACATGAATTCAGACTGTTGCGCCAAGATAAGTGGGTTAGCAGGAAGATATGGATGTAACCAGAGACCAACTAAATACTCAAAAAGAGTAAAAACTAGTTGTGTAGATGGAGTTTGCCATAAGAAGACCAAAGTATCCAAAGTCAAAGGAAAGACTTGGAAGAGATTTGGGAAGAGAAAGAGCTCTAGAAAAGGGCAGAAAAACCCAGAAAAAAGATATCTTAGACCTAGTAAGGTAAGAGAAGATGTCAAGGAATCGATCAAAAAGAAATATGGACGATATCCCAAATGTCCACAAGGAAAATCCTTGGAAAATTGTGACTGTTGTTGGTTTTGTGGCAAGAAGGGCCATAAGGCTAATAATTGATGGAGAACACTTCAGAACTGCTTTATGAACCAATTTGGGGTGAGGAAATAGATTCAGATGATGAGAGTGTTTATTCTATTTTCTCAGAATATTCCGAATCAGAAGAAGAAGATTCAGGGGATGAATCTCCTTATGATCTCAAGCTAAGTCAGTTAAGACTAGCTATGATAAAAGCAGCACCAGAACTAGTCTCTCTAGCAGGCGAAGAAGAAGATCTAGTGCAGAATGCAGAAACTGAAATTCCTTCAGAAAGTAGGGATTGTAAAGAATGGAGAATGCCTCGAGCCAGTTGGGCCGAAGCATACCAAACCTCATGGATACCTTACAAAGAGACAGTAAAGGTAATCAAGAAAGAAGTAACAGCAGAAGTATCCAGTACGGATGCAGGAACATCTATAGTTCCATTGCTAACCACACAAGAAGTTCAAAGAGCAATGGATAAGAAGGCAAGATATGTCCACTTTGGAATCATCCAGGTTGGAATTGATCCCTTAGTAAGAAAAGGACAAGATCTTCCTATCCTTATTGCAGTTATGGATGGAAGTATTGGAAATTTTGGTAGATCCTTGCTAGGAGGAGCAAAAGCTAACTTGCATTCAGGAGCAGCATGGATAAAAGTTATACCAGATTTACATGTTGACCTCCAAGATAAGAGTGTGGAGAAAACTCTATAGATTAGAGTTAATACGCGTGACTGGCAGAATATGTTAAAATGTAGCCCAGACAGGAGGTGCATTAGAATTATTGCCAGATTATATTTAAAGTTCTATAACACAGGGAAACCAGCCCTCAGAAGAGGAGTTAGTCAATTCACTAAACTCTTCGAGACAAATCAAACGGACTTAGTTAGAGGATTACAGCCTGAAGTTGTGAATCCAAGAGCACTAAGCTGACCTCTTCCTGATTTCTCTCTGTAATCCTGCACGAAGCTGTAACAGGTAATCCTTCGTTTCCCACTAGTATGCTTGGTGTCTATATGGAACCTCTACGAGCTCTCCTTCCGACGAGCTTCCTTGGGCTTCCTTAGAACTTCAACCGTCACACGCTAGTGTTTGAAATAGAAAGAGAGATTCAAAGCGAGAGATTTCTTGAACTGAACAACTTGTATTAATCTTTTCTAATTTTCCCTCTCCGAACATAAGGGTCGGAGTTCCCTTAAATAGCCAAGCAATTGCTAATGGATAAGCACATACTCGCTTTCTCAAAAGCAGATACCTGACATAAAGTAAAAGAAAAAGTCTACTTTGCTATAAAGTAAAAGTAACTTTAATAAAAGCGGAGGACATCACATAGCTCGCTGACTCATCCCTTTACTACAAAACAAAATGCCGACAATACTTTAATAAAGCAAACAACTTTAGTAAAGCTACTTTTGACTTTATACACAGGATATGACTCACCGAATCGTCCTTTCTGCGAGGCCTGGGATATGACACGTTGCTGGACAGGTGTCTGGATATGACCTTCTTGAGTAGCCCGCTCAGTCTGGCCTGGGATATGATGATCTTCTGGACTATCATCTGATTTGTACACTTGGCAAAGATCTCGTCCTTCTTCAAAGATCTTTTAGGGCACTAATGATTTCTTCATCGTGCTCCTTCTTTGATAGTTCCGCCAGAACTATCTGCAGATCACTTTTCATGGCTTGGGTTGAAGGAAGATGCTGCTCCCAATCTTTCATCTGATTAATTACATTTCTTGCATTAATCGCGAATTCTGCTAAACTAGCTTCCTCGAATTTCTGGAGAAACTTTCCTTCAATGGAAATCAGAATTTCATGATCTGAGAAGAAAATACAGTTTGATGCCATCCTGGCTTCTAACAAATAAATTCCCCAAAGATTCTGGACCAAATCATAGAATTTCCTATGCTTCTGAAATCCTCCCAATCTGGATCCTCTTCATAAAAATCTGAAACGGTTCCTTCCTTCCAATCTTATGGAAAAAGATTCCAGAGCAAAACTTTTCCTGTTTTTAACTCAATTGGTTCGATATAAGCTGTCCACCAAATCTGTCCTGGATGGGTGAAATTTAGCACATATTTCACCATGGCTGGTAAAAAATTGAAAGCTTATCCTGTTTTGTTGAAACCAAAAAAATAGATTTCTCCCGTTCTCAAAGCCTTCTAAACTGCAATAAGAAGCTCTGGTTTGATGTTTCTGGGAATGTGTAACTTCAGAATACACAGTCCGCTCTTCATCCAAAACTGCTTCAATTCAGGATATTCTGAAATACTCACTATTGCTCTGGTAGTGAAATTGTATTTCTTAAGCTGAATGTCCATCTCCACCTTAAGCTATATCTGCTGGTGAATAAGCTCGGATGTACTTAAGTATGGAGAAAACTCTACAGATTAGAGTTAATACGCGTGACTGGCAGAATATGTTAAAATGTAGCTCAGACAGGAGGTGCATTAGAATTATTGCCAGATTATATTTAAAGTTCTATAACACGGGGAAACCAACCCTCAAAAGAGGAGTTAGTCGATTCACTCAACTCTTAGAGACAAATCAAGCGGACTTAGTTAGAGGATTACAGCCTAAAGTTGTGAATCCATGAGCACTAAGCTGGCCTCAGATTTGGGTAACCCCAAAAACAGAAGAAAGATTGAGAAATCTTTTGCCAGAGTCAGTAAGACAAGAGGCAAATAGATTAATCATCATAGAACCTCTAAGTGATTATACTCCCAGTAGAGCGAGTATATCTAGAGAAGAGGATATTAATTCAGAAATAAGGTCAGAAGGATCTGGACCATCTGAATAAGATAGGACTACAAAGTCTTGTTAGCATCTCATTATTGATGTTGGAAAAGCATAAGTACTTAACTATGCAAAGATGAGGATGTATTAAGAAATCTTACCTATATATCCACTTACATATGCAAAGATTAGGATACATTTAGGATTAATACTTAACAAGGAAAAAACTTCTAGAATAAAGTCGATCACGAAGTCAAAATGTGACTAAGGACTACAACAATTACGATATTATGAGAGAGAGAGAGAGAGAGAGAGAGAGAGAGAGAGAGAGAGAGAGAGAGAGAGAGAGAGAGAGATGAAATAAAGGAGTCTTATATACAAGAACTTGGGTTCTAGATGGCAAAGTTTGTGAGAGTGAGAGATGTAAAACTTTAATTTACTAAAATAGGAATCTTCAACTATTATGAAAATCACATAATCATCTTTTATGCGGAAATAAATGTTTCATAAAACATATCGGAATCAGTCATAATAAAATCTCCTTCTTTGAGAGAGAGATGAAATAAAGGAGTCTTATATACAAGAACTTGGGTTCTAGATGGCAAAGTTTGTGAGAGTGAGAGATGTAAAACTTTAATTTACTAAAATAGGAATCTTCAACTATTATGAAAATCACATAATCATCTTTTATGCGGAAATAAATGTTTCATAAAACATATCGGAATCAGTCATAATAAAATCTCCTTCTTGAAGAAAACTTGAATAAATTATTTCTCTCACTTAACCAATTTTCTTTGCTTCACCAGAACTTATGGGAAAATCTGATGAAAAGGAAGATGTGGGTAGAGAGAGGGCAATTCCTATATTTTTAAAATAAAACAGTTATCCTACTCCCCATAAAAGTAGGTAAATAGGAAAATAATTTCCCTTATTATTTCTCACTAATTAAGTATAGGAAAATAACTTCTCATATTATTTCTCACTAATTAAGTACTCGTGCATCTCTTTTTCAAAGCCAATAACCACCTGATTTCATTAAGCCCAAATAATGTCCATATTACCCACTTGACCCATATGAATGACACTTATTTGGATTCATAAGGTAAACATAATCTGCACATAACATTAGTTTATTCGCACTTTAGTGAGATTACAATGATATCATAATTAAATAACCTACCAACATGAGTCATTGACTCACTCGAAAAATGAGCAGCTCGAAAGCTATCCCAAGTATAGGAGTTCTGTCGTGTAATATTAAGCCCAAGGGCTAGATCGTCTCCTCAGGGAATGCGTTTAATCTCAAATTTTACGTTCTTTCAATCAAAATTAAATTGCACTGAACTCGGTTCAGATTCGAGTTTTCAAGATGGTTCAATTTACTTTTGATGAATTAAATGACACGTAATTTAAAACTCTAAACTAACATTCACTAAATAAAAGAAAACAAGAATAGAAACCCTACGTCTACTTAAAGAAACATTAGGACACGCGTTAACAAAAACTGGAAACCTAAAACATGGAACTAAAACATGCAAGAAATGGAAACTCTAATCTACCTAAGGAAACATCGAAACACGCACTAATTAAAAATGGTAACATTAATCATGGAATTAAAGCACATAATAGAAACTCAATCACACACACACACATTAAAAATCGAAACTTTAACAAAAATCAAGAACTCGAACCAAAATAAAAAAAACACAAACAAAAACCTAAATTTAAATGCTATCGAAACACAATAAAAATGCAAACTTTGATAAATTTGACCCTAATTAAGCTGAGCTTCAAAAAGAACCAAAAATTAAAAACATTCGCAATTCAAAATTTCAAATAACCCAATAAAAAATTAATACTTAACAATTATCCGACTAACACAATATTCAAATTCAAAACTTTAAATAATCTTCAAAAGATAACATTTAACACTTATTCAACTAACCAAAAATTATATAAAAAGAAAGAAAAGATGAGAGAAAGAGAAAAAGAAAAGCCATGAAAGCTTTAGGCCGTGGCAGTAGGGTGCTGTGCTATGGACTGTGCAGTAGCTCGTGGAGGCTCACGGGTGGTTTGTTGATTCACGTACAGCAGAGAGGCTGGAGGTTGGGCAAGAGAAAGCAGAGAAATTGGAGAGAAGAGAAGAAGGAGAGCAGGGAAAAATAAGAGAGAAGAGACAAGGAGCAAAGCAGAATTGAAAAGAACAAATAAAACAAACTAAAGAAGAAGAAGAAAAAGAAGAAGAAGGAGAAGAGGAGAATGGGGAGCCATGGGGGCTGCCTACACAGGAAGAGAAAGAGAAGGGTTAAATAGGATAGGGGGGGAAAGCCCTAGACCCGAATAGGAAACCCGAATTGCTATATTTTTTCATTTTTTTCATTCTCTGTTCATCGCAAATATGACTCTTCTGAAACCAGTATCTCACAAAACTCAAAACACAAAAGTTGTAGATGATCCTTTCCTCTTTCTTCAGAAATTTGAATCGTCTCGATTGGAGCTCGGACGAAAAAGTTATGCATAAAATACGAACAGGTATCGGTTTTGATTCTCGGAAATTTTCCTACGACAAAAAATTACCAAATTCTCATAAATAGTGCAATAAAGTTCAAGAATGATGATTTTGGCATTTTATTAAAATATTGGACAATTTTGGATATTTAATTAAAAATATAAACTGTAAAGCTCGGGTTAAACGTCCAATTACGCAGTTTCGGCGCGTAATCAGTCATGGCGGTACATATCAATAAAGCGACATCTTCCCTTCCATGCATTACAATGTTAGAAAATCACTTAATTATAACCCATAATAGGAAGTAACTATAATGTCCCCATAATATCTTTGTTAAAGACGATTCCAATCATCAATAATCCATCTTCATAATTACGTAATTGATAGTAAGTAGGAAAAATGTCAGAAACACAGTTAGTGATATCTCTATAGATCTTATAGAACAAAAAACATAAAGATCTACAAACATATCTCAGGAATTGCAACAAAGGCCCATGCGATCAACATGTTCCTTAAATGTCTTTGGTGCCTAACCCTTTAGTCAAAGGATCTGCAATCATGAACTCAATCTTAATATGTTCTATAAACACTGTTTGTTTCTGAACTTCCTCTTTAACGGCCAAATATTTGAGCTCTATGTGCTTACCGCCATTAGAATATTTGTCGTTCTTGGAGAAAAAGATTGCTATGGAATTATCATAATACATTCTTAGTGGCTTGGAAATGCTGTCGACAATTCTAAGTCCCGAGATAAAATTCCGCAACCATAAAGCATAAACTATGGCCTCAAAGCATGCCACAAATTCAGCTTCAATAGTAGATGTTGCTATGATAGTCTATTTAGCGCTATTCCATGATATTGATCCTTTTAGATAATCGAAACAAGTAACCAAAAGTTGACTTCCGACTATCAACACAACCAACAAAATCTGAGTCGGAGTAGGCAATCACCTCAAATTGATCAGTGTAACGACCCGAAAAATAATGGTATTTAAATAATAAAGAGAGAGAGAAATGGAATCAATAATAGAAGGAGGTGGTAATTCCAAGAAATTTCCACAGGCCTCATCGACGAACACAGGGGTTTCGTCGACGAGGGTTCTTCAGGACCTCGTCAACGAGATCCCGTCTTCGTTGACAAGAAGATACCGAGAGGGGTTTTTGGGACAGACTAAAATTCGTTGACGAAAGAGGAAGTTCGTCGACAAAATTATTGAAGGACTCGTCGACAAGGTGACGTGTCTCATCGATGAATCTCGCAGTATAAATAGTGCTTAAACTCAGTTTTACGCAGAATTTTAGCGCCGCTCTCTTCTTTCTCTCTCTCCTACGACCTCTCCCTTTTCTCTCTTCGATTTCGGCCTAGTCAGTTGCCGGATCGACGATCTAAGGCCACTACAACGCTCCTGGTGGAGTTCTCTCCAAGTCTACTGGAGCGAATCGTCGGTGGAACGAAGTTGGAATTCATCCCAAATCTAGGGTAAGGTCTTTTATTTAGAATTTGAGTTTCCAGCAGTTGTAAGAAATGTAATAGACGTAGAAATAGTAATGTTTTATTATGAAATTTATGGTTTTTAGGGTATTGAGTGGAGAACCCTGCGGGTGTTGGACTCGTTATAGTAGGGGATTTTTAGCAGGAAACAGGTAAGGGAAATATGCTATGCTAGGTTATTTGAGTATGATTTTAGTATAAAATTATAAATGTTCCACCAAAGTATTATTCACAGCAGAGATTTATACAATTTATCAAGTATGATTTATATGTTTTAAAATTACTGTGTGGTTTGAGAATATAAATATATAGTATAGAAATATGTTTTACAGTATTTTTCAGAGATGTGTTTTACAGAATATATAGATAGTGAATGTATTTTACAGTAATTACAAACATACCATGATTATACAGTTTTACAGTACCATGACATACAGATTTATAGATAATTACAGAAACACAGTTGATATAGATAGAGTTTTCCACAACGTCATGGTTTATACAGTTATTACAGAATCATGGTAAAACAGATAGTTGTATATAGAGATGTATTATTATAGTATCAGACCCTGTTGGACTATACAGTTATAGAGCACGGTACTGTAGCTACATACAGTTTATAGAGTGCAACCACATATTCAGATAATATGTGGTATAAAGGTCGATTGCATAAAGCCCACAAGTGGATAGGCTTCCCATTAGATATGGGTTGAGGAGGGCTTATCAGACTATGGAGTATAGTGATTTATTCCTGGTTGGCCAGTTAGGGTAAATTCCACCTACGGGCCACACAACCCTGTCATGAGGGGTTAAATTATGACATACAGTTATCCACAGGGAAGTTTACAGCTATTACTATGTTTATACAAGTTTATAGAAACGGAAAATATATATTAGCAGTATTTTGAGTAGAAACCTAAAGTATAGAAATGTTAAGCAACGGGTAAAAGATGAAGATTTATATTACTGGTATTGTACTTTATAGATTTAGTGATACATGACTATATAGTAATAGATTTTCACGGTATTGTAACTCATTTGCCACACACTAGCAATAACATATTTCGTCTTACTGAGCGTTGGCTCATCCCAATTACTTTAACATTTTTCAGGTGATCTAGATAGGCGAGCAGATCAGGCTCGCAGATATAGAGGCCTCGGTATTGCCCTGACAGTAGTGTGAGTATTTTTGGGAGTATTTTTGTATAGCCCTAACAAGTTGAGGGTATTCTAGAAAATAGACATATATGCATATTTTGGGAAACGCTTTAGCACTCTAGTATTGTATATAACTACGTATGGTTATGTTTATTTGATTTCTGCTTCTTGCTGCTTAGGTTGATGATTGGGTTTAATCCAATATGGTATAAGAGCATTTTAAATGTTATAGTATAAAAATAAAAAAAAAACCCAGTTAAATAGCAGGTCGTTACAATTTAGTATCAGAGCCTAGGTTGCTAGGTTCTGTAGACTTTAGAGTGCAGCAGAAGCAATACCAGAGTATAGGAAAAGGATTTAAGGTTTGTTTGGTTGTCTAGATACATGATTTTTGTGGTGGTTTCTGTGTTTTTCCTAGGGTGACGATTTCAGGAAAAACATAGTAAACTATTGTCGTGTCGTGTGTCTGGGTGACAGAATTGGATATTGAGTTAAGGTCAAGGAAGGTAATTAATTTTGAATTGGTACAGGATAGGTCCGTATAGGAGATAAAGTGCTTAAGTGTGTTTCTTATTTTCAGGATGGACCTAGGAAGTAGTGGCACGAATGCTGGGGAGGATAGGCCAGGACCTTCTAGCATAGGTGGAGGAGATCCAGACGCTATATTGCGTAGCGTCACTCAGCAGGTGATGCTGAGATGACCAGGAACTCTGGGGAGCGTAGTTGTTCGATCGAGCAGTTTACGCGGATGAAGCCTCCATCCTTTGCTGGAGGAGATGACTCGATTGTAGCTGACAATTGGGTCCAGGATATCGAAGGGAAATTGGCAGTGCTTCCATGTACGGATGAGCAGAATGTAGTATTTTTAGCATTTAAATTGACAAGGGAGGCGAAGCGCTGGTGGAGAGCAGCGCATATGATAGAGGAGCAAAGGTCGATTCCTGTGCCAGTGACTTGAGATCGATTCAAAGAGTTGTTCTTCGAGCGGTATTTTCCTGCTATCGTTCGGAGCACAAAGGCAGCAGAGTGTCTGCATCTGGTACAGAAGCAGATGACCATATCCTAGTATGCAACTCGATTTATCGAGTAGTCACGTTTTGCTCCACATCTAGCACCCGATGAAAAGAAAAAGGCAAGGAAGTTGGAGGAGGGACTGAGGTAGAATTTGTTTGAGCAAGTGATTGGCTTCAGAGCTCAGACATTTATGGAGGTTGTAGATAGAGCTGTAGTCATTGAGAGTGGTATATAGAGGGGTGTAGCGGCTCAGAATCAGAAGAAGAGACCTGCGCCTCAGGGTTTTCAAGCTGGCTCCAGTAGGGGTCCATGGAGATGAGGTCGCGATAGGGGAGACCAGAGGCAGATGGTGGGACCTCAGGGAAATCAGGGTGCGCCGATCGTCCTGGTATGTCAGACGTGCAGGAGACGTCATCCGGGGGAGTGTCGAGTAGGGAGAGATGTATGCTATCAATGTGGGAGACCCGGCCACATGGCACGTGCATGCCTAGGTCCGCCAGACTAGGTCCCAGCTCCCAGGCCCTATCGGGAAGGATATCAGGCAGCTCGGGGAGGATATCAAGTGCCTCGTGGTGGCCAGCAGAGGAATGTGGCCCCAACGCGAGTATACACTCTGACGCCAGGTGATGCTGAGGCTGCTGCGGATGTGGTGACAGGTACATTTACTGTTTCATCATATCCAGTCATTGTTCTTTTTGGCTTAGGTGCTACTTATTCTTTCATCTCTGCATCTTATGTTAAATTATCTGAAAGTGAGACCCAGTTATTAGATATAACGTTGTCAGTAGCTACACCATCAGGGTTAGTGATCAGATGTCAGAGGGTACTTAGGGGCTATCCGATAGAAATTCAGGGAAAAGTGTTACCAGCTGACTTGATTGTATTTGATATGTGTGGGTTTGATATAATACTGGGTATGAACTGGTTGGCTGCCAATCATGCCAGCATTGATTGTCATCAGAAAGAAGTAATTTTCAGACCCTTTGGTACACAGGAATTCAGATTCGTTGGTTCACAGGTACGTGCTCCAACACAGCTAGTGTCAGCCGTGCAGGCGAGCAGATTACTCCTGGATGGAGGTCAGGGGTTTATAGCGTTTGTGAAAGAAGTATCTGGAAATGAATTGAAGATTGACAGCACCCTAGTGGTACGAAAATTTCTAGATATTTTTCCAGAGGAATTACCTGGGTTACCTCCGGTGCGCGAGGTGGATTTTCCTATAGATTTACCTTCAGGGACCACGCTGATCTCTAAGGTTCCCTACCGTATGGTTCCAGCTGAATTAGGAGAATTAAAGGAACAGTTGCAAGACTTGCTGAACAAGGGGTTTATACAACCCAATGTATCACCGTGGGGAGCTCCAGTGTTGTTCATAAAGAAGAAAGAAGGGTCTATGAGGATGTGTATCGATTATAAAGAAATTAACAAAGTTATTATTAAGAATAAATATCCTCTACCCCGTATAGACGATTTTTTTTTATCAGCTCCATGGTACACGGGTATATTCCAAGATCGACCTCAGATCCGGGTATCATCAAGTAAGAGTAAAAGTAGAGGACGTCGCGAAGACTGCCTTTAGAACTAGGTATGGGCACTACGAGTTCCTCGTTATGCCGTTTGGTCTGACGAATGCCCCAGCCGTGTTCATGGACTTGATGAACAGAGTTTTTCACCAGTATTTAGATCAGTTTGTAGTAGTTTTCATTGATTATATACTGGTGTACTCGAAAAGTTTTGAGGATCATGAGGTGCATTTGAGGCAGGTGCTGCAGACACTCAGAGAGGAGAAGCTCTATGCCAAGTTTAGCAAGTGTGAGTTCTGGCTTGAGAAGGTAGCATTTTTAGGTCACGTGATCTCAGGGGACAATATTTCAGTGGATCCCAGCAAGATCGATGTAGTGGTAAGTTGGGCCAGGCCGAGGAATGTGCAGGAAGTTAGGAGTTTCTTAGGACTAGCAGGTTATTACCGTCGTTTTGTTGAGGGGTTTTCGATTTTGTCTGGACCATTCACACGATTGACTAGGAAAAATTCCAAATTTGTGTGGGATGAAGAATGCGAGTAGAGCTTTCAGGAATTAAAGCAGCGGCTCGTCACTGCACTAGTTCTGACGATTCCATTGGGAGGTGATGGTTATGTTATTTACAGTGACGCATCTTTGAAAGGGCTTGGGTGTGTACTAATGCAGCATGGTAGGGTGGTGCCGTATGCGTCCAGGTAGTTGAAAGAATATGAAAAGAATTACCCTATTCACGATCTAGAATTGGCTGCAGTTGTACATGCACTAAAGATCTGGAGACATTATCTATATGGTGAGAGGTGTGAGATATTTTCTGACCACAAGAGTCTAAAGTATTTCTTCACACAAAAAGAGTTGAACATGCGACAGAGGAGGTGGTTGGAATTTATCAAGGATTACGACTGTACCATCAGTTATCACCTAGGTAAAGAAAATGTGGTAGCTGATGCTTTGAGCCGTAAATCAGGAGACACAGCATAGCTAGCAGCAGTAGTTCAGCATCCAATTCAGATAGACTTGAAAAGACTCAGTGTAGAGTTAGTGGAAGATGATCCTCAGGCGCTTATTTCCAGTTTGGTTGTACAACCTACACTTTATGAGAGAATTAAAGCTACTCAGAGGGATGATCCAGAATTGGTAGAAGTGATTGCCAGAATACAGGATGGTCAGGGGGAAGAATTCAGCATTTCTGACGATGGGGCTCTGAGATTTGCACCAGATTATGTGTGCCTATAGATGACAGCTGTTGGAATTGGTGTGATCCCAAGATGGGGGGTGAATAGGGTTTTAAAAACTTTTTGGCTAATTTAAACAATTCGCCGATTCACCACAATATCATATCCCATTCAACATGTATACGTGTATGTAAGTGAATTTAACAATAAAAGCAAACATACACGTGTGCAGTATCTTATTTAAATCAAATATGTGCATGAGAATAATTTTGAAAATAAATATTCATACACATGCTGAAATTAAAACACAGGAATTTAAATAAGATAGAAAGAGCGATACCAGATTTGTTATCGAGGTTCGGCCAAACCAGCCTACATCTCCGCCTTAGGCTTACCCCCAAGGATTCCACTATACCTACTCACTTAACCGGGCGGAGCAAAAGCCTTTTACATCCTCTCCTTACGGGGCGAGAAAAACCCCAACTCAATTACTAGGTTGAGCCAAACTAGTCTCACTTGCGAGGCTGAGACTCCCCAGTTCAATTAATGGGCTGAACCCAACCGTTACATTAAAACCATTTTGTATATAAAATATGCTTCTGAAATACAAGTAGAGATGTACACGCTAAGCTCATAAAAACATACACTCCAATGATATGAAATAATGCTCAGGGGAGTAAGGGTGCTTAACTATATTTAAACTCTAATAAAAGGTTTTCTCCAAAAAGGTATTTCAATGAAAATATTGGAGAACCTAGGGTTTTGCTCTTTCAATGATTTTTGCACTACTATAATGTGTGTGAAAAATGAGTACTATGTTCTCTAACAAAGATCAATGCAAATGAAAACTACTTGGAGAATCTAGGAGTTAAGCCCAATAAAATATTTGTGTAATAAATAACTTCTCCCAAAATATATTTATTAAGGAAATAATCCGGGAGAAAACTAAAGTTATATTCTTGAAAATGATTTTCAAACTTAAATAGCATGTGAATACAAAGATAATCTGCCCAAGATAAAGATACTCTCTAACAAAATGATTTTGAAATGAATGGATGGAAAGAGAGTTGGAGAGTTTAAAACAAGATATGCTCTCTTTCAAGAATTATTTTTCAAATGCAGAGAGTGAAAGAGAGTATAAGAGATTAAAAATCTTTTGCTCCAAAGAAAGTTTTTGCAATGAAAAAATAAGTTTGGGGGAACTTTGATAAAAATTAGCCCAAAAGATTAGAGAGAGGATTTGGCTAATCAAAGTTACTAATCTAGAGTTATGAGGGGGTATTTATAGAGTTTGTGAGAAATATAACCGTTGGGGACACGGAGGTCATTTTAGAAAAAGTTTAATGACGTTTAATTAAAATTAACCTCGTTTTAAAAAGTTAATCACGGTGAAAATTTGGACCAACTCGAGAGCACCGGTCGACCGACATATGGCTCGGTCGACCGGGGTGAAAATGAACTAAAGGTTCGGTCGACCGGAAGAGGGGATTTTTCATATTTGCGAGGTTCGGTCGACCGAGACGAAATGAATTAGATGGTTCGGTCGACCAGACCGTTGGCATTTTTCCCGAGGCCCCTCGGTTGACTAGGTAGTTGGTATTCATTTTTGGCTCGTTCGACCAGGAGGTCAAAGTGTTGACTTCAGGAGGTTTCGGTCGACCGGGGCTATTTGAATTATTCAGTTCGGTCAACCAGGTCATGGTCAATTGTTGACCTGGACCTAGGTTTGGTTGACCAGGAGAAAAACGAACTGAAAGGCTCGATTGACCGGACTGTGGTCAAACTGTTGACCAGGTCCGGATTCGGTCGACCGGGAGGAAAATGAACTGAAAGGCTCAGTCGACCGAACATGCATTTTTAATGCATTTCGGTTCCAACTCTCTTATACCTTAACCCTATTCATATTACCACATATATATATATATATGTGCATGTGTGAGTGTCCTAGGGTCATTCTAAGCCTTTTTTAAAACATCGAAAAAATCCGGTGTCGGTCAACCGAAGGAAGTCCTAAGGTCATTTGGCCCCTAAGGTCATTTTACGGTCATCTGAGCATTTTAAACATATCATGTAGATGTATGCATTATTACAGACCAAGGATAAAAATAAATGCAATACAAGTACAACAAAAATGTTTTCTTCTTTCTTTTTGCTCTTCTGACTTCATGGAATACGCTTGATCGCATAGTCTTTAAGTCCTACAAGTTTCCATCGTCGTTTCCTTACATGTGTGTTAAATTAATGGACCTGTTCACATGCTAAGTACACACATAAGAAACATGTGCTTTGTCAGCATCAAAACAGGGATCGGACTCAAAAAGTCAACAACAACATTAGGAGGATGATTCTAGAGGAGGCACACAGATCTCTATACATTGTTCATCCTGGAAGTACGAAAATGTATAAGGATCTACGAGAGTATTTCTGGTGGAGTGACATGAAGAGGGAGATAGCAGAGTTTGTGTAGCAGTGTTTGACGTGCCAGCAGGTTAAGGTTGAGCACCAGAGGCGAACTGGTCAATTGCAACCACTTTTCATTCCCGAGTGGAAGTGGGACCACGTATCCATTAATTTTTTTACTGGGCTGGCGCCAACGTCGCATGGTCAGAATGCCATTTGGGTGGTGGTTAATAGATTGACAAAGACAATGTACTTTCTACTTATTAAGGTTAGCTACCCTATGAACAAGTTAGCAGAGATTTACATACAGGAGATTGTTCGACCCCATGGAGTGCCGGTATCCATAGTCTCGGACCGTGATCCACGTTTTACATCACGGTTCTGGAGGGGGGACTCAGTTAGCATTCAACATTGCTTTCCACCCTCAGGCCGATGGTTAGACTGAGAGAACAATCCAGGTATTAGAAGATATACTTCGTGCCTGTGTGCTAGAATTTAGAGGTAGCTGGATTTAGTTTTTGCCGCTAGTTGAATTTGTTTATAATAACAGTTATCAGACTAGCATCGGCATGACACCTTACGAGGCATTATATGGTAAGAGATGCTGATCTCCTCTTTTTTGGGATGAAGTTGGTGAAAGTTGAGTTTTGGATCTAGAGATAATTCAGTAAGCGTGTGATAAAGTCTTACTTATTCGAGACAGGATCAGTGCAGCGCAGAGTCGGCAGAAAAGCTACGCGGATACTCGCTGCCGAGAACTAAAATTTGAAGTGGGTGATTATGTATTTTTTAGAATAACTCCACTGAAGGTGATCTTGAGGTTTGGGAAGAAGGGTAAGTTGAGCCCTAGATTTATTGGCCCATTTGAGATACTTGAGAAGATTGGGTCAGTAGCTTATCGGCTAGCTTTACCGCCATCTCTATTTTGAGTTCATACGTATTTCATGTTTCTATGCTAAGGAAATACGTCCCAAATCCTTCCCATATCATTAGCCATGCGGAACTGGAAGTTAGAGAGGCTTTAACATATGAAGAAGCTCCAGTACAGATCCTAAATAGGAAAGAATAGGAGTTGCGCAATAAGAAGATACAGTTGGTAAAAGTCATGTGGAGGAATCACACAATAGAAGAGGCTTCGTGGGAGCTTGAAAGCGAGATTAGACAGAAATATCCCCACTTGTTTAGTGGGTCATAGCAGTGATGTATAATTAAAGTAATAGTAATTTTATTTTGTTTAGCATAGTGGAATTGTAATATAGTGTATAGGATAGGTAGTATTTTGGTTTTGGGAGAATTTTCTTTTATATATGTAATCTCCCAGAACTACCCATGTAACCACGGTATTCCTCCGCCATAAGTGAGGGCAGGTAATAAAATAAGTAGACCTTTTTCCTTTATTGGATGATGGAGTGTATAGATAGAAATACAGATAGTAAATTTTAAGGACGAAATTTTTTAAGGGGGGGAGAATGTAACGACCCGAAAAATAATGGTATTTAAATAATAAAGAGAGAGGGAAATGAAGGCAGCCGACTTCGTCGACAACATTGTATTTTGGAAGTGATAATTCGAAGAAATTTCCATAGGTCTCGTCGACGAAACCCCTGTGTTCGTTGATGAGAAGATACCGAGAGGGGTTTTTGGGACAGATTAAAATTTGTCGACGAAGGAGGAAGTTTGTCGACAAAATTATTAAAGGACACATCGACGAGGTGACGTGGTTCGTCGACAAATCTTGCAGTATAAATAGTGCTTAAACTCAGTTTTACGCAGAATTTCAGTGCCGCTCTCTTCTCTCTCTCTCTCTCTCTCTCTCTCTCTCTCTCTCTCTCTCTCCTACGGCCTCTCCCTCTTCTCTCTTCAATTTCGGCCTCGTCAGTCACCAGATCGACGATCTGAGGCCACCACGATGCTCCTGACGGAATTCTCTCCAAGTCTACCAGGGCGGGTTGTCGGTGGAATGAAGTTGGAATTCATCCCAAATCCAGGGTAAGGTCTTTTATTTAGAATTTGAGTTTTCAGCAGTTATAAGAAATGTAATAGACGTAGAAATAGTAATGTTTTGTTCTGGGATTTACCGTTTTCAGGGTATTGAGTGGAGAACCCTGCGGGTGTTGGACCCGTTATAGTAAGAGATTTTTAGTAGGAAACAGGTAGGGAAAATATGCTATACTAGGTTATTTGAGTATGATTTTACTATAAAATTATAAATGTTCCACCAAGTATTATTCACAGCAGAGATTTATACAGTTTATCAAGTATGATTTATATGTTTTAAAATTACTATGTGGCTTGAGAATATATATATATAGTATAGAAACATGCTTTACAATATTTTTTAGAGATGTGTTTTACAGAATATATAGACAGTGAATGTATTTTAAAGCAATTACAAAAATACCATGATTATACAGTTTTACAGTACCATGACATACAAATTTACAGATAATTACAGAAACACAATTGATATAGATATAGTTTTCCACAGCGTCATGGTTTATACAGTTATTACAGAATCATGGTAAAACAGATAGTTGTATATAGAGATGTATTATATAGTATCAGACCCTGTTGGACTATACAGTTACAGAGCACGGTACTGTAACTACATACAGTTTATAGAGTGCAACCACCTATTTAGATAATACGTGGTATAAATGTCGATCGCATAGAGCCCACGAGTGGACAGGCTCCCCATCAGATATGTGTTGAGGAGGGCTGATCAAACTATGGAGTATAGTGATTTATTCTTGGTTGACCAGCTAGGGTAAATCCCGCCTACGGGCCGCACAACCTTGTCATGAGGGGTTAAATCATGGCACACAGTTATCCACAGGGAAGTTTACAACTATTACTATGTTTATACAAGTTTACAGAAATGGAATATATATATATATATATATATATATATATATATATATATATATAGCAGTATTTTGAGTAGAAACCTAAAGTATAGAAATGTTAAGCAACAGGTAAAAGATGAAGATTTATATTACTGGTATTGTACTTTAAAGATTAAGTGATACATGACTATATAGTAATAGATTTTCATGGTATTGTAACTCATTTGCCACACACTAGAAATAGCATATTTCTTCTTACTGAGCGTTGGCTCATCCCAATTACTTTAACATTTTTCAGGTGATCTAGGTAGGCAAGTAGATCAGGCTCGCAGATAGAGGGGCCTCGGTATTGCCCTGATAGTAGTGTGAGTATTTTTGGGAGTATTTTTGTATAGCCTTAGCCAGTTGAGGGTATTTTGGAAAATAGACATATATGTATATTTTGGGAAACACTTTAGCACTCTGGTATTGTATATAACTACGTATGGTTATGTTTATTTGATTTCTGTTTCTTGCGGCTTAGGTTGATGATTGAGTTTAATCAAGTATGGTATTAGAGCATTTAAAATGTTATAGTATAAGAAAAAAACCCAATTAAATAGCAGGTCTTTACAATCAGACCTTCGATACGTGAGCATATAGTGTCTTATTCCCTTCAGGTATCTTAAAACCTTCTTTGTAACTTTCCAATGCTTCATTCTAGGATTACTTTGGTATCTCCCGAGCATTCCAACTACAAAACTAATGTTCGATCTTGTACAAGTTTGAGCATACATCAAGCTTCAAAGAACAGATGCATAAAGACTATTTTCCATTCTTTTCTTTTCTAATGCATTTTGTAGACAATCCTTTTCACTGAACTTGTCCCCTTTACAAATAAGAGCAGAAGTGGTCACACATTCATCCATATGAAATCTTTTAAGAGCTTTATCAATATATCCCTTGTAACATCCCTCAATTTCTTAATATAAGATATCACATAATAAATGAAATGGTCAACTTGAACCCGTGGGTAGCGGGAACATCTATCAAACACAACGAAAAACCTAGCAGCAGTAAACATAAATCTCAACATCCAATCATTAAACATAATACTAGAGCTTTCTATTAACATCAATATACTGTTTATATGTACAATCTCCAAAAAGTCAAAAACATCACTAGGACCATACAATAAAAATCTCCTAGTCCTAGTTCGATGCTTACCCTTCTAGTAGGGAAGCACCAATCACTCAACGGCGGCCCTGACCCGCCGATCTCTCTGGGTTTCCTAAAAAGTTAATTAATGTTAGGGGTGAGACACTTCTCAGTAAGGGAAAATAAATTAAATATGGCTGTGTGGCAACATGAACATTTAAAGTGCTTATACATATACAGTACATTTCATAACTCTGGAAATAATCATAATATCATACTAGATGATCATGTACTTTCATATTTGTTAATAAATCATAACATATATAAACATATGTTATAACTCGTAATAATATACATAAAAACATTTGTTGTAACTGTAGTACTGAAAATATACTCAAGATGAATAACTAGCTAATGTCATGTATTACCCCCCATGACGGGTTATGTAGCTCAAAGGCGGGACCCGACAATGGTTGGCCGACCACTGCTGGATCAAATATGTCTATAAGTACGATGGGCCCGCCACACCCTGGTCCGGACTGCCAGGTGGACGTCCACACTCTACTGAAAGCCACATCGACTATCCATCTCCCATCCCCTCGTGGGACGGTTAGCACAAATCTGAAGTAGATATCTGATCTACACATATAACTGTGGTACCAAGCCCTGAACTGAACTAAACTAACCACCTGGCTGTAATAACATATAATACATGAACATACATAATATCATCACGGGCTCATGTCGGAAACATAGATACGGCCTCGTGCCGAAATCATATGTATGGTCTCGTGCTAAAATCATAGTAAATACGGCCTCGTGCCGAAACATAAATATGGCCTCGTGCCGATAACATACATATGGCCTCGCGCCAAAATCGTTTCAGTTATTTATATTCTGAAAACAGCTCATTTATCATATATTCATCAAACTCAGTATAACATAATTCGTCTTTTCAAAATACCTGAAAATATGCTTTGCTCGTAAAATCACTCATATCCTGATTCGCTTCACATAAAAATAATGTTCATGCCACACATGTGCTGTTAAGTCTTACTTCATATTTTAAAATCATCGTTTCTGGCATCTTATACATACATATACATTTTCATCATAATAGCAGTATTTTCCAATCATACATTTCATATGTAATATATAAAGATAGCATAGGCTTTTATGAAAATAAATGTGCTCATAATTAATAATAATATGCATGAAAAATTACTGCTTTAGTTTATTCCCTTACCTAACTACTGAGAAAGGCCCCTAAAATCCTAACCTGACCCCCGTAGGATTTCCTACTTAATACCTTGAAACTCAAAACTCCCAATATTAATCATCAGTATTTTCATGCGTACATCAATTTTTATAACTACCTCAAAGTCTAATTTGGCTTAAAAAGCCTTACCTCAACTCTGGGAGAATTTCCAACTTCGTTCTCCCAACGATCCGCTCCGGCAAACTCGCAGGGAACTTCGCTAGGAGCGTTGTGGTAGCCTCAAATCTTCGATTCGACGTAAAACTGGCCCAAAATCGAAGAGAGAGAGTGAGAGGGCTGAAGAGGAGAGAGAGAGAGTGGAGAGGAAGCTTGCATATTAAATAAAAGTCAAAATTTTCATATTTATAGGCGGCGGAATTCGTCGGCGAGCCCGACCTTCGTCGACGAGTTCTTCACAAATTTCGTCGACGAAATCCACTCCTCGTCAACGAAATTCAGTCAGCTTCGAAACCCCTCTCGGCATTTTCTCGTCGACGAAGCCCTGTGTTCGTCGACGAAATCTCTGAAACCTTGGTCAATGAAATCCCGTGCTTGTTGACGAAGCTTGGCAGCTTCCTTCTTTATTTTATTTTGTTTCCATTCCCTTTTCTTTTGCAATGTCGTCTACGGCCTCCTTCTGTTTCTATTTCTATTTCCCTCTCTCTTATTACTCAAATTTCCAGTTTAAATTCGGGTCGTTACATCCCTTCTGAGACAACCATAACAATCCACGTGATCTATCACAAAATATTTCAATTCCTATCACATAAGTTGCCTCACCCATATCTTTCATTTCAAAGTTCATAGAAAGAAATATCTTGGTTTCATTAGTAAATCAAGAAAATAAACTTGCTTCTATTGACCTTTAAGTATATACACTGATAAACGGTATTTTACTTAAATCCAAAGGACGTGATGGTATTTGTTGGAATTGGTGTGATCCTAAGAGGAGGGGGGTGAATTGGGATTTAAAATTTTTTGGCTAATTTAAACTTTTGCCAATTCACCACATGTCATATCTCATTCAAAATGTACATGTGTATGTAAAATAATTTAAGCAGTGAAAACAAGCACACATGTTTGCAGTATCTTATTTAAATTAAATGGATGTATGCAAATTGTTATGAAGATAAATTTGCACAGGCATACACGTGCATAAATTAAAGTGCAAGAACTTAAATAAGATAAAGAAAGAGACACACACGATATTTGTTATTGAGGTTCAACCAAACCAGACATCTCCACCTTGGGCATACCCCCCAAGGATTCCACTATCTTTGCTTACTTAAACAGGTGAAGTAGAAGTCGTTACAACCTTTCCTTATAGGGTAAGGTAAACCCAGTTCAATTACTGGGCTGAGCTCAACTGGTCTCCATTATGGGGTGGAGACTCCCCAATTCAATTTCTGGACTGAACTGAACTGGTCTCTCTTATGGGGTAGAAAATTCACAGTTTAATTAACGGACTGAACCCAACTGGTCTAGTAAAAATATTTTTGTACATAATAAAATGCTTTTAAATACAAGTAAAGATGTATACGTTTAAACTCAAAATGCACTCTCTAATGATATGAAATATGCTCATGGAGTAAGGGTATTTTACTCAAAATAATATTTTCAATCTTGAAAAAGATGTATATGATAAGCACATAAAGATTTAAACCCTAATAAGATTTTCTCAAACAAAATATTTTTCAATAAAGGATATAGGAAAACGCAGGGTTTTTAGCTTAAAAAGAATTTTGTCAATAAGCACAAGTGAGCTTATGAATCTTTGCAATGAGCAGTGTAAAGATTCACAATGCCATAAACAATTTCTTCACAAGAATATTAATCAAAGAAACTATGGGAGAAGCCTTAAGTGTACTCTCCAAATGTTTTTGAAATAAAAACTTGAGTGAGAGTATATGCTATGGATACAAACTAAATGCCCAAAGCAAACTACTCTCTTCTAAAAAGATTTTTCAAAAGAAAATTGAAAAAGAGTATGAAAGAGTTTAAAATATTTTGCCACAAAGAAAAAATTTTTGCATTAAAAATGGTTTGGGGGAACTTTGTTTAACAAAATAATTTGAGAGGATTTTGAAATTTATCAAAGTTGCTAATCTGAGGTTATGAGAGGGTATTTATAGATTTTCTGAGAATTATGACCATTGAGGACATAGGAGGAATTATGGAAAAATATTAATGAAATTTAATTAAAATTAATCTACGTTTACCACGGTAAAAATTTGACAACCCGAGAGGTTTGGTCGACCAAGGGTAAGGGTCGGTCGACCAACCTGTGTAAATTTTGAATTTTCAGGCTTAGCTCGGTTGATCAATTGAACAAGATAGTCGACCAAAAGAAAGGCGATTCTGAACCCTTCATGAGTTTGGTCAACCATGGCAAGAGGCCGGTTGACCATTCATGAGGTTCGATCGATCAAGGCAATTTTGAACTACAAGGTCAGTCGACCAAGTGTAACGACTTGAAGAATAATGATATTTAAATAATAAAGAGGGAGGGAAATGGAAACAGTAACAGAAGGAGGCACCCGACTTCGTCGACGACATTGCACTTTGGATATAAAACCCAAGGAATTTTCTCATGGCCTCGTCGACGAACACAGGGGATTCGTTGACGAGGGTATAAGAGTGTCTCGTCGACAAGGGCATGTTTCATTGACGAGAAGATACCGAGAGGATATTTTGGGCGATTTTGAATTTCGTCGACGAAGGGGAGAGCTCGTCGACGAATTGCTTCTTAGACTCATTGACAAGATGACGTGGCTTGTCGATGAAGGCCACAGTATAAATAGTGTAAACCTCGGATTTTTACGCAGAATTTTCAACAGAAACTTTCTCTCTCTCTCTCTCTCTCTCTCTCTCTCTCTCTCTCTCTCTCCCCTATGGACTCTCTTCCATCTCTCTTTGATTTTGGCCTCGTCGTTCGCCGGATCGACGATCTGAGGCCACCACGACGCTCCTGACGGAGTTCTCTTCAAGTCTACTGGGTGGATCGTTGGTGGGATCAAGTCGAATTTCTCCCCAGAATCAGGGTAAGACCTTTTATTCAAAATTAGGCTTTCCAGCAGTTGTAGGAAATGAAGTAGACAGAGAAATAATGATGTTTTATTATGGTGAATGTTGTTTTCAAGGAGTTAAGTGGGAAACCCTACGGGTGTAGGACGGATATTCAGTAGGAGCTTTCCAGTAGTTAGGTAAGGGAAATATGCTATGCTAGGAAACCCTTTTACGATTTCAGTACGAACTATACATTTTTATCAAATTATTATTTAGATTATATATATATATATATATATATATATATTTATAGTTTCCAGAACCTGATAATATTAATATTTATTTGTGTGGCTTGAGTTGTTAACAGAACAGTACTATATTTATAGAATTTGTGAATACCATGTTTATAGTTATTAACAGAAATACCATGATATTTGCATGTTTATAGAATGACGATCTTTTCAATGTACAGTATAATTAGAAATATGCATTCAATAATTTCAGAATAACATGTTTATCAGTACCATAACGCCCCAATATACAGAGATTTAGACAGCATTTCAGTTATACAGAAATCATATTTTCAGTCAGTCTATTTAGAATTTCAGATAAATTTTATGAGGTTATGGTTATTTTAGAAACCACAGTAAAAACAGTATATTACAGATATCAGTTACCCATATAGTATCAGACTCTGATGGATCAGACAGCAGAGTACGGTACCGTAGCTACAGATATTCAGTTTAGAGTGCAACCACTTTATTCAGACAGTAAGTGGTATGAGGTCGATCATGCCCACGTCAGGACAGACTCTCCATCAGATATGGATTGAGGGGGCCCATTAGACTGTTGGAGTTCAGTTGACTTACCCTGGTCGGCCAGCTATGATAGGTCCCGCATTTGAGCCGCACAACCATGTCATGAGGGGTTAAATCATGACATACAGCCATCCAGGAAAATTTTCTCAAATATTACAAGTATATGTAGATTTCCAAAAATAGTAGTAGTATTATGATAAGTAAATTTATATAGTTAGCATTTACAATTTCAGTTATCCATGATATTATTTTTAAATCAGATTATTAATACAGAAATATAACTCAGTAGTCACACACTAGTAATAACATGTTTCGTCTTACTGAGCGTTGACTCATCCCATTGTTAAATTATTTTTCAGGTAAATCAGGTAGGCGAGCGGAGCAGGCTCGTAGGTAGAAGGGTTGTTGTACTGCCCTTTTTGAGAGTGAGTATTTTTGGGTGGCATGTTTTGTAAATCCTTCGTATCAGTAAGGGTAGTTTCGAGAGAACTGTGATGATTGTATATTGTGGGTTGATTTGACACTCTGGTATTGTATTATATGTGAATTTATTTTATATGATTGACTTTCCGCTGTTTAGGTTAATGTTTGGATCTAAAATTAGGGAAAAAGATTTTATTTATTAGCAGGACGTTACAATTTAGCCTTGAGAAAACCTAACCATAGATTATTGGAAGTAAGCATTCTGAAGGCAAATTTCATGAGAAGCGATTTTTGGACTTCTTTAAGATCTCTCAAGCCCATACCCCCTTCCGAGGTAGGTTTACAAATTTTCTCCTAAGAGCGCCAATGAATATTTTTTTTACCTTTCACCTCTCCTCATAAAAAAATAGCAAAAAGAGAGTTGATGTGAGAAAATGTGACCTGCGAAATACTAATAACTGACATCAAATGTATCGGTATGCTAGACAACACATATCTTAATAAAATCAATCTTCCACCTTACGAGAGCAACTTAAATTTTCACCTTACAATTTTCTTCCTAATTGTCTCCACAAGAGGTTCCAAGATACTGGAAGACAATTTTCCAGAAATCAAAGGCGCACCCAAATACGTAACTAGGAATTTACCTTCTATAAAACCCGTGATTATATATATATATATATATATAAAGCCTTTTAGATGTACGTAAATACATGAATGGACACTAGTAAGCAAGCTTTCTGCTTGGTTTTTATATGAAAGTACAACTAGTGGCAAGAAATGTCTCATGTAGAGAAAATCCCAGTTCCCAAAATGACCAAATGGGCTAAAAACCATTATCCACAACTTGGTGTTATATATGTGTGTGTGTGTGTGTGTGTGTGAAATGATGCAAAATATAAAAAGTTCTTTGTGATTCATCAATTGTGCAGAGTAGTTGAGACAAGAAAGAGTATGTAACTGAACGAATGAGAAACTTAGAAGGTAGTTAGAGTTTTGTACGCCATCACAGCTCACGCAATCTGCTCCTGCCGTCATTACTCCTAATTCTCCTCTCTCTTCCTTTCTTCTTTTAATTACTGCTCTCTCTCTTTCTCTCTCTCATGCATGCACTGCAGCTCACCTACCAGAGCAACCAGCCAAACTGAGAGAATATAATTGAATTGAAAACAAGAAAGATGGATATCGTTATGTTGTTTGATCCTTTGTTTCTTCTTCTTCTTCTTCCTTCTGACTGCACTGAAAGGGACATTAATGAAAAAGCTAGTTTTTCAGTTAAGTTATTGTCCAGAACTGGGCGAGAATTGAGATGGGCACCTTAATTAGGATGCATATGAGGTGGATTTTGTGTTGGATGATGAAGTAGTTAGCCATTGCTATCAACTGAAGTTTGTATGGATCTCTGCTTTTGTTCTTTCTACTTCACTTAGGTTTTTTGTCCCATTCCCCTTTTGTCTTCCTCACTTTGTTTAGTCAAAAGAGGTAGCCCAAGAGATATCCCAAACAAGAAAAGGTACTTTCTTTGGGCAGGTATACCACTCTCTCTCTCTGTGGGTGCTTGTGAGTGTACTATGAGGAATAAGCATTTGATTCTGCAATACATTTTTGGGAAAAGCTTTAAGCTTTGTGATGATTTGCTTTGTACATTTTTGATTCTCTGAATTGGGAAATATCCACACTGCTGGCTATATGAGATCCACTGGCTTTAATTTATGAGAAGTTATTAGATACACCGGGTGTTTCGCCAGAATTAACTAAATAAGCAGGTTTTGTACACTAACGAAATCATATTACACTTGGTGTATACACCCGGTGCACCTAATTGGTCCATTTCCTGTCTCAGTGGGTCCATCTCAAAGCGAACATTGATTAATTAATGTTTGGCACTTGCAGGAGATATGATGAACATCATGGAAAGGCTGAGGCCCCTTGTGGGTTTGAAGGGCTGGGATTACTGTGTTCTTTGGAGACTAAGCCAAGACCAAAGGTTGCACATAATTGTTCAAGTCCTCTTTCTGGCTATCTGTTTCTCTAGCTAGCTTCTCATAAACATGCACATTCTGGTTTTGGTTTAGGTTTCTGGAGTGGCTGGATTGTTGTTGTGCTGGGACTGATCAGAATGTTCAGAGTGGGGGAGAAGAGTTGCTTTTTCATGTTTCTCAGGTTCTTTCTTGTAGGGATGTCATGTTTCAGCATCCAAGAACAAAGCCATGTGATCTTCTTGCCCAACTGCCTTCCTCCATAACCCTAGACTCTGGGTAAACTTCTTCTTCTTTGGGCAAATTTTCAGCATATGCAATTCTTCTCTGTGTTATTTTATGTACATATCTAACAAGCTAACATGTTTATAAACAGGATTCATGCACAGACATTAATTGATAACCAACCCAGGTGGCTGAACTTCTCTAGTAATTCAGATTCAAGTGTTATGGAAGTGAGTATTTCTCATTGTTGTGTATACTACTTGTAGCACACAGAGTGAAATGAAAGAAACGGAAGAGGAGAGAGCAGAATACAACAATTTGTGCGGTTTGGCAATGTATGTGGTTTACAGAAAAAGAGAGCAGAATACAACAATTGTATGTTGTTTGGCAATGTGGCCGGTGTATGGAGCCCAAATCTCTATAAATGAACTCCCTTTGGGCTTACTCTCAGGCGTCAGCTACAACTATATATAGCTTCATGTGAAAACCTTCCTTTATAACAATATGTTCACACTACGTCCTTGCTCAAAAATACTATATACAGACCCATAGAACAAACTTAGTTACTTCTCCCTCCACATGAAATCTCTCTCTCTCTCTCTCACACACACACACAGACAGACTTCAAGTGTTTTTCACCTGTCAATAATTATTCTCCTTAAACAGAAACATTTAAAGAAACAAAAGAAAAATGAAATCTTGGGCATAATCACAATCTCCTTTAGAAATAGTTAATCTGGTAAGTAATTTTATTTTGCAGGAAACAGTGGGTACAAGGATTCTGATTCCCATTCCAGGAGGACTAATTGAGCTCTTTGTTGCCAAACAAGTATATCATGTTTTCCCCTCTTACTTCTTTTCTTTCTTTGTTAGTCCAATTCACACACGGCTTGATCAGGATAATGCTTCATTTTCTTTGTTGAGCCAAGGGAAATTCATTATTTTACACATTATTACTTAAAATGGCATGAGACCAATGGTAGTGTTGTGTTTATTTCCATGCAGATTTCTGAAGATCAACAAGTCATTGATTTTATCATGGCTCAGTACACCATCTCACTAGAGCAAGAAGCCAACACCAATACAAGCAATATGGACACAAGCTGCTCCTCTGCTAATGTTAATTCGATTAATGAACTTCAACGAAAGCCATTTTTACCTGATGGAAATGATCAAAGGGACTCCAACAATCATTTCCAGCCACCCATTTCCCCTGGAACTGGGTTGGAGAACTTCAGCCTCCCTTACATCATTTCTGTGGATCGAATCCGCCTAGACAGTTCCCAGATGAATTTTATGCAGCAAGTTAACTACACACCTGAAAATAGAGCAAAAGGTGATATCTTCTTAGAGGGAACAGATGACTCGTTTCTCTCCCATCAGGGGATGAACCCGTTCAATTCCTCAGCAGATAATGGGATGTTCCAAGATATGGATGCATTGCAGAAGTCCAATATGATGACAAGCACAGAAAGCATAAATATGCAAACTATGGAGCCTTTGGTAAACAAAGAGCAGTCAGGTAATGATAAGGATTCTATCAAACCAGAGACAGGTCGATCAGATTCAATTTCAGATTGCAGTGATCAGATTGAAGATGAGGATGATCTCAAGTGCCGTCAGAGGACAGGGGAGGGGCCTCAATCAAAAAACCTTCTTGCAGAGAGGAGGAGGAGGAAGAAGCTTAATGATAGGCTCTACGCTCTTCGCGCTCTGGTTCCCAAAATCTCGAAGGTATATCCGTCAATGATGGGTTTTCAATAGCTCTCACAGCCTATGATAACACTGAATAAAAATTCAATGCATAATGAATTGTAAATATTCCTACAATAGTTTTTAGACCATATTTGCTTGCAGTTTTAAAACATCTACGACATGGTAGATGGTTTTAGAACAAACAGATGCTACTTGATTAACTTCAAGTTATTGCTTAAAAGTTGGGTGGGCTATTACAGCGATGGGTCTTTCCAATATGTACTCTCTCATTTTGATTTTAGTTGGATAGAGCTTCCATCCTTGGGGATGCAATTGAATTTGTAAAGGAGTTGCAGAAGCAAGTGAAAAATCTCCATGATGAGCTTGAAGAGCATTCGGACGTTGAAGGTGCTAAGAACATTAACAGCACCAGCAATGTCCAACCAGATACTACTCCAAACCAAAGTGGAAATAATGTTGGGTCCAAGTTTGAACATGAAAAAGCGCCCAGTGGATTTCATTTGGGTTCATCCAGCAATGGCAATACCAACCCTTCAAAGCAAAATCAGCATGACCCAGAAACTGCAAACGAGAAGACACAACAGATGGAGGTGCCTCATTGTTTTCTTAAATAGCATTCTAAATCAGTTCTTTGAGCTTCAATTCTGCTATCTCTCAAGTTTTAACAAGAAAAAAAATGGGAAAAAAATTGCAGGTGCAAGTAGAAGTGGCTCAAATCGATGGAAATGAGTTCTTTGTTAAGGTATTCTATGAGCACAAGCCTGGTGGGTTTGTGAGACTGATGGAGGCTTTGAACTCCCTGGGCCTAGAAGTAACAAATGCAAATGTTACGAGCTTCAGGGGCCTGGTCTCAAATGTTTTCAAAGTAGAGGTAATAATTTTTAGCAGCATCACCATTGCTTTTCACTTATCAGTGTATATAATGTAGGACATATACTGACTTATTGAGTTGATCAGTAAGTTTTTTTTGTTTCAGACAGATTAGTTTTTTTAATTCAAAGAGGGCTATGAATGCTTTTTTTTTTTTTTTGGGTTTTCTTTGCTGATTAATGGTTGCAGAAGAGGGACAGTGAAATGGTTCAAGCAGATCATGTTAGAGACTCTTTGCTTGAGCTAACAAGGAATCCATCCAGAAATTTGCCTGAGACAGCTAAAGTGCAAGATAACGGCAGTAGCACAGATTATCATCACCACCACCACCCCCACCACCACCATCACCACCTCCACAACCACCACATCAGTTCCCATCATCACCTCCACCACCTGCATAACTAAGCGCATATAATACATATTTATATTTTCTAAGATAGAAATTATATGATCATCAAGGATATCGTCTAGATCAACAAGGGTGCTGCCAGTCTATCTGCTAGTTTCAGATGATTTTTTTTTTAATCAGGACTGTTTTTCAATGAATTTGTTTGGAAGTGATTAAAAGTTGTGCTCAGAACTTTTGAATTGGAATATAGGATCAATGTCAAGATAGTGAAGCCTTAAATTATAAATCCTAAATGAGAGGCATACTGCTAAACTAATCAACCATTGACTCTCTCAACCTTAAAAGTTTCAAAGAAGTTTTTCGCGACTTAGTTTACTTATTTGGCAAAGTTCATAGTAGGAAAAATAGATGAGAATGGTCTCTCTCTCTCTCTCTCTGGTCATATAACTCCACTGAAGACGCCTCATCTGCATTTTCAGCATCTATTTTTTAAAGAAGTGGTAGTCACTTCATTTTTTGGGGTAATCGATTGAAGGCAATCACTTTCTTTTATTAATCTTAAAAAGCACAGTCAAATGAAAATTTTCCTCAAAGCCACTCTTGGCTACCTGAGATTGGCATCTAAATTTTACATCACCATTGGATTCAACTTGTTAGTACTGGTATAGTCCACCGACAGAACCCTGGGATACAATTCCCTCATCAACATATTATCTGCTTGATCTATGTGGAGAACAAGAGTCCAGTTTTTAACCAGTTATACTATTACTCATGCTGTGGAAATCTGTACTATGAAGGTTATTATCATTTTTCTACTCTTTCAAAATTAAAACATGCGAGAAGATCCTATATATGTATAAATCTATTTATGTCTATAGTTTTGCCCCATTGAGGTTTCCCCCTCTCAAAGCAAGCCATTAGAAACCCAGCATAGTAGCATAATACGTATACATCTTCTCTTATTGCAAAGTAATGTTCACAAAACTAGTGGAAAATTAAATCCCATGACCTCTTCATCAAAATTCATCACTATGTCATTTCCAAATGAGAACAGAAATGAATATATGAGCAACCACACCAAAGCTGCAGATCGAAGTTGATCCTGGCCTATCACATCTTGAAAATTCATGTAAATTATATACTTTTTCTTCCCCTCTCACCCAACAGCTGTATTCTATTCATAGAGAAAAGGCAGAAGAAAAAATAAAATAAAAGGAGATGCACTGACCAAATTAACTCCAAATTTCGCAGCTGTTTAGTACATTTTGGGTAGTATTTCTCTCACTAAACCAATGAGGCATATCACAATGCTATTTCTCCTAGAAGCATAACTTTTTTCAAGGTTGGGTGGTGGGGTTGTTCCAATTCCAGGAGTTGATGCATCATTGGTGGTATTAGTGCTATTGGAGATGGTACTGGCTGCTTTTACATCGATAGCGAACCTCATTCCTCCCAGGCAGTGGCCTCCTATGTTGCAAATAAACCAGTATTTCTTCGCTTTGGTGAGTTTGACTTGATCGTTCCCGCTCTCATACTTCGCTAAAACCCCAGAGCTTGCATTGCAGGATTGATATGTGGCCTCTGTTACGTCATAAGCATTGTGTTGCCCCTTCACATATTGAAACACTGCACCACAGAATCCAAAGTAAAAAATTTAAAAGCATGCTATGACATCCAGAATCTGGATAAATCATTTGAACTCAGCGGTTGCCAAACTTCTTGACCATATTCTAAAATAAATGTTAGTTTCAAATAGTTTTTGAGATGAGTACTCGTACTAATACCAACCCATTTGAAACATTGGATTAACACTTATTTCTTCATTTACAATAGATTGATTCATTTTGAGATCAGATCAGATCATGGGGCTTGAAGGACACATAAGATATACAAGAAAGAATTCCTACCCAGATCATCGCCAGCGCTAAAATTGTATCTCTGTGACCAGGTAAGAAAGTTGGACCCTGTGTCCCACCCATCCTCATCTCCTACTGTATAAACTTCAGAACTGGCTGTGTCTAAACACAAGAAACTGATCAATATGAGGATGTTCAAGAACTTAAAATATCTGAAACATAACTCAATTTCTTCTTCCATGGCTTTGAGGATATATGGAAACCACTTAACAAGAACCTGGAAGAATTAATGGATGATAGTCTAAATTTTATGATGTTTATGATCTATGGCCTTGCTTGTGGAGTACTGAACCCTTCTTTTTTTTTTTTAGTATCATTATGTGTAGTTGGCATGCTCGCTTAAAATATCCATTAGAGAACAGCTAAGGTGTGCATAATCATGGTGGTTGTGGTCCTAACTGGCAATTTGGCCCATGTGATATGATCATGGTCCATCTTGTGGATGATCTAACTTGGCCCCGAATTAAAAATCAACTTGATCACTAAGACAAGGATCATTTGAGGCATCAACACTGAATTAATGGGAACAGAACATGATTTTGGTATCGGATTTGTTTATATATGATGTAAGTTGATTGATGAGTGAAGATGAAGATGCAGATGGGACATTTCCTAAAACCTAGTCCTCCACACACACTGTTAAATCCTTAAACAAGCTTAGGTCTTGCAATCATTCTTCATTCCCAGTTGGGCTCTTTTGACTGAGCCTTGGGCACACCTACTTACATTAGGATGTGGAGACCTTATCAAAGTTGATTGGTGTTCTCAAAGGTAACTCAAACAAACTCAAGATGGAGATTGGGTCATGTTATGAATGCCCTGTGGGCCAAGGGGCATTTTGAAATATTGAAAAGGGTTTTAAGCAATTGATGGAGAAGGTATGAAAGAACCCTGAAACAGAAGATACGTATTTTGTTGTAGCATAAACCACAAGCTTTTTGACAAAATTTTCTCACCTTGGAAGCCACTGGGCATAGCTATTACTGTGCCTAAGATGATCATAATGAACTTTCAAATGGTATAAACAGTTGATTCAAGACACGCTAATATTATTGGGTTCATCAGGACTATCATCAGTAAGGAGTTAGGGCTTTTTTATTGTGAAATATGGTTTTATTTTTTGCTTTTAAGTGCTCAAAGAATTATGAAAATGTCTCATTTTTTAATTTTCCAATGGTCATAGTGACTTCAAATTTCATATATAAATATTAAAAAATTGGATAAAATAGATTGACCTCCCTTGAATTTGACAAAAAGACAATGACATCTCTTGAAACTTCAAAATTTTCAGAGATCTCTCCTGAGATTTTAAGAATTACAAACACATTTCCTGAGATTTGTCAAAAAGACATAAATTTCTCCTTATATTTTGTAAAAAGATAAATTTTTTGAGGGTCGGTGAACCCGATGATCCCAAGGGGCAATGAAGCCGGCCCGCACCAACCATCTTTTGTAAAAAATGTTAGCTTGGTGCCGAAATTTTCTATGCTTTTGGTAAATTTAAGAAAAAGTTTATGATATTCTTAAAATCTTAGGAAATGTATGTGACATGAGAGATGAGTGTCTTCTGTCCTAAAAAATTTTAAGATAAGAATTAAAATTTATTTTCAACCGTTAAACATACAAGTAAATTTTAATGACATTTTAATGTCAGCCTCAAAACAACGTCGTTTAACTGGCACCATCCTCAAAATGTTGACGTCCTTCGAATTCCTTCCCACTCCCAAGTCCCAAACCAGGGCGGCCCAGCCTAGTCCAAGACTCCAAGGGCCCAAAACCCTAACAAAACCCTGAACAGAACGCCACTCTCAGACATCTCCTCACCTCATCACCCTGTGTCTCCATAACCGTGAACTCAATCCAACACCATTCACTCCAAACGCTCGATCACAAATCAAATGGCGTCATCCACCGGAGGCCGATTCAAAGAGCTCCTGAAGAAGTACGGGAAGGTAGCGTTGGGGGTCCATTTCTCGGTCTCGGCAGCTTCGATCACCGGTCTCTACATAGCCATCAAGAACAACGTCGACGTTGAGGCCATGTTTGAGAAGGTCGGCATCGGCGGCATCTCCGGCAAAGATGACACGTCGGAGAAAATCCCTTCCCCGCCGTCGCTGCCCGAAACTTCTTCCGATGAGTTCATTATAGAAGAAGGACTCGGTGATCAGACGGCGGCGAAGAAGAGAAATCGGACGGCTGAATTGGCCACCACCAGTGGTGGTGCTCTTGCCTTGGCTGTACTGTGCAACAAAGCTCTGTTCCCGATAAGGGTTCCGATCACCATCGCCCTCACGCCGCCGGTGGCGAGGTTCTTGGCGAGAAGGAAATTTATCAAAAATAGTGTATGATCATGTACGTTCTCTCTCTCTCTCTCTCTCATGAATTGACTTGTGGTTTTCTGTTATGTTGATTTGGGAGACGGAGAGAGTAGAGAAAGTGTGATTTTGTGAGCTAGGGGATGTTTTGAAATGAAAGGAGTTCATTTGATTTTGATTTTGGTGCATGTTTGATTTAAGATTTCATGCTTCAATTGTATGTGGAATCGAATTCATGGAAACATTAATGAATTGTTTTTTGGTTGTCTGAGAAGGATTTGATTATGCCTGTGAGATGTAAATAAGTGATTAGTTACTGTGGAAATACTTAAATATTGTTCACAGTTAGAGATTTGAATTGGGAATTTTATTAGCTGATAAATATCTCTTATGCTGCCTTTGGGAGCACGGAGTTCAAGTGTTTGACAAATTACAACCTGTATTGAGTTTCATTCAAACTTACAAAATTCCAAATTCAAATCCAAGGTTTAAATCCATGTTTCCAAATCCTAAATGCAGCACAATTGTTTTCGCTTAATTTTGAAATCTCTCATATGGAGATGAGTTTATCCTAGAAGATTGAAGAAGTAAAGCTTATTATGTTCAGTAAAGTTCTGGTTGGTTGGAATTGCTTGTAATTCCAATTTTTTTGAGATGATATTTGTGGTTGAAGTAAAGCATTCATGATGTAATGATGCTCTTCTCTTTCTGTACCTAGAGTTGAATCTGATGCTTAAATTCGTTTGAATTGGAAATTAGAAAATTTTAGATAGCTGAAAGTTCGTAAAAAGTGAGGCTATAATTGATCCCACATAGAAATTCTTTCAAAAAACTTAGTGATGCTAGAATGGATTAAAATGCAGATTAGATCTTTTGAGCAGTTTCATCATTTTATCTTATGCTTTAATAAAAAGATTAGATGTGTGAGGAGCTGAGGAGCTGGAATCATGGAACAAATTACATGTTGATGAAGTAATTGTGAATGGGATATTATGTAATGTTGCCTTTCATAAAGTTACATTCATTGCAGTGAATCTCACATTATACAATGATTATCCTGTGATTACCAGCTTTCATAGCATAAATCTCTTTTTCAGATAACAAAAGCTTCATTAATGCAAGAAAAGAAAAGAAAAATTACAGGAAAAAGAGGACAAGCCATCCTCCTTCGCTGCAAAAACAAAAAGGAAAACAAAAACAGAGTATTTACATCAATGCTGCCTTCCAATCCCTTTGGATATTGGTCAGCGAAATATCCTTAAAAACCCCAAGAGAATAAGCCCAAAATGCAGCCCAAAATGAAGCTTTCTCCCAAATCAAATGCGCTGGTGTCTTCTGATCTTTGAATATCCTTTCCTTTCCTTTCAAGCCAAAGAGTCTACAATATTGCAAAAACTACACAAAACGAAAACCTTTTCTTTTTTCTCTTCCTACCGAAGCCCCAAAACTGTACCAGTATAAAACCATAAGTACTCTTCGGAGCCACCCAATCCTCGCCACTGCAGGAAAACAAGTTAGTAATATCATAAATCTTTGATAGCTGTAGGACCAAGAACTCCTTGCCTAAGCCTAAGGGTGAATTAACGGTTGCTTTATACTTTTTGTTGGTACATTTATCAAAGCAATTGGTTCCAAAAGCTCATTGTGATCACATTATAAGAACAAAAGGTATAAAGCTGCGAGGATCTGGCAATTGCATGGATGAATAAATCCCAAGGCTGTGTCCCTAAAATATCATACAGGAGTGATCTGAGGGCTGAGGCTATACACAACTTCTAAAACTTCATGAACTCTTCTGTTTGTAGTTTGTGGAATAATGTGGCAGGTCACTGAAGAAATGCATTAATCGCAATGCATTTATAGAATATCCAGAGCCTCAATTGATACTAAATAGTCGCATATTTACCAAGCTTAACATCTAAAAGAGAACAGAATTAGATTATCCTTGGCAGATCCTAGTACCATCCCTGTGTTGGTAGATACTAGTTTTTATTATATATTCTGAAATTGCACTATTTTTGGTTTAAATCATTTTGGAAAATTTCAGAAAATGTTTCTTGTGAGAAATGCACACCTTCTGGTTACTGTGAATTTTGCTTGTGGACCTGATATTTGTTGGTGGTGTACTTTTGTGGTAAGGTTGAATGTGCATATCTTCTCAGAGCTAAAAGCCCGATCCCATCTTGAAACTCTTGGAATAAACATGCTCTCACCATTCAAAATAAATAAATAAGATGAACATGTTGTTTTTATGAATGAACTTGAATCTTGGAGACTCCTTACCTTTGTAATCGTTAAAACTTTTGCTTTCCATTAACCCAATGTTTAGGAGCGTTTTTGAATTTGAATTTGAATTTGTGTAGAAAAATAATTCGTTGAAATTCAATGTAATTGTTGCATTGCATTCTATCTAAATTCACACAATTTCTAATCTAATGCCTGAAATCAATGCTTCCAAAGCAGGTATTCGATGCTTTCTCATCTTCCCAAGTTATTAGATCTAAATCACTGGCTGTTTCTATGTTTGTTTTTGTGAGTATTCATTCTTCACCCACAGCCAACAAAAGGAAATGTTCATTCTTCACCATTTGGTGTTTTCTTCTGCATCGCTTGACATTGCTGGGACTATGCAATTTTTTTTCAAAAATTTTCACCATTTGGTGTTTTCCGTAAGTACGAATTTTATTAACAATTACTTGTAAGGCGCGGTTCCTTCACTGTGATCTGGGACTGCTCAATCTCATATTGACTTGTCAACATTATGTCACAAAGCTAGCTTATCAAGGTCTAATTAAATTTATTTTGCACAGAGAGTATTACTTAAACCCTTTTAATAAGCCATACTTTTGAGATACTAATTGTTACCGAAAAACAAAAAGCAAACACACAACCAATTAGAGTCATGACTCAAATATCTCTCAATGGTTAGCAATGACTATGAGATATGACCATTTCTCATTCGAAGTAATCTCTCTCAATGGTTGGCAATGATTTGGACCTCAGATTTTAAATTTTATAGATTTAGATAAAATATAACATAAAATTATATTGTGCAACAATATCAATAATAGACCTTTATGTCATGCTTGGTGGAGTTAGTGTACAAGTACTTACGTTGTGTTCTTTTTAAAACCCTTATAAATTTAAACGAAAAACTTTTATGCTCTCAAACATTATCTGAAAGAATTTAATTGTGTGAGAATCATTATAATTACAAAGTAAGAACAGACAATGTGATAGGAAAGCATTGAAATCATAGAATTTAATCTTTGGGATTAGAAATTATATGGATATGAATATAATGTAATTAAAATTATATTAATGTTGCATTTGGTGGCATGCATTTAAGGAGTTTTGGACAAATTTGGACAAAATTAAATATAATTTTATATTACATTTTGTTGAAATTAACCCTAATCCAAATCTAAAGTTTCTCTCCAATATAAGGTATATGTTGTTGAATTACAAGTAGGGCTTGATCATGGAGTTTTTAAACTCTATTTTACTGTTTGGAGGTACAAATTAATTGGAGGAATTTTGTCAAACAATGTGATAGGAAATGATTGGGCAGTATTCACCATTGGATTTTATTTCAAGCATTCTTGCAAACTAGGAATAGATTAACAACTTGGAATATAGGAACACTTACAAGTAAAAACATGGAAATTGTGGATACAATGATCAGAAGAAGAATTAATATAATTTGCCTTCAAGAAACTAAGTGGGTGGGGAGAAAGCTAGAAAAAATTGATAAATTAGGATTTAAACTTTGGTACATTGAAAAAGAAAAACATAAAAATGGAGTAGGCATTATTATAGACAAAATCTTAAAAGATAGCGTTGTGAATGTAACTAAAGTATGGGATAGAATTATAAAAATCAAGATAGTATTAGGACAATAGATAATAAATATCATTAGTGCTTATGTTCCTCAAGTCAGCTTAACAGAAAATCTTAAGAGACAATTTTGGTAAAATATGGATAGTATTATACAAGGCATACCAGGGACTGAAAAAATATTTATAGGAGGAGATATGAGACACGTTGGAAGAGATAATAAAAATTATGAGATGATACGTAGAGGATATGAATATGGAGATAAAAATAAGTCTGGAGAGATGATCTTAGATTTCGCTATGTCATATGCTTTTAGTATAATGAATACTTGTTTTAAGAAGAGAGAAGAACACTTAATAAGCTTTAAAAGTTGACAAAATAAAAGTCAAATAGGTTTTTTTTTTTTTTGACAAGGACGGTAGATCGTTTATCATATAAGGATTGTAAAGTTATTCGAGATGAAAGTCTAACAACACAACATAGAGTCTTAGTGTTAAATATATGTATTAAAAAATGGAAGAAAAATGATAAAATAAACCGGTATAAGAGAATTAGATGGTGGAACTTAAAAGAAGAAAATATAATAAAATTTAAAGATAAAATGATCAAAGATGGGGATTGGAACATAGATGATGGGATAGATACAAATACTCTTTGGAATAGATTACCTAGCTCTATTAAAAAGATAGCAAAAGAGATTTTAGGTGAATCAATGAGAAGATTCTCGAATAGCAAAGAGAGCTGGTGGTGGGATAAAGATGTATAAAAAATCATAAAGACAAAAAGAATTTGGTATAAAACGTGACAAAAATGTAGAAACAGAGATAACTTTGAAAACTATACGAAGACAAGAAAATATGCAAAAACGGCCGTTAATGAAGTTAAATATAGATCATTTAATAATTTGTATGATAAAATAGGTACAAAAGAAGGGGAAAAAGATATATTTAAACTTGCTAAAGTTAGAGAAAGAAAGAGTAAAGACTTAGGAAATGTAAAATGTATAAAAAGTGAGGATGATATTGTCTTGGTTGAGGACGAAGTCATTAAAAAAAGATGGCGAAGTTACTTTAGTAGGTTGTTTAATGAAAACCAAATAGAAGGCTTAAACTTAGAAATGTAAAATGAGGAAAATATTAAACATATGAGATTTATTCACAAAATTAGAGTTAACGAAGTTAAGTTTGCACTAAAAAAAGATGAAAAATGGGAAAGATGTGGGCCTAGATAACATCCCAATTGAAGTTTGGAAATGCTTAGGTGAGAACAAAATTATATGGTTAACTAATTTATTTAGTACAATTATAAAAACTAAAAAAATGTCAGACGAATGAAGGAAAAACACTTTAATACCTATATACAAAAATAAAGGAGATATTCAAAATTGTAATAACTATCGTGGAATTAAACTTATGAGTCATCCGATGAAACTATGGGAAAAGGTAGTTGAACAAAAATTAAGGTTAGAAACGAAGGTCTCAGAAAATCAATTTGGTTTTATGCCTGGGAGATCTACCACAGAAGCTATTTATCTTTTAAGAAGATTAATGGAAAAGTTTAGGAAAAAGAAGAGGGACTTGCATATGATATTTATTGACCTTGAGAAAACATATGATATGATACATAGGGAAGTTCTATGGTAGATTTTAGAAAAAAAAAGGGTGTATGTAGTAGGTATATAGATATCATTAAAGATATGCACGATGAAATAATGACTAGTGTAGAGACTATAGATGAAAAAATTAGAGAATTTCAAATCAACATTCGTGTACATTAAGGATTTGCTTTGAGTCCTTATCATTTTGCTTTAGTGATGGACCAATTGACTAAGAGTATTCAAAAGGAGGTTTCATGGTGCATGTTGTTTGCAGATGATATTGTATTAATTGATGAAACTAGGGACAAAATAGAGGCTGAGTTAGAATTATGGAGAGAAACTTTGGAATCTAGAGGCTTTAGGATAAGTAGAAATAAAACAGAATATATGAAATGTAATTGTAGTAATGATAGGAGGAATATTGGAGATAAAGTTAAACTTGATGATGAAGAAATAAATAGCACTTGTAGATTTTGATACGTTGGATCTATTATGCAAGCTGAAGGAGAAATTGAAAATGATGTAATGCATAGAGTTAAAGCATCCAATACATATTTCATTCTCATAATCATATATATATATATGTAACCCATTTCATTAATTTCTACACTTTTCAATAATACAAATAATATTCTCATATTTTCCCATTTATTATAGAAAATATTTTTATAATCATATTTCATATTCCAAAATATCATAATTCAATATTACTCAAATGCCACACAATTTATTTGATATTTATATCATAATAATTTTTTTTAAAAATACCATATGCTCATTTTGACATATCAATTCAAATAGTAGTTCTAAAAATACTGCTATAATTTATTGCCCTTATAGTAACCGGGAAAAAAATAAAATTTAAAAAAAAAGTATAATAATAATAATAATAAAATAAAATAAATTAATTAAATTAACAAGTGAAATGAATAGTATGATAAGGAAAATATATATATATATATATATTGAAACATATATATATATATATATATATATGTGTGTGTGTGTGTGTATATATATAAGTAAGTTATTATGATATATATTTAATATATATAAGTTAAAGGTATATATATAAAGTTGCATAAACTTCTCTAGGAAGCTTTGCTTCAACTAGTAAGTAATTATGATATTAATATATATATATATATATATATATATATATAATTATACAAGGAAGCCCCATTGTTTTTTTTTTTTCTCTCTCTCTCTCTCTCTCTCTCCTACGACTCTCTCTCTCTCTCTCTCTCTCTTCGATTCCGGGCTAGTTTTACGTCGGATTGACAAACCGAAGCCACCACGACACTCCTGGTGAAGTTCTCTGCAAATCTACTAGAGCAGATCGTTGGAAAAAGTAATTTGAAAATCATCCCTAAGTTGAGGTAAGACTTTTCAAGTCAAATTTGAAGTTGTGACAGTTGAGAAAAGTGTTATACGCGTTGAAATATCAAAATTTAATACTAGGAGTTTTCGTTTCCAAGGGTGTTGATTGGGAAGTTAGGAATCATCCCTAAGTTGAGATAAGACTTTTTCAGCCGAATTTGACTTAATGGTAGTTATAGAAAATGTTATACGTACAAAAATACTGAACTTTAATTCTGTGAATTTTCATTTTTAGGATGTTGACTTAAGAACCCTGTAGGTACAGGGGAAATTTTCTTAGGGACATTTTAGGAATCAGGTAAGAGGGTAAACTAAACTAGTTTTGTTTTGAGAAAATGTATGTATATGTATATATTTAGCATCTGATTTGCAGAAAATGTATATATATTTATATATGTTTTATATTTGTAAAATACTATGAAAATGATCATATGATTGAATATGTGAAAATCCGTTTGTGTGGTATGCGTATAAAATGTATGAAAAACTGTTTTCTGGGAATGTGATTATGGCACGATTTTTTTTTTTTTATGATGGGAAAATCAGCGTACTGGCCGAGATATTTTTATATGTATATGTGATTTGCCAGCGTACGGGCCGTGCTATGTGGATGAGATTTGCTAGCGTACAGGCTATGTTATGTGATTTGCCGGCGTATGGGCTGAGTTATGTGATTTGCCAGCGTACGGGCTGTGTTATGTGATTTGCCGATATACGGGTCGAACTATGATAAAATGTGTAATTCCGGCGTACGAGTCGATGATTTTCATGAAATATGTATATGTGAAAAAAGATATGATCGATTTGATAATTATTGATATGAGATATCCATGTATCACGATTTTTAGTATATGTATATGATATCATAACCTAGTTGGCTTGGTCTAGGCTAGCACTTGCACGGTATCGTTGCTATGTGTCCATGGTCCTCGTGATCATGATATCTGTGTTAACGCTGCTGTACGGAGTGGTGTGAGATTGGATGGTCGATGTGGTTATTTTCAAGAAGTGTGCTGTTATCGCCCCTGGTGTACGGACCAGTCTGGGTAGACCCATCGGACCTACAGACTATTGTTTGACTTGACAGTGGTTGGCCAACCGTTGTCAGGTCCCGCCTTCGGGCCACACAACCCAGTCATGTGGGGGTAATACATGACAATAGCCAGCTAATCTACCAGAATTGTTTTATGTTATTATTATTATAAGATGAGATATGTTATGAAAATGCAGTATGTTCTGCCATGTTTTGATTTATATATAAGTTTTCCCAGATTTGATAAACAATATTGAACATGTTATGTATGATATATATTGAACACAAAATACTCATGTTGCCACACACTAGTATTAGTTTATTTTCCTTAGTGAGAGGTGTCTCATCCTTAAATCTTATAAACTTTTCAGCAGCACCTGATAGGAGAGCGGGAAAAGCCCCGCTAATGTAGAGTGGTTTATCTGCCCTTTTTGAAGGGTAAGTTTTTCGTAGGGATAGTATGGTTTTGTGGGAATTGTCCCTAGATTTTATTTTTTGGGATGTATATATAGAAGTATAGTGATTGTAGTAACTCTGGTACATTGTGATGTATGATATGATGGTATGAATATGATTGTACATTTTCTACTGCGTAGGCTTCTACTGTATGTTCTAATGTATCCCTGGTACCCACGGGTCTAGGAGGATTGTGACCTGCTGAGTTGAAATGTGAGATGTGTGGTATTGATTTTATGATGATATTATTATAAAAAAAAATATGAAAATTAAGCATGTCGTGACAGTTTGGTATCAGAGCTTAGGTTACTAGGTTCTATAGACTTTAGAGTGCAGCAGGAACACTACCAGAGTTTAGGAAAGGATTTGAGGTTTTGTTCTACAGTCTAGAAGCAGGACTTCCGTGGTAGTTTCTGTGTTTTTCCTGGGGTGACGATTTCAGGAAAGCCATAGTAAGCTATTGTCGGATTGTGTTCCTAGAATGTAGGATTGGGGATTAGAAATTAGTTAGAAATGTTGAGATAAGTGGTGAGGATAGGTGGGTAAATTATAAGGATAGAATTACTGAATTGCAACTACTATTTTCCAGGATGGATCCAAAAGGAAAGTGCCCATGCGAGTGGTAGGGATGGAGCAGGACCATCAAGTGCAGCTGGAACCGACTCTGACGCAGTATTACATAGCGTGGCTCAGCAGGTTATGGTTGAGATCGCTAAGAGTTCGAGGGAGCAGAGTGGTCCATCTACAGGCCAGGGGTGCACCATAGAGAAGTTCACGAAGATGAATCCTCCAGCATTTTCAGACGAAGTTGATCCTGTAGCCGCTAAGAACTGGATGCAGTAGACCGAGAAAATCTTGACTGTACTGTAATGTACTGAGGAATAGAGGGTCCTCTTTGCCACCTATAGATTGACAAGAGAGGCTGAGAGGTGGTGGATTGTAGTGAGACTATTGAAGCAGTAGAGGATGACTCCGATAGCTATGACATGGGACCGATTTAAAGATCTGTTATTTGTCAGATATTTTCCAACTACTGTGAGGAAGGCTAAGGTAGAAGAGTTCCTGAGTCTGAAGCAGTGCCAGTTATCTATCCAATAGTATGTAGCATGTTTTATCGAGCTCTCTCGATTCGCCCCATACATTGTTCCTGATGAGGTGAAGAAGGCGAGGCAGTTTGAGAGAGGCTTGAGGCGGAGTATATTTACACAAGTGGTGGTGTTGCGGATCTAGGACTTTACTGAATTGGTCGACAGGGCGGCCTTGGCAGAGATTGGTAAACGTCTTGATGCGGATGAGCAGGGGCAGAGGAAGAGATCTGCATCTACGAGCTACCAGTAGGGTCACAGGCTGGGTTAGTGGAGGAGAGGTAATCATGGTAGAGGGCGAAGACAGGAGATGGGAGGACGCGAGGTGCAGACAGGGCAGGGTCCTCCAGTTTGTCAGACTTGTGGTAGGAGGGAATGTGGAGAGTGTCGAGCTGGTGGTGTAGTGTGCTACTGTTGTGGTAGATTGGGACATATAGTGTGAGATTGTCCTACCCTGCCAGATGCAACTCCGGTGTGCTATCGCTGCGGTAGATCGGGACATATGGTACAAGACTGGCCTACTCCACCAAATGCAGTTCCAGCTCCTAGACCATACCGGGGAGGTTGTCAGGTGCCACGTGGGGGCCAGCAGAGGAATACGGCTCCAGTCAGAATGTTTACTCTGACGCCGGATAAGGTTGAGACGGCGGGTGACGTGGTGACATGTATGGTTATGTTTTCTTTTAAAGTTATTACATTATTTGATTCAGGAACTATACACTCGTTTGTATCCTCGGGGTGTATTAAATTATGTGGGACTGAAACACAACTGTTAGATGTTGAATTGTTGGTATCTACACTGATTAGGTCAGTAGTAAGGTGTAATGGGGTGCCCTGAGGTTGTCTAGTTGATATTCAAGGGAAGACTTTGTCTGCCGATTTGATAGTGCTAGACATGCACGGGTTTGATGTTATATTTGGCATGGATTGGCTAGCAGCTAATTTTTTCAGCATAGATTGTCGTGCACGAGAAGTGATATTCAGACCTTCAAGGGAAGCAAAATTTAAGTTCGTAGGGTCGCAAGCACAATCCCCGCCTCAGTTAGTTTCAGCTATTCAGGCTAGGAGACTATTGCTGAGTGGGTGTCAGGAGTTTGTGGCTGTGGTGAAAGAGATGTCAGAAAATGAATTGAAACTTGCTAGCACACCTATAGTAAAGAAATTTACAGATGTTTTCCCAAATGAGTTACCAGGTTTGCCACCCGATCGAGAGGTAGATTTTTCCATAGATCTACTTCCAGGTACATCGCCTATTTCCAAAGTACCTTATCGAATGGTGCCAGTAGAATTGGCAGAATTGAATAATCAGTTGCAAGATCTGCTTGATAAGAGCTTCATATGATCTAGTGTATCTTCGTGGGGAGCTCCTATTCTATTTGTGAAGAAGAAAGACGAGACTATGAGGATGTGTATAGACTACAGAGAGATTAATAAAGTGACCATCAAGAACAAGTATCCTCTACCCCACATTAACAATTTGTTTGACTAGCTCCAGGGTCCACGGGTGTATTCGAAGATTGACCTTAGATCCGGATACCATCAGGTGAAAGTGAAAGCAGAAGACGTCTCGAAGATGGCCTTCAGGACCCTGTACAGGCATTACGAGTTTCTCGTTATGCCGTTTGGATTGACGAATGCTCCTGCGGTATTTATGGATTTGATGAATAGAGTCTTTCATCGATACCTAGACCAGTTTGTTGTTGTGTTTATTGATGATGTACTGGTCTATTCGAGGAGCTATGAGGAGCATGAGACGCACTTAAGGAAAGTTTTGTAGACACTTTGGGATAAGAAGTTGTACGCCAAGTTCAGTAAATATGAATTTTGGCTGGAGAAGGTCTTGTTTTTGGAGCATGTTGTATCTGGAGATGGTATTTCTGTGGATCCTAGCAAGATTGAGGCGGTTGTGAATTTGGCTAGAACAAGGAACGTCCAGGAGATTAGGAGTTTCTTGGGACTAGCTGGCTATTACTGTCGTTTCGTTAAGGGATTCTTAGCTTTGTCAGGACCTTTGACACGATTGACGAGAAAGAATGTCAGGTTTGAGTGGGACGACAACTGTGAGCAGAGTTTTCAGGAGTTGAAGCAGAAGTTAGTCACAGCACCAGTATTAGTCATCTCATCTGGGGGTGAGGGCTATACTTTCTACAGTGATGCGTCCTTGAAGGAACTTGACTGTGTGTTGATGCAGCATGGTAGGGTAGTGGCATATGCGTCTAGGAAATTGAAAGAATATGAAAAGAATTACCCTACATATGATCTTGAATTGGCTGCAGTAGTACGCACGTTGAAAATTTAGAGGCATTACCTATACGGTGAACAGTGTGAGATTTTCTCCTACCACAAAAGTTTAAAGTATTTCTTTACGCAGAAGGAACTGCATATGAGGTAGAGAAGGTGGTTGGAGCTGATTAAGGATTTTAATTATACCATCAGTTATCACCTAGGGAAAGCGAACATAGTAGCTGATGCGTTGAGCAGGAAATCCAATGAGCTAGTGTTGGTGGCTATGGGGATCCAGCATCCGATAATGATGGATCTGGAGAGACTCGGCATAGAGTTAGTAGAGAGTGATCTCTCAGTATGTATTGTCAGCCTAGTGGTACAGCCTACTCTGCAAGAAAGAATTAAAGGCGCTTAAAAGGAAGATCTAGTATTAGCAGAGGTGATATGCAGAGTGCAGATGGGTCAGGGGGAGGATTTCAGTATTTCAGATGACAAAACTTTGCGGTCTCGTTCCAGATTATGCGTTCTTGCTGATACTGAGATCAGGAAGATTATTTTAGTAGAAGCTTACAGATCTTTGTATACCGTTCATCCTGGTAGTACGAAGATGTATAAAGACTTGCATGAAACATTCTGGTAGAGTGGCATGAAGAGAGAAATCGCTGAGTATGTAGCCTAGTGTTTGACGTGCCAGCAGGTAAAGGCTGAGCACCAAAGGCCGATAGGGTAGGTGCAGCCGTTATTTATCCCAGAGTGGAAGTGGGATCATATATCAATGGATTTCGTGTCAGGACTGTCGACGACGTTACATGGCTAGAATGCCATCTAGGTGATTGTTGACCGTTTGACGAAGATCGCCCACTTTATACCTATCAAGATCAACTACTCCCTCAGCCATTTAGCGGAGATCTACATTCAGGAAATAGTTCGTTCTTATGGAGTGCCAGTATCGATTGTGTTAGATCAAGATCCATGATTTACGTCACGATTTTGGAAGAGCTTGCAGGAGGCTCTGGGGTCTCAGTTATCGTTTAGCACGACATTCCATCCGCAGTTAGATGAGCAGACTGAGAGGACGATACAGATATTAGAGGACATGCTCAGAGCGTGTGTACTAGACTTTGGGGATAATTGGACTCAGTTCATGCCACTGGTAGAGTTCGCGTATAATAACAGTTATCAGACTAGCATTGACATGACACAATTTGAGGTTCTGTACGGTAGGAGATGTCATTCTCCTTTGTTTTGGGATGAAGTGGGTGAACGGCGAGTAGTGGGGCCAGAACTTGTGCAGCAAGCGCGTGATAAGGTTTGGCTTATCAGAGACAAGATTAGTGCAGCTTAGAGCTGACAGAAAAGTTATGCTGACCATCACCGAAGGAATTTAGAGTTTGATGTGGGTGATCACGTATTTTTTAAGATAACTTCGATGAAAGGGGTTATGCGATTTGGGAAGAAGGATAAACTTAGTCCTAGGTTTATCGGTCCATTTGAGATTCTAGATAAAGTGGGACCGGTAGCTTATAGGTTAGCTTTACCTTCGGTGTTTTCTAGGATCCACAACGTATTCTATGTGGCTATGTTGAGGAAATACGTTCCAGATCCTTCTCATATCATCAATTATGATGAGTTGGAGCTTAGTGATTCACTAGGATATGAGGAGGTACCAGTACAGATTCTGGATAGAAAAGTACAGGAGCTACGTAATAAGAAAATTCCTTAGGTAAAGGTTTTGTGGAGGAATTATGCTGTAGAAGAGGCTTCTTGGGAATCCGATGAGCAGATGAGATAGAGATATCCGCATCTATTCCAAGAAAGTTGATGGGATAAAATGCAAGTAGTTAGGTAGTTTCTTTTGCAGGTACATGTAATGGTTTAATTAGTGTAGTATTTTAATTTTGGAAGAATAGTTTTCTTTTGTATATGTAATCTTCCAAGACTAGAAATATAACCACGATATTCCTCCGCCATAAGTGAGGATAGGTAATAAAATGAGTAGACCATTTCTCCTGGTTAAAGGATGGCAAGTTATGGGAACAGTAAATTTCGAGGACGAAATTCTTTTAAGGGGGGAGGAATGTAGTAACTGGGAAAAAAATAATTTTTTTTAAAAATAAAATAATAAAATAAGATAAATTAATTAAATTAACAAGTAAAATGAATAGTATGATAAGGAAAAAATATATATATATATATATATATAAGTAAGTTATTATGATATATATTTAATATATATAAGTTAAATGTATATATATAAAGTTGCATAAGCTTCTCTAGGAAGCTTTGCTTCAACTAGTAAGTAATTATGATATTAATATATATATAGTATTACAAGCTTCTCTAAGAAGCTTGCTTTAATTAGTAGTCATTATGATATTAATATATATATATATATATATATATATATATATAAAATTGTACAAGGAAGCCCCATTGTTCTCTCTCCCTCTTCTCTCTCTCCTATGACTCTCTCTCTCTCTCTCTCTTCGATTCCGAGCCAGTTTTACTCCGGATTGACAAATCGAAACCACCACGACGCTCTTGGCGAAATTCTCTACAAATCTACCGGAACGGATCATTGGAGAAAGCAATTTGGAAAGCATCTCTAAGTTGAGGTAAGACTTTTTAAGTCAAATTTGAAATTGTGACAGTTGAGAAAAGTGTTATACGCGTTGAAATATTAAAGTTTAATACTGAAAGTTTTCTTTTCCAGGGGTGTTGATTGGGAAGTTGAGAATCATCCCTAAGTTGAGGTAAGACTTTTTAAGGCGAATTTGACTTAGTGGTAGTTATAGAAAATGGTGTACGTACGAAAATACTGAACTTTAATTCTGCGAGTTTTCATTTTCAGGATGTTGAGTTGAGAACTCTGAAGGTGTAGGGAAAATTTTCTTAGAGGCATTTCAGGAATTAGGTAAGGGAATAAACTAAGTTAGTTTTTTTTTTAGAAAATGTATGTATATGTATATATTTAGCATCTGATTTGCGGAAAATGTATATGTATTTATATATATGTTTTATATTTGCAAAATACTGTGAAAATGATCTTATGATTGAATATGTGAAAATCCGTTTTTGTGGCATGAGTATAAAATGTATGAAAAACTGTTTTCTAGGAATGTGATTATGGCACAATTTTTTTTTTATGATGGGAAAACCGGCGTACAAGCCGAGATATTTTTATATGTAAATGTGATTTGCCAGCGTACGGGCTGCGCTATGTGATTTGCCGGCGTACGGGCCGAATTATGATAAAATGTGTTCCAGCATATGGGTCGATGATTTTCATGAAATATGTATATGTGAAAAATGATATGATTGATTTGATAATTATTGATATGAGATATCCATGTATCACGATTTTTAGTATATGTATATGATATTAGAACCTGGTTGGCTTGGTCTAGGCTAGTACTTGCACCGTACCGTTGCTATGTGTCCATGGTCCTCGTGATCATGATATCTGTGTTAACGCCGCTGTACGGAGTGGTGTGAGATTGGATAATCGATGTGGTTATTTTCAAGAAGTGTGCTGTTATCGCCCCTGGTGTACGGACCAGTCTGGGTAGACCCATCGGACCTACAAACTACTGTTTGACTTGGTAGTGGTCGGCCAACCTTTGTCAGGTCCCGCCTTCGGGCCACACAACCCAGTTATGTGGGGGTAATACATAACAACAGCCAACTAACCTACCAGAATTGTTTTATGTTGTTATTATTTTGAGATGAGATATGTTATGAAAATGCAGTATGTTCTGCCATGTTTTGATTTATATATAAGTTTTCTTAGATTTGATAAACAGTATTGAACATGTTATATATGATATATGTTGAACACAGAATACTCATGTTGCCACACACTAGTAGTAGTTTAATTCCTTTACTGAGAGGTGTCTCACCCCTAAATCTTATAAACTTTTCAGGAGCACCTGATAGGAGAGCGGGAAAAGCCCCGCTGATGTAGAGTGGTTTATCTGCCCTTTTTGAAGGGTAAGTTTTTCATAGGGATAGTATGGTTTTGTGGGAATTATCCTTGGATTTCATTTTTTGGGATGTGTATATGGAAGTACAGTGATTGTAGTAACTCTGGTATATTGTGATGTATGATATGATGGTATGAATATGATTGTACATTTTCTGCTACGTAGGCTTCTGCTGTATGTTCTAATGTATCCTTGGTACCCACGGGTCCAAGAGGATTATGACCTGCTAAGTTAGAATGTGAGATGTGTGGTATTGATTTTATGATGATATTATTATAAAAAAATGTGGAAATTAAGCAGGTCGTTACAGCCCTTACCTGACTTACTGAGAGTTTCATTAAAATCCAGATCCTATGCCCCCAGCGCCTAAAACCCAAATCCTGCAATTCGCGTTTTCCCTAGATTAATTAACTCATTTCCCAAAATAATATTCATATAACCTTCCCTAGGCTCCATATACTCTAAATTAACATTTAAACTAATATTTAACACCCTTACCTAATTTCCTGAACTATGCCCCGAAATTACACCCACGACGCTTACTCGAGCTCTGAATTCAATAACCCCAAATCCAACCTTAGAATGTCCAATATTCTAACATTTCTAAATCTACATTAATTAAATAATAATTAGACCCTTAATAAGCCTCTTATCCTAATTTTGGGATTATGCCTATGATGATTCCACGAGACATCCGCTCTGCTAGACTTGCAGAGAACTATCCCTAGATTCTCGTGGTAGTGTTCGATCGTCAATTAGGCTTAAGATTTACGAGAAATTGAGGTAAGAATGAGAATTTAACTCACCCGAGGAGATATGCCTACGCTGCTCCTATGAAAAATCCGCTATGGTAGAAATGACAGTGGTGGAAAATGGAGTCGAGCAGTATTTCCTGATTTTTGATCGGGCGAATATCAACCGAGAAATTGAGGAGAGTGAGAGAGATACGGAAGAGTGAGAGAGAAAGCGCAAGAGACCAGGGAAGGGGGCATTTGGATTCTGCAGAAGATGAGATTTCAATTTGAAATCTCTTCAGGTAACATCCTTTTTCCTTTTTCCTTTTTCCTTTTTCTTTTTTTTTTCTTTTACTTTATCCATTATTATATACTATATATATATATATATATATATATATATATATATAAAATAACTTATCCTTATACGTATTTAAATATATACATATACATATAACCCCTAGATTTCTTAATTTAATTAATTTTCTTAATAATTTTTAATTAATTTTTTTTAGGATCACTACACCTAAATATTTTTGGGGTTATTACATTCTCCCCTCCTCATAAAAATTTCGTCCTCGAAATTGCTATTTATCTGCTTATCATCCTTAGAGATAACACTTTCAATTTTATTAATTACCCTCACTTATGGCAGAGGAACATTGTGGTTACAAAGAGGGTTCTGGGACGTATATCCTTAGGCATAGAAGTGTGAAATACGTCATGGATCCTAGATAGGACTGGTGGCAATGCCAACCTATAGGCAACTAGATCCACTCGTTCAAGAATCTCGAATGGTCCAATATACCTAGGGCTCAACTTACCCTTCCTCCAGAACCTTATAACTCCCTTCAACGATGTCACTTTCAAAAATATGTGATCTCCTGCGTCAAACTCCAACTCTCGCTGACAAATATCTGCATAACTCTTCTGTCGGCTTTGTGCTATTCTGATCATGTCTTTGATGAGTCTGACTTTATCCTGAGTCTGTTGTATCAGCTCTGACTCCAAAATCTGTCTTTCCCCAATCTCCTCTCAGTATAACGGGGATCGGAACCTCCTACCATATAATGCCTCATACGATGTCATGCCAATGCTGGTCTAGTAGCTGCTGTTATACGCAAACTCGACCAATGGCAAATAATGCATCCAATGACCTCCAAAGTGCATCACACATGCTTATGGCATATCATCCAGAATCTATATCATCCTCTCCGCCTGCCCATCTGTATGAGGATGAAAAGCTGTGCTGAATGATAACTGAGAACCTATGGCCCCTTGTAGACTCCTCCAAAAACGAAATGTGAACCATGAGTCTCTATCTAAAACTATGGACACTGGAACACTATGAATTATAACTATCTCCTGGGTATATAATTCAATCAATCTGTCCATGGAGTAGTTAACTCTAATCGGTAAAAAGTGGGCAGTCTTCATCAATCGATCCATAACTACCCAAATAGCGTTCTGTCCATACAAAGCCAGCGGTAGTCCTGTGATGAAATCCATCGCTATATGGTCCCACTTACACTCGGGAATGTGGAGTAGCTGCAATGATCCTGCCGGTCTCTGATGCTCAGCTTTCACTTGCTGGCATGTTAAACACTGGTCTACATACTGAGCTATCTCCCTCTTCATGTTACTTCACTAGAAAGACTCTCGAAGATCCCTGTACATCTTGGTGCCACCCGGATGTACAATTTACAAGGACCGACGTGCTTCCTTCAAAATAACCCTCTTGATCTTAGGGTCGGTAGGAACGCATAATCTGGTATGGAACCTCAAGGCTCCATTATCTGAGATGCTGAACTCTGTCTCCTAACCATCCTGTACCTTCTCCATAAGTTCTACTAGTTCTGCATCATTCCTCTGAGCTGCTTTAATTCTCTCCTGTAGAGTTGGCTGCAAAACCAGGTTAGCAATAAATGTCTGGTGATCGCTCTCTACCAGCTCCACACCGAGCCTCTCTAGATCCATCTAGATCGGATGCTGAATTTCCACTGTAGATACAAATGAATCCACTAATTTTTGGCTCAAAGGATCAGTGACCACATTAGCCTTTCCTGGGTGATAGCTGATAGTGTAGTTATAATCCTTTATCAGCTATAGTTATCTTCCTTGCCTCATGTTTAACTCCTTCTGTGTGAAGAAGTACTTTAAGCTCTTATGGTTAGTAAAAATTTCACACCTACCCACATATAGATAGTGCCTACAAATCTTTAGCACATAAACAACCGCTGCCAACTCCAGATCATGGGTAGGGTAGTTCTTCTCATATTCTTTCAGTTTTCATGAGGCATAAACTATCACTCTCCCCCACTACATCAACACACATCCAAGTCTTTTATGAGATGCATCACTGTAAATTACAAATCCCTCTAACAGGCGCAGTAATGAGTCGCTGCTTCCACTCCTAAAAGCTCCGTTCACACTCATCAAACCACTCAAATTTCACTCTTTTCTTTTTTAATATGGTCAATGGGTCTGACAGTTTAGAGAAGCCCTCAACAAACTTGCAGTAGTACTCAGTCAATCTCAGGAAACTCCTAATCTCCTGCACATTCTTCAGTCATACCTAGTCTACTACCTCTTCAATCTTACTCGAATCAACAGAAATACCACCCCTGGATATAACGTGTCCAAGGAAGGTAACTTGCTCCAACCAAAACTGTAACGACCTCAAAATTCTTATCATTTTTTTTTAAATATACAATAAACATTCCTACGCAACGGAAATACAAATCATAAAATCATTTATACATAAACTGTACAATACCAGAATCTAAAATATACAGACCATACAAAAATGTCCCATCCAGTATCATCTATCCCAAAAACATACACAACTCTGTCAAAAACTCACCCTATAACTAGGGTGATCTAAGCTACACTCTATCTGCGAGCCTGATCTGCTCACCTAATTTGCTCACCTGAAAAATGTTAAAGTGATGGGTGAGTTGACGTTCAGTAAATGGAAATATGTTATTGCTAGTGTGTGGCAACTAAGTTAAGAATACTTAAAAATAGCAACTGATCTGAAATGCAATAAATAATCTGTAAAACACATCTTTCTTTCTCAATTTAAAATGTACTGTATCGTCTGTATTTTCTACTTTTCATACTGATAATATCATACTATACTCATCATATACTGTAAAACTGTATACATATAGATATAACTGTACTTATTTTCTAGGACTCTGTACGTCATGATTTAACCCTTCATGACAGGGTTGTGCGGCCCGTAGGGGGAACTCTATCTGGTCGGCCCTCCAGATAAGTCATCATACTCTACACTACCTCAGCCCGGCCAAACTGCATCCTCTCCTAAGCTCGGGACTGGCTACTACCTCATCAAATCGGCCCCCTCAACCCAATGTACTAGGGAGTTGCATACTCTACGAGCACGGCTGACGGTACCCACATACTATCTGAGATATGTGGTTGCACTCTATATGTATCTAGCAACGGTACCGTGCTCTGTAATTTGTATGTATCTGTGTATCTTTCCTCAGGGATCTGATACTATATACATATATACATATATACTCTTTTACTGTTTTCATCATGTTTCCAAAATTACCATAACTCTATCTTTCTGTGTACTATATCTGTAGCATCTTGATGCTACCTCTGTATATCTATCTATGTATTCTATATATGTACTCTGTCTGTATGTTCTGTATGTTATGGTAATAAGAAAACATGGCATGCTATAACACTGTATATATATATACTGTTCCGAGTATTCGTATACATGTATATGGATATATGTATATATCTGTTTCATGAAACCATTCATAGAAAAGCTGTATAAGCATGTACATTTCTCTGTGAATATAAATCTATATCTATATATTCTGTGTAAACCCATATACTGGAAAAACTATGTAAATTGTATGTACTGTCAATAACTATGTATTCAGTATAGTATGATACATCACAAAACTATATAAATTCTTTATCTCATGAAAATCTACTCAGGCCACACAAGCATTTAACCCATATTCTGTATAAACTGTATAATAAACTGATATGAATATATGTTTATAAATTCTCTAATAACTTTATAAAAATTCCTAGCATAGCATATTTCCCTTACCTCAATTTTGAAAAGCCCTTATAAAAATCTGGCTCTATTCCCGCAAGATTCCTAATCCAATATCCTGAAAATGCAATCCCCCAAAACAAAATATCAGTATTTCTTAGTCTACATCATTTTCTATAATTGTCAGAAAGTCAAAAACTCAATAAAAGACCTTATCCTGAATTTGGAATGAAATCTAACTTCGTTTTCTCGACGATCCGCTCTGACAAACCTGTAGAGAATTCCACCAGGAGCGTCGTGGTAGCTTCGGATCGTCGATCCGGTGACTAGTGGGGCCGAAAACGAAGAGAGAAGGGAGAGGGAGACGTAGAGAGAGAGAGAGAGAGAGAGAGAGAGAGAGAGAGAGAGAGCTCGATGAAAAATGATAAAAATCCTGAATTTCCACTATTTATAGGGCCAGGTTTGTCGACGAGACACGTCACCTCTTCGATGAGCCCTTCACAAAATTCGTCGACGAGGCCCTGTGTTCGTCAACGAAATTTAGAGCAGCCCGAACTGTCTCTCAGTATTTTCTCATCGACGAAGCCCTGTGTTCGTCGATGAAATTCTGAAGACCTTCATCGACGAAACCCTGTGTTCGTCGACAAAGTTTGGCAATTTTATGAAATTATGATTATTTAATATTATCTCCAAAATGCAATGTCGTCGACGAACGCGGAAGTCTACGACCTCCTTCTGTTTTTGTATCTATTTTCTCACTCTCTTATTATTACAATGTTATTATTCTTCGGGTCACAACAAAAACTCACACTTCTTAGGTTTCACATACAGATTCTTCTCTCGCAATACCTGAAACACTATACTCAGATGTTCCTCATGCTCCTTTGGGCTCTTCGAATACACCAGTATATTATCAATAAATACTACCACAAACTGATCCAAATATTGGTGAAAGAATCTATTCATCAAATCCATAAACACTACATGAGCATTCGTCAAACCAAATGGCATAACCAGAAATTCATAATGACCATATCGTGTTCTAGATGCCTTCTTTGGAGCATCTTTCACCCTAACTTTCACCTGATGGTACTCGGAGCGTAAGTTTATCTTTGAAAAGATTTGTGTTCCCTGTAACTGATCAAACAAATCATCAATACGAGGGAGTGAGTATTTATTTTTGATAATTACTTTATTTATTTCCCTATAGTCGATGCACAACCTCATTGAGACATCCTTCTTCTTCACAAATAAAGTCGGCGCTCCCCAGGGCGACGCATTGGACCGAATAAACCCCTTATCTAACAGTTCTTGCAACTATTCTTTCAATTCTTTCAGCTCTGCCAGTGCCATTCTGTACGGCGCCTTCAAAATCGGCAATGTCCCCGGAACCAGATCAGTAACAAATTCTACCTCACGCTTAAGAGGTAGTCTTAAAAAATCCTCAGGGAACACATCAAGAAAATCCCTCACTACTGGGATATCCTCTATCCTCATCTGTCTTCTGATACTGCCTTTACATAGGATAAATATCTCTGACAGCCCTCTAATAGCAATCTATGCGCCTAAATAGCGGATAGTAACTAAGGTGGGGTGCACACACATGATCTCACTAATCTGTACTCATGTACCTCTAGAGGTCTGAACACTATCTCTCTCTGATGGCAATCAATGTTGGCATAGTGGGCAGCTAACCAATCCATTCCCAAGATTACCTCAAACCTATGCATCTCTAAAACCACTAGATTAGCTGATAAAAACCTCTCCTGAATACCTGCTAGACAGTCCTAGAGTACTTTTCTGCATATCCCTACAGCCCCAGTCGGCGTAGTAACAGACAAACTAATATCTAACTGCTGAGGTTCAAACCCACACAACTTAACATATTCTCGAACGATAAAAGAATGAGTCGCCCCTGAATCAAACAAGGCAATAGCTTTAAATGACAGTATTGAAATAGTACCTGTCACCAAATCTCTTGCCGCCTCCGCATCTCCCGGCGTCAGTGCATAAACTCGCGCCGGAGCAGTATTCCTCTATTGTCTGCCTCGAGGTGTCTGCTAGCCTCCTCTATATGGTCGAGGAGCAGCGACTATCACTGGCGGTGCCTGACAGTTTCTCGCGATATGTTCAGGCTGATGGCACTGATAACAAATAACCTCCCTCACTCAACACTCTCTCGGGTGCCTTCTAAAACATCTGGGACAAGGAGGGGGCATCTATCTGCCTTGTACTGCTCGATCTCCTCCTCCCTGTCGTCGTCCCCCTCTGCTATCATATCTTCTCCATGATCGGCTAGACCCTACTTGAAAATCGGGAGGCACGGGCCTCTTTCCCTACCTTTGTACTGTTGCGCCTCTTTGTAGGCCGCTCTCAATCACTAAAACTCTGTCTACTATCTCTGAGAAGGTTTGAGCCCGGAAGCCTACCAGATGCTCATACAGGTTCTGTCTCAAGTCCTCCTCAAACTTCCTAATCTTCCTTTCCTCATCTGGCACCAGATACGGGGCGAATTGGGACAACTCAATGAATCTCGTTGCATACTGTTACACCATTAAAGGCCCCTGTGTTAGATACAGAAACTCTGATGCCTTTGCACTCCTGAGCGTAGCGGGAAAGTACCGCTCGAAGAAAATCTCCTTAAAGCAACTCCACGTCATCGCTACAAGTTCAGGCCTTTACTCCTTTAGCAGTCTCACCGACCTCCACCAACGTTTTGCTTCCCTATTAAATTTAAATGTAGCAAATAACACTCTCTACTCGTCTGTACATAAGAGGACTGCCAGTATGTCCTCTATGTTCTAGACCTAGTTCTTTACTACTAGTGGGTTCGCTCCTCCAACAAATGATGGGGGTCGCATACGCGTGACTGCTCGATCGTGCAGCTCCGCCCCCCCGAACTCCTAACCATTTCTACCATCACCTGTTGAGTGATGCTACGTAATGCTACTAGTACACTTAACACACTAGGATCCAAAAATAATCTTCTATGACCATTCATTTTATCATCCTCAATCCTAATTTAAGATTCAGTCCTACCACTCAAAAACAAGACCTACTGATAGTATCCACGATTTTCCTGAAATCGTCACCTCAAGAAAAATATAGAAACAACCATAGAACTCCTGTAAGAACTTGAACCATGATAACTGGGTTTAAATAAATAAGAGAGGGGCAAAATTGTGAATTTGGCATATTTCGTCGACGAAGCCAGATTTCGTCAACGAAGCCTTTGTTCTTCTCATCGACGAAATTCAAAGACTCGTCGATGAGAAGAAGCCAAGGAGTGTTGGAAAAATTGGTGATCTCAGATTTGTCGACAAGGCCGCCAATTCGTCAATGAAGTTAGTGAAAGATTCATCGACGAGAACACCATTTCGTCGACGAATTGGGTTGGGTCAAAGGGCTATAAATAGAAATTTTCATTACTTTTTCATTAAGAAACTTCAATCCTATCTCTCTCTCTCTCTATAGAACTCTCCCTACTCTCTCTCTCTTTAGATTTCTTCGCCGATCGTTGCTAGAATCGGGAATCGGAAGTTACCACGAGGATTGTGGAAGGATTCAGTACAATTTTTACGGATCAGAATCTCGTTTCGGAGATTTTTGGGTTCTGGCGTAAAATCGAGATAAGGCTTGGTTTTCATTTCTGATCCGGTAGTTTTGTAGGTAACAGTGTCGTAAGCATATTCTGTATTGTGATTTGTAGGTTTTGGAACTCGGTTCGCTATTTAGGGGCCTTGGAATTCAGGATTTTCTTTTCAGGGAAAAGGTAAGGGGAACTGTGTTTATATCGGTTATTTTTTAAATCAGACTCGGTGGAACTGTGGTTCATGGTCCTATGTGTGTGTTTTGGCTACTCATTTGGGGGGATCTAACGGGAAAAATTATGGGTTTTTCATTATTACAGTTTTGGGAAAATGAGGCGACGGGCTACATCCCTAGTTTTGTTGAAAACCATGGGTATATGTTGATTTATACTGTGATATTGGGATAGCCGTGTCTTGACTTGTTTAAACCATGATTTAGATTACCAAATGGGTGTGGTTTGTTTGGTTATATGAGCATGCATATGTTGTATCTTGGTGAAATAGGAACGGAGTTTCGAATTGCTCCAGGTTTGAAAATCTGGCTTTTACCAAAGAGTGTGCAATACCACAAGATTGGCCGGCTTTCGAGCCAAAAGGTGTGCGAACACCATATCTGCATCGGTTCAACGCTGATGCTATGCTAGGTTACTAGGGGCATTGGCGTTTGTTGAAGGGTGTGATATACCACCAGACTGGCGGCGTTGGCCGAAGGGTGTGAGATACCACCAGACCACCACACACTAATATAACCTGTGTTCTTCTTTACTGAGAGGTGTCTCACCCCTGCAATACGTACGTTTTTTACAAGTCCTTCGAGTAACCAGAACTAGCATCCTGGTGTAGGGAGCATAGTGGTCGGTGTACTGCGGTTAACGCTTGGGTAAGTGCTAGGATTGTATTTTTGGTGGGTTGCCATTTTGAATTGTATTTGGGCACCCGTTTGTACATTTTGATAGAGCATGTTTCTGCTCTTGTATAGACTCTGGTATGGTGCTGTATATGTTGTTATAGAATGACCTTTTTCCGCTGCGTATATGATTGTATTTGGATGTGTTTAGGGTGCCTAGGAACCCCACGGGGTCGGACCCTCATCCATTGTACTATATCTTTGGATGCTTTATCAGATACAGGGACATGTTAGATTACATTTTCACCTTTGGGTCCTATTTCAGGATTCGGGGCGTGACAGCTTGGTATCAGAGCTAACCAGGTTATTAGATCTTGTAGACTTGGTTAGGCTTAGTTGTGAGTATATACCAGAGTATAGGATGTGGATATGGGTAGAGTTGGTTGAGGGTTGTTCGGTTGCTATACGGGGATTTGTTGATGGTATTTCGTGTTTTTCTTAGGATGACGATTCCAATAAAAGTAGGGCAGATCATTGATGACTTTCGTGTCGGTGTGATATGAGAGACCTAGACCTGGCAGGGAGTAGTTAACACGATTAGTGTAGATCATTGTGTTAACTGTATCTGTTTTAGGGATACTCATAGATTCCTATTGTGCTGCAGAATGGAGCCTAAGGATAATAACTCCGAGGAGACTGTGAGTGATGATCTCCTTCTATGCCTCGAGGTTTGACGAGGTAGGTGTTACGGGAGATCGGGCAGAGTGTGAGGAGACGCGAGTGCTCTCCTACTGCTGCGGGGTGCACCATTGAGAGGTTCACACGCATGCATCCTCCGACGTTCTTTGGGGGACTTGGCCCGATGATAGCAGAGGACTGGATGGAGAAAAGCAAGAGGATTTTGGAAGTCTTGCACTACACGGATAGGCAGCGAGTCCTTTATGCTACCTTCCAGCTATCTGGGGAGGCGGGTCGATGGAGGACTGCGGTGAGTCTGCTGGAGAAGCAGAAATTCGGTCCTGAGGAGATGACGTGGAGCCATTTCAAAGAGGTGTTCTTTGAAAAATACTTCCCGACTTCCATACGTGATGCGAAGGCAGATGAGTTTTCTGCGCTAACTCAGGGGAGTGTGACGGTGCAGGGGTATGCGGCTCAATACATAGAGCTGTCCCGCTTTGCACCATGTATGATCTCGAGCGAGTATGAAAAGACTCGAAGGTTCGAGAAGGATTTAAGGAAGGATATCCACAGACTAGTGGGTATGCTTCAGATCCGTGAGTTCTCGGTATTGGTGGATAAAACCACGATGATTGAGACCGGTTTCTGAGAGGATAAGGCAGATAAGGAATCGAGGAAGAGGACAGTACCTTTTGGTTCTCAGACAGGATCTCGTCAGGGATCATGGAAGAAGAGAAGCAAGGGCTCGGGTTATCATCAGAATACCGAGCGTCAGGATTCTCAGGGGAGCTAGACTCGTGGGCATTGTGCCAGATGCCACAAATGGCACAGGGTGAGTGCCAGTCATTTGGAGGTGGCTGCTATAACTGTGGCCAGCTAGGTCACATGTTTCATGATTGTCGTGCACCGAAGCAAGATGTGCCTGCATTCAGTGGGAACCGAGGGAGCAATCAGATACCTCGGGAACCATTCATGCAAATACAGCTGCGGCTAGAGTATACTCTCTTACTCTAGCGGATGCTGAGCATGCAGGTAATGTGGTGACAGGTACCTTATTATTGCTTTTGAATAAAGCTTCTGTTTTTTTTAATTCGGGTGTGACCCATTCCTTTGTGTCTGTGAAATTTGTGGGACAGTGTGGGGTTGAGACCCGAGACATGAATGAGGTGTTATCTGTTACTACGCCATCTGGGAGTATCTTTTTATAGGAAGATGTTGGTAGACTGCCCAGTGGAAATTCTGGGAAAGCTGCTACCGATAAATCTTGTTGTATATGACATGTCGGGGTTTGATGTCATTCTGGGGATGGATTGGTTGTTCTCTAGTTATGCTGTGATCGACTGTCGTAAGAAGGTGGTAGTTTTTAGACCTCCTGGGGAGCAGGAGTACAAATTTGTGGGATCGTGTGTGCGTCCAGCACCACAGATTCTGTCGGCACTACAGGCGAGGAGGCTACTCTTGGACGGATGTCAAGGGTACCTAACTTGTATAAAGGAACCGCCGTGGGATGAGTTGAGACTCGAGGACATTCAGGTAGTCAACGAGTTTCCAGATGTGTTTCTAGATGATTTACCCGGTTTACTTCCAGATCGTGAGGTGGAGTTTGCGATAGAGTTGCTGCCTGGTAAGGTACCGATCTCTAAAGCTCCATACCAGATGGCTCCAATAGAACTTCGGGAGTTGAAGGAGTAGTTACAGGAGTTACTGAACAGGGGTTTCATTCGACCTAGTGTTTTACCTTGGGTAGCTCCAGTATTGTTTATAAAGAAGGACAGGTCGATGTGGATGTGCATTGATTACCATGAGATTAATAAGGTGACTGTGAAGAATCGCTATCCTTTACCTCGTATAGATGATCTCTTTGACCAGTTGCAGGGGATGCGGGTCTTTTCGAAGATCGATTTGCAGTCAGGATATCATCATGTAAGGGTTAGAATGGAGGATGTAGCGAAGACTGCTTTTCGAACCAAATATGGCCATTACGAGTTCTTAGTCATGCCTTTTGGGTTGACGAATGCTCTGCTGATGTTCATGGATCTGATGAACAGGATTTTCCATGAGTACCTGGATCGGTTCATAGGGGTATTCATTGGCGACATTCTGGTATACTCAAGGAGTTCAGAAGAGCATGAAGATCATTTGAGGTTAGTGTTACAGATTTTATGGGAAAAGAAATTGTATACTAAACTAAAGAAATGTGAATTATGGTTGAGTCAGATTGCGTTCTTAGGCCATGTGGTTACTAGGGATGATATATCAGTTGATCCTAATAAGATTGAAGCTGTGGTCGACTGGGTAAGGTCGAAGAATGTGCAGGAGACTCGGAGTTTTCTAGGACTGGCGAGTTACTATCGTCGGTTCATAGAAGGTTTCTCTAAACTGTCTGGACCTCTGACACGATTGACCAGAAAGGGAGTCCAGTTTGAGTGGACCAGTGATTGCGAGCAGTGCTTTCAGGAGTTGAAGCACCGGCTAGTTACTACTCCAATATTGACTATTCCTTTGGGGGATAGTGGATTTGTGATTTATAGCGACACGTCTCTGAAAGGCCTGAGATGTATGCTCATGCAGCAAGATAAGGTAGTAGTGTATGCCTCTCGACAATTGAAAGAGTATGAGAAGAATTACCCTACGCATGATCTGGAATTGGCTGCTGTGGTATATGCACTAAAGATCTGGCAACACTATCTGTATGGGGTGTAGTGTGAGATCTTCACTGACCATAAGAGCCTCAAGTGTTTTTTCACACAGAAGGAATTGAATATGAGGCAGAGGTGGTGGCTAGAGTTTATTAAGGACTACGATTGTACGATCAGTTATCACCTGGGGAAGGCTAATGTGGTAGCTGATGTGTTGAGTCGGAAGTCAGGGCTTATGGTTGTATCTGCGACTGTAACTCAGTGTCACATTAGACGGGATTTGGAAAGCTCGGGTATAAAGTTGGTGGTTAGTGATCATCAGACTTTTCTTTCTGGTTTGGTGGTCCAACCGACCTTATTTGAGCGTATAAAAGCCGCGCAGGCTAGTGATACAGAGTTGGCAGAGGTTATGGAAAAGGTACAGCAGGATTTGACTACAGAGTTTAATATCTCTAAGGGAGGTGTGTTGAAGTTTGGGATCTGACTGTGTGTTCTGAACGATAATGAGATTAGAAAGACGATTTTGGTGGAAGCGCATCGTTCTATGTTTACGGTACATCCTGGTAGTACGAAGATGTATCGGGACTTACGCGAGACCTTCTGGTGGTCGAGTATGAAGAGGCAGATTGCTCAGTTCGTGGAGCAGTGTCTGACGTGTCAGTAGGTGAAAGCTGAACATCAGAAGCCGGCAGGGCCATTGCAACCTTTGCCTATTCCGGTGTGGAAATAGGAGCATATTTCCATGGATTTTGTGAACAGATTGCCACCAGCGCTTCATGGGCGAAATGCTATTTGGGTAACCGTGGATAGATTGACGAAATTTGCTCATTTCATACCAATGAAAGTTGGCTATCCTTTGAGTAGGCTAGTAGATTTGTATGTGCATGAGATTGTGAGAATGCACGAAGTACCGGTATCCATAGTATCAGATCAGGATTCAAGATTTACTTCTCGATTATGGATGAGTTTGCAGGAGGCGTTGGGAACGAAGCTTACTTTCAGTACAATGTTCCACCCTCAAACTGATGGACAGTCGGAGAGGACGATACAGATATTGGAAAATATGTTGCGAGCTTGTGTGTTAGACTTCGGTGGTAGCTGGATACAGTTTATGCCACTTGTAGAGTTCGCTTATAATAACAACTTCCAGTCTTGTATCGGGATGGCACCGTTTGAGGCTTTGTATGGTCAAGGTGTCAATCTCCTTTGTGTTGGGATGAGGTTGGTGAATGTCAGGTGTTAGGACCTGAACTTGTGCAGCAGGCGTCTGAGAAGGTGGGTTTGATCCGGAAGAGGATTAGATCAGCTGAGAGTTGGCAGAAGAGTTATGCAGATGTTCGCCGTCGTGAGTTAGAGTTCGAAGTGAGAGGTAAAGTATTTTTGCGTATCGCTCCGATGAAAGGGGTGATGAGATTTGGAAGGAAGGGTAAGTTGAGCCCGAGGTTTATCGGACCATTCGAGGTACTTGAGCGAGTGAGTCCGGTAGCCTACAGGATTGCAATACCTCCAGCACTTTCGAGGGTCCATGATGTGTTTCATGTATCCATGTTAAGGAGGTACGTGTTCGATCCTTCATATGTTATTAGTTATGATGAGTTGGAAATTGGGGATACTTTAGCGTATGAGGAGATACCTGTTCAGGTTTTGGACCATAAAGTTCAGAAGTTTCGTACCAAAGAGATACCGTTAGTGAAGGTATTGTGGCGAAACCACGAGGTTGAGGAAGCTTCTTGGGAACTGGAAACGAAAATACGCCGGAAGCATCCATAGTTGTTTTGAGCACTTGTACATGATCCTACTATGGGTTGGGATAGGTGGTTAGTCGTCGGGAGTGTGTGTGTATTGTGAACTCCTAAGACAGTTGTATATGTTACCACAGTATTCCTCCTCCATAAGTGAGGGTATGTATGTGTATGTGTATATGTATGATGGGACTACGCTGTAGTGGTCGCCAGTTTTCGCTTGAGTTGTGTCTATGTATTAGATTGTATGAATGAGTTTGCAAATGAGAGATGACAAATTTTGAGGACAAGTAAGGAGGGGAGATTGTAAGAACCCGAACCGTGATAACTAGGTTTAGATAAATAAAAGAGGGGCAAAATTATGAATTTGGCATATTTCGTCGATGAAGCCAGATTTCGTCTATGAAGCCTTTGTTCTTCTCGTTGACAAAATTCAGAGACTCCTCGACGAAGAGAAGCTAAGGAGTCTCGGAAAAATCGGTAATCTCAGATTCGTTGACGAGGCCACCGATTCATCGACGAAATCAGTTAAAGATTCGTTGACGAGAACACCATTTCGTCGATGAATTGAGCCGGGTCAAAGGGCTATAAATAGAAATTTTCATTACTTCTTCATTAAGAAACTTCAATCCTATCTCTCTCTCTCTCTCTAGAACTCTCCCTACTCTCTCTCTCTCTCTTTTTAGATTTCTTCGGCGATCATTGCTAGAATCGGGAATCGGAAGTTACCACGAGAATCGTGGAAGAATTCTCTACAATTTCTACGGATCGGAATCTCGTTTTGGAGATTTTCGGGTTCTAGCGTAAAATCGAGATAAGGCTCGGTTTTAATTTCTGATCCGGTAGTTTTGTAGGTAATAGTGTCGTAAGCATACTCTGTACTGTGATTTGTAGGTTTTGGAACTCGGTTCGCTATTTAGGGGCTTTGGAATTCAGGATTTGCTTTTCAGGGAAAAGGTAAGGGGAACTGTGTTTATATCGGTTATTTTTTAAATCGGATCCAGTGGAACTGTTGTAGTAACCGGGAAAAATATATATATATAATAATAATAAAATAATAAAATAAAATTAATTAATTAAATTAACAAGTAAAATGAATAGTATGATAAGGAACAAATATATATATATATATATATAAATATTAAAGCATGTATATATATATATATATATATATATACATGTGTGTGTGTGTGTGTGTGTGTGTATATATATATATATATAAAGTATAAAAGCTTCTTCAAGAAGCTACACTTTAATAAATGTTTACTATTATATATATATATATATATATATATATATATATATAAAATAACACAAGCTTCTTTAAGAAGCTTTGAGTTCATTCTCTCTCTCTCTCTCTCTCTCTCTTCTCCCTCTCTCCTACGACTCTCTCTCTCTTCGATTCCGGGCTAGTTTTACGCCGGATCGACAAACCGAAGCCACCACGATGCTCCTGGTGAAGTTCTCTACAAGTCTGCCGAAGTGGATCGTCAAGGAAACGAAGTTGGATTTCATCCCAAATCCAAGGTAAGGCTTTATATTCAATATTTGGATTTTTGGCAGTTGAAGAAAGTGATATACGCATAAAAATACTGAATTTTAATACTGAAAATTTTCAGTTCCAAGGTGTTGATTGGGAACGTTGGGAATCATCCCTAAGTTGAGGTAAGACTTTTTAAGTCGAATTTGACTTAGTGGTAGTTATAGAAAATGTTATACGTACGAAAATACTAAACTTTAATTCTGCAAGTTTTCATTTTCAGGGTATTGAGTTGAGAACCTTGTGGGTACGGGGAAGATTTTCTTAGGGGCTTTTCAGGAATCAGGTAAAGGGATAAACTAAACTAGTTTTGTTTTGAGAAAATGTATGTATATATATATAGCATCTCGTTTCAGAAAAAATAAATATATTTATATATATGATTTATATTTGAAAAATACTGTTTAAATGATGATATGTTGAATACATAGAAAATTTGTTCAGTGTGGCATGAGTATAAAAATGTTGTGAAATACTGTTTTTTTTTGGAATGGGGACGATATGGATTTCTATGATGGAAAACCGGCGTACGGGCCGAGATATTTTTATATCTATATGTGATTTGCCGGCGTATGGGCCGTGATATGTGGATGAGATTTGCCGGCGTATGGGCCGTGCTATGTGATTTGCCAGCGTACGGGCTGTGCTATGTGATTTGCCGGCGTACAGGCCGTGCTATGTGGTTTGCTAGCGTACGGGCTGTGCTATGTGATTTGCCGGCGTACGGGCCGAGCTATGATAAAATGTGTAATACCGGCGTACGGGCCGATGATTTTCATGATACACGTATATATGTGAAATAATATGATTGATGTGAAAATAAATGATATGAGATATTTATGTATCACGGTTTTAGTATATGTATATGATATCAGAACCTGGTTGGCTTGGTCTAGGCTAGCACTTGCACGGTACCGTTGCTATGTGTCCATGGTCCTCGTGATCATGATATCTGTGTTAACGCCGCTGTACGGAGTGGTGTGAGATTGGATGGTCGATGTGGTTATTTTCAAGAAGTGTGCTATTATCGCCCCTGGTGTACGGACCAGTCTGGGTAGACCCATCGGACCTACAGACTATTGTTTGACTTGGCAGTGGTCGGCCAACCATTGTCAGGTCCCGCCTTCGGGCCACACAACCCAGTCATGTGGGGGTAATACATGACAACAGCCAGCTAACCTACCAAGATTGTTTTTATGTTATTATTATTATGATATGAGATGAGAAATGTTTATGAAAATGCAGTATGTTCTGCCATGTTTTGATATGCATATGTTTTCCCATATTTGATAAACAGTATTGAATATGTTATGTATGGTATATGTAGAACACAGAATACTCATGTTGCCACACACTGGTATTAGTTTATTTCCCTTACTGAGAGGTGTCTCACCCCTAAATCTTATACTTTTTTTCAGGAGCCCCTGATAGGAGAGCGGGAAAAGCCCCGCTGATCTAGATCAGTTGTTTGCCCTCTTTGGAAGGGTAAGTTTTTGGTAGGGACAGTTAGGTTTTGTGGGAATTGTCCCTAGATTTCATTTTTGAGATGTATATACCGTGAGATAGTAATTGTAGTGACTCTGGTATGTGTTATGCACATTATGATGAGATGTATATGATTTTATACTTTCTGCTGCGTAGGCTTCTGCTGTATGTTTTGTTATATTCCTGGTGCCCACGGGCCCAGGTGGATTGTGACCTGCTGAGTTGGAATGTATGATGTGATGATAATTTATTTATATAAAAAAAATATATATGTGAAAAAGGAGCAGGTCGTTACGACTGTGGTTCACGGTCTTGTGTGTGTGTTTTAGCTACTCATTTGGGGGGATCTAATGAGAAAAACTATGAGTTTTTCATTATTACAATTTTGGGAAAAGGAGGTGACGGGTTGCATCCCTGGTTTTGTTGAAAACCATAGGTATATGTTGATTTATACTGTGATATTGGGATGGCCGTGCCTTGACTTGTTTAAACTGTATTTGTTTAAAAAATCATGATTTAGATTATCAAATGGGTGTGGTTTGTTTGGTTATATGAGCATGCATATGTTGTATCTTGGTGAAATAAGAACGGGGTTCCAAATTGCTCCAGGTTTGAAAATCTGGCTTTTGCCAAAGAGTGTGCAATACCGCTAGATTGGCCGGCTTTCAAGCCGAAGGGTGTGCGAACACCAAATCTGCACCGGTTTAACGTTGATGCTATGCCTGGTTACCGGGGGCACCGACGTTTTCCGAATGGTGTGAAATACCACCAGACAGTCTGGCTTCGAGCCAAAGGGTGTGACAACACTAGATTGTATTGCTTGGTTTGTAAAAATACTGGAATTGTTTTGATTGTTTTGACTATTGATCCATGCATGTTAGTGTATTATGATAACACTCAAATGTCACACACCGATATAACATGTGTTCTTCCTTACTAAGAGGTGTCTCACCCCTGCTGTACGTACATTTTTACAAGTCCTTCGAGTAACTGGAACTAGCGTCCTGATATAGGGAGCGTACTGGCTGATGTACTGTGGTTAGCGCTTGGGTAAGTGCTAGGACTGTATTTTTTATGGGTTGCCATTTTGAGTTGTATTTGGGCACCTGTTTGTACGTTTTGATAGAGCCTGTTTCTGCTTTTGTATAGACTCTAGTATGGAATTGTATATGTTGTTATAGAATGACCTTTTTCCGCTGCGTATATGATTGTATTTGGATGCGTTTAAGGTGCCTGGGAACCCCACAGGGTCGAACCCTCATCCATTGTACTGTATCTTTGGATGCTTTATCAAATATAGGGACAGGTTAGATTACATTTTCACCCTTGAGTCCCATTTCGGGGTTTGGGGTGTGACAACTCCTGCCTCTAAGCCGCAAGATAGAATCCTAAATTTCCAATCTCATCCTCCATAATGACTGACATTTCAATCTACCTATCTCCTATTTTCCTCAAAATCCATTCCTATACTCTGGTATTGTATTTCGTTATTTACTAAAGTTTGTAGAACCTAGCAACCTAAGTTCTGATACCAAACTGTGACGCCCCGATTTTCATACCAATTTTTTTATATAAACAATAATAAATATTCACACGTCATCAATAATATTTACAAATCGGCCACGTCAACAATCTTGTTACCACCCATATGACCCGACCCGCATTGGGTATTGGGTAAATAGTCATTTCATTTATACAACCTAACAGTGGAAGACAGTATATACATAACAATCAGAATACAATACCCAGAGTATCAACATATATATATATATATATACACACACATGCATTACCATCTCACACCCAAAAATAACACAGCCCAAGGATTACACCTCCGTAGTCCAAGAACTCACCCTATATATCAGTGTCTTAGCTCCTTACTGTCTCGGAACTCTATAACCTGGCCTATCTCTGTTCCCTGAAAAGTTTAGATAGTTTGGGTAAGACACATCTCAGTAAGAAGGAATAAATTATTTACAGTGTGTGGCAATATGAGTTCAATTATAAAACACTTTACTTTTCAAATCATAATTTCATTTGAGAAAATACACCGATATACATATTTTCATAATCATATAGACATACAACACAAGCTTTTATAAGCTTTAAAATCATTTCTCAAGTTCATTCATTTTCAACACATATTTACCCACGAAGTTCTTGAGAATAGGGAAAATTACCCACCTATACATGTAGAGTCCCTCTGCCCTAACACGTTATGCAGTCAGGTATTGCCACATCTAACACCTATCAGGATACTCACCTTACTCAGTAAGCCCTCAGGCGGAGAGTTTCACTTTACCTCAATTATTTATATTATTAACTTACACGAATCCATTTCTCAATTTTATCGTTCTCTATTTCTCATTTTCCATTATTTTTTTCATTTCTCATTTTAACCCATTTTTATCATTCTTTCACTTTCCATTTCCATTTCACTATCCAGCTTATGAGTATCCTTGGTAGCTAGTACCAACATCGCGTCTGTAAGTCATGGCTACCCTAAGGATCTTTCTTTCCACGCCATGCTTCCCCCCATGGTCAGGGTTATGCGACCCAAAGGCTGGATCTAACCGCGGTTGGCCGAACCGGTTAGATCAAAATATCATATCACATATCTCGCATTTGTAGTACGACTGGCCGACTTATATCCCTGAACCGGACTCAGGGGGTACAACAACTCTACTATACAACTCAGTCGACTGCCACGCCACACTTCCAAAAGTCCGTGTGGTTGCACTACACCACTAGCAACAGTACGGTGCTCAATATCACAACCCATCATTAGGTTTTCCATAACCATCCATCGGGGTTATCATTACCACATATCCGCAATCATTATGCAGTATTGGCATTTCATCAATCACATTTCAATGATCCCATTACAGCCTTCGCACTTTGCAATGTTCACATTTCCTTAGTATCCACAGTCAGTATGTCACGACCTACTCATTTTCCACATTTTTTTTTTAATAATAATATCAACGTCATACATACCAGCTCAACAGGTCACCATCCACTTGGACCCGTAGGGTACCAGGGATATAACAAAATATATAATAGAAGCCTAAGCATCAGAAAACATATAATCATATACATCTCATCATAACATACATTACAACACTAGAGTTACTACAATCACTGTATCTCCGTATATACATCCCAAAAATCAGATCTAGGGACATTCCCCACAAAATCTAACTGTCCCTACAAAAACTTACCCTTCAAAAAGGGCAGATAAACAGTACTATGTTAGCGGGGCTTTTCTCGCTCTCCTATCTGGGGCTCCTGAAAGGTTAATAAGATTTAGGGGTGAGACACCTTTCAGGAAAGTAAATAAACTAATACTAGTGTGTGGCAATATGGGTATTCTGTGTTGTAAATATACCATACATAACATATTCGATAACTGTTTTGTCAAATTTGGGAAAACATGTATATATTAAATCATGGCAGAACATATTGCATTTTCATTAACATATCTCATCTCATATAGTAATAATAACATAAAAGCAATCCTAATAGGTTAGCTGACTGTTGTCATGTACTAACCCCACATGACTGGGTTGTGTGGCCCAAAGGCGGGACTTGACAATGGTTGGCCAACCATTTTCAAGTCAAACATACAGTCTGTTAGTCCGATGGGCCTGCCTGACCTGGTCCGTACACCAAGGGTGATCACACACACTTCTTAAAAGCCACATCGACCATCCAATCTCACACCACTCCGTACAGCAGCGTTAACACAAATATCATTATCACGAAGACCATGTACACATAGCAATGGTACCGTGCAAGTGCTAGCCTAGACCAAGTCAACTAGGTTCTGATATCATATAACATATACTAAAACTGTGATACATAGATATCTCATATCATTTATTTTCACATCAATCCTATCATTTTTCATATATACATGTCCCAGGAAAATCATCAGCTCGTACGCCGGTATTACACATTTTATCATAGCACGGCCTGTACACCGAAAAATCACATCATAGCATAGCCCGTACGCTGGCAAATCACAACATGGCACGACCCATACACCGAAAAACCACATCATAGCACAGCCCGTACGCTGGAAAATCACAACATAGCACAACTCGTACGCCGGCAACCACATATATAAAATCTCGGCCCATAAGCCAGTTTTCCATCATAAAATTCATATCATAATCACATTTCCAGAAAACAGTATTTCAAAACAATTTATACTCATGCCACACTAAACAGATTTTCCTCATATTTAACATACCATCATTTTTACCATATTTTTTCAAATATAAAACATATATATAAATATATTTATTTCTTGGAAACAAATGCTATATACATATATATATATATATATATACACACACACACACACACACACACACACACATGCATTTTTTCAAAAGAACCAGCTTAGTTTATCCCCTTACCTGACTCCTGAAATGTCTCTAAGAAAATCTGCCCCGCACGCAAGGTTCCCCACTCAATACCCTCGAAACAACATTGCCCAGAATTAAAGTTCAATATTTCTAAGTGTATAACACTTTTTACAACTATCACAAATCCAAATATTGAGTAAAAAGTCTTACTCTGGATTTGGGATGGTTTCCACCTCACTTTCACCAACGATCTGCTCCGGCAGATTTGGAGAGAACTTCCCCAGGAGTGTCGTGGTGACTTCAAATTGTCGATCCGGTGAAGATCTGGCCCGAAATTGACGAAAGAAAGAGAGAAAACCAAAGAGGAGAGAGAGAGAAGGAAACTTCCTTAATAATGAAGATAAAATCCGGATTTCCCTATTTATAGATAGGGGATTTCGTCGACGAGCCACGTCATTCGTCGACGAAATTCAGTCGGCTCCAAAACACCTCTCGGTATTTTTTCGTCAACGAAATTCAGTCTTCATCGACGAATTTTCTTAAGCTTTCGTCGACGAATACGGGGGATTCGTCGATGAAGCCCTGATGATCCCTTTTTTGTTTTTTCTTCCAAAATGCAATGTCGTCGACGAAGTCAACTGCCTCCTTCTGTTTCCAGTTTCCATTTCCCTTCCTTTTTATTATTTAAATCTCATTATTATTCGGTTTGTTACAAAGTATACTCAATTCAATCATCACATTTCAATTTCCATATTACAGTATTCACGTTGTAATATTCTCATTTTCTCATTCTCAACTCAATATTTACAATGTCATATTTACATTTCAGTATACTTATTTCAATATTCATGTTTCAACTATTCATATTGCCGCATTTACATTGTAATATTCATATTTCCCATTTTCACATTTCAGTATTCACCTTGCGAAATTCTCAATGCAATTTTCACATTTCCAGTATTCATAATTTCATAATTCCCCATCTCAATATACTCATTTCAGGATTCATATTGCAATAATTTCATTTTCAGCATTCACAATTCATCACATCATATCAACAATTTTTTCATCATTTTCTATTTCTTCCCATCCTTTCAATTCATTCTCATAATCATATATATATATATGTATATATAAATCCCATTTCATGAATTTCTACACTTTTCAATAATACAAATAATATTCTCATATTTCCCCATTTATTATAGAAAATATTTCTATAATCATATTTCATATTCTAAATTATCACAATTCAATATTACTCAAATGCCACACAATTTATCTGATATTTATATCATAATAATTTTCAGACAAAATACCATATGCTCATTTTCACATATCAATTCAAACAGTAGCTCTAAAAATACTGTTATAATTCATTGCCCTTACCTGACTTATTATGTAATGATCTCGACCCACCACGTGGGCCCAGAGTGCTACTTTAGTAACGTCAGTGTACCTGATACCTTATTCATCAAATATAAAACACATATACGCAGTGGAAATAAAATATAAAATCCTCAAATTACATTACTAGAGTTCTAACTATCTTTATACATAAATATACCCATTTTCACATAATTACATCCCATAAAACTAAACAAAAATAAAATCTCTATCAACACACTACCTACATAAATTTACACCTCTAACTCGGCTTCTTTAGCCCACTAGACCCAATCTCTAGGATTACCTGAAAAGATAGTTTGTAAAGTAGGGGTGAGACACAACTTAATAAGGGAATGACTAAATTAATGTCAGTGTGTGACTAGCATGCATTTAGTATACAGAAAATAACCAGTTCACTAAGCAGATAAACACATTTATGAAAACATTCTTATTTTACACTCACACACACAATTAGCCGAAGATAGGGAAGATTACCCGCTCATACAAGTAACTTCCCTCTGCTCTAGTACCATTACTGCTACCAGGGCACTCACCTTTCTCAGTAAGCCCTCGAAATTATCTTATTAATTAACCGTATTCATATAAATTAACAGATATGCATATAAGACACTCCTTGTGACAAACACGCCATTTACATCCCCATGGCACGAGTTGTGCGGCCCAAAGGCTGGACTAAGCCTGGGTGATAAACCCAAAAAAAGTCAAATACAACATCCTTTGCAAACACATCTGCAGGCATCCACAGCAAAGTTGTAGGTCCGACGCCCTTACTTCAACCTCACGCAGGCAGTCAGCTGGACCCCTTACACTTCTATCCAAACAGTGTGGGTGCATATGGTCTAACTAGCAACGGTACCGTGCTCACATTACACTGGTCCCCAAGGTTCTTAAAGCATATCATGTAATTTAGATAATAGAAATCATCATTTAAAACATTAATTCACATATATTTCCTGTTATTCCAAAAACCTGGCCTTCGGCCACAAAATACAATCTGACATATAGCCATCAATTAAAACTCGGCCCTCGACCGTCAAATAATAATCTTGACCCTTGGCCAATCAAACAATACCCAGCCACTAGCTGTTAATTCAAACACCTGCATTTCATAAATAGTTCCAGTATTTTCACAAGAATTTCTAGTATTTCTCAAATAATTCAGTATTTCACAGACAATTTAGCATTTCAAAATCTCAAATCAAGATATACAATAATCCATACAAATTAAATCATCTGCCACACGATTTTTCACATTTTAACAAATCCATAGAAACAAACAAGTTTTCCACCGCTCATTTTATTCAAAAATATCATACCATATATCTTAAGTTTATAAAATCCATTTTGAACGGTTGGTTTCCAAAATAGCCTTTAAATTCCCAAATGAAAAAATAACTAAATAAATAAATAAATTTATATAAACATAACAATTTAATTGATTCAAATTTCATAAAATTACTGACTTAACTTAATCCCCTTACCTGATTCCTGAAAAAGTTTGATAACACCCCGGCCTATGCCCCAGGTGTTCAAAAACCCTTGAACCCTGAAATTCAAAATTTACCATATTATTCGTTATAATTTCTAGAATAAATTTCCCTAAAATTTTCCTAAGTTTTGAATACCCTAAATAGCCAATAAAAGTCTAAATTATTAAACTTATCCCCGATTTAGGATTGGTACCCTAGAGCTCCAATTCGAAAACTCACTCCGACTAGATTGTAGAGAATCTCCTCACGAGTCTCCTGTAAATTTTTGTTCGTAAATGAGGCTTATAGTTTAATAGAAATTGAGGTAAGTTTGAAATTTGACCTTATCCCAGGAGATATGCCTACGCCACTCCCACGACAGATCTGCTCTAATAGAAATGTCGGTGGCGACGAGCAGAGCCCAATGATATTTTTAGATTTTCGATCGGCTGAATAATGGAGATGAGATGGAGGAGAGTGGGAAAGAGAACGAGAAGACCAAGAGGCGTTGTGCAGTCTTCTGGAATTCCTTAGTTGCTTCCTGAAGATAATCTTCAAGAAGCTTTACATAACAAATATATATATATATTATTATTATTATTATTATTATTATATTCTATTATTTAATTAATAATATTATTTATTCATTTAACTTTTTATTTAAATTTAAATTTATTATTTTTTTAATATATTATTATTTTTAGGATGACTACTATAATAACCCCAAAAAGGGTTATACAAGATTAGTGGGGTGATTCCCAAAAAAAAAATTAATTAATTAATTAATCGAATTTAAAAAAAGAAAAGAAAAAAATAATTAAAATTTATTTTTATTTTTATTAATAAAATATATTATTATTAATATTAATTAAATATATTATTATTATTATTATTATTACTCAAGGTTTGTTGTTTTTTTTTTGTTTCTTCTTTTCTTTCTTCATCTTCTTCTTTTTTCTTCTTCTTCTTCTTTTCTTCTGATTGCGTGCAGACACTCTCTCACTCTGTCTCTCTCTTCATTCTCTCTCCCTATCTCCTCGATTTCTTGACGGATTTTCTCCCGATCGATAATCGAAAGATACTGCTGGACTCCGTTCTTCGCTGCCGTCATTTCTATCGGAACGAATCGGTGGTAGGAGCGGCGTAGACGTATCTCTTAGGGTAAGTCAATTTCCCTTTTTTCTTTAATTTCTTACAAATCATAAGCCCGATTGACGAACGGACACCACCATGAGAATCTAAGGATGATTCTCTATGAGTCTAGTGGGACGAAATTCTCGTGGGGTCGTCATGGGCAAAACCCAAAATTTGGGGTACGAGGGGGTTATTGTAACGACCTTGACCCGCCACGTGGGCTCAGAGTGCTACTTTAGTGATATCAGTGTACCGATACCTTATTCATCAAATATAAAATACACATACGCCGCGAAAATAAAATATAAAATCCTCAAATTACATTACCGAAATTATAACTATCCTTATACACAAATATATCTATTTTCACATCATTACATCTCATAAAACTAAACAAAAATAAAATCTCTATCTACACATTACCTATGTAGAATTCACACCACTAGCCCCGCTCCTCTAGCCTGTTAGACCCGATCTATAGGATTCCCTAAAAAGACAGTTTATAAAGTAGGGGTGAGACACAACTCAGTAAGGGAAAGACTGAGTTAATGTCAATGTTAGACCAACATGTTAGTGTACAGAAAATAACCAGTTTACTAAGCAGATAAACACATTTATGAAAACATTCTTATTTTACACTCACACACACAATTAGCCGAGGATAGGGAAGATTACCCGCTCATACAAGTAGCTTCCCTCTGTTCTAGTACCATTACTGCTATCAGGGCACTCACCTTTTCTCAATAAGCCCTCGAAGTTATCTTATTAATTAACCATATTCACATAAATTAAAAGATATGCATATAAGACACTCCTTGTGACAAACACGCCATTTACATCCCCATAACACGGGTTGTGCGGCCCGAAGGCTGGACTAATGTCCTGGGGGATCCACCCAGACAGTAGTCATCTATACTTTCCACTAACATACTCTGTGGGTACACGCAGCTCCAACTGCTGATCTGATTGCCCTAACCCAGGGGGGGTGCATTCACCTCACATAGGCAAATCGGACAAGGCCACCCTACACCTCTCAACACAGGTGTGGGCGCACACGGCCACATAATAAATCTCTAGCAATGGTACCGTGCTCATACTACACTAGTCCTCAAGGTTTCTAAAGCATATCATGCAATTTAAATAATAGAAAATATCATTTAAAACATCATTTCACATATATTTCTTGTTATTCCAAAAACTCGGCCCCTAGCCAAAAATACAAGTCGGCATATAGCCATCAATTAAAACTCGGCTGTCGGCCGTCAAATAATAATCTTGGCCCTTGGTCAATCAAACGATACCCGGCCACTAGCCGTTAGATCAAACCCCTGCATTTCATAAACAGTTCTAGTATTTCCACAAGCATTTTCAGTATTTTTCACAACAATTTCAGTATTTCAAAATCTCAAATCCAAATATACAATAATTCATATAAATTAAATCATCTGCCACACAATTTTTCACTTTTTAACATATCCATATAAATAAACAAGCTTTCCACCGTTCATTTTATTCAAAAATATCATACCATATATCCTACGTTTATAAAACCCATTTCGAATGGTTGATTTTCAAAATAGCCTTTAAATTCTCAAATGAATAAATATATATATATATATATATATATATATGTATATATATAAATTTATATAAACATAATAGTTAAATAGATTCAAATTTCATAAAATTATTGACTTAACTTAATCCCCTTACCTGATTCTTGAAAAAGCCCGCTAATACCTCGGCCTACGTCCCACGCGTTAAAAAAAAATCCCTAAACCCTGAAATTCAAAATTCATTATATTATTCGTCACAATTCCTAAAGCAACTTTCCTTAAAATTCCCCTAGGTTCTGAATACCCTAAATAATCTAATAAAATCCTAAATTATCAAACTTACTCCTGATTTAGGATTGGTACCCCGGAGCTCTAATTTGAAAACTCGCTCCGATTAGATTATAAAGAATCTCCCCACGAGTCTTCTGGCAATTTCCATTTGTTAATGGGGCTTATAATTTAAGAGAAATTGAGATAAGTTTGAGATTTGACTTTACCCTAAGAGATATGTTTACGCCGCTCCCATGACAGATCTACTCTAGTAGAAATGTCAGTAGCGACGAGCAGAGTCCAACGATATTTTTGGATTTTTGATCGGCTGAATAACGGAGACGAGATGGAGGAAAGTGGGAGAGAGAGGACGGAGGCTGAACAGAGAAGTGAGAGAGACAGAGAGACGCAGATGGCGCACTTCTTTGTGAAATCAAACCTGAGATTTTCAATCTCAGGTTTGATTCTTATCTCTTTACATAATATATATTATTATTGTGACGCCCCGACCCGCCAAGTGGGGCCCGAGTGCCAGGTGTTTCAATCACCTGTATCTGATACCATAATTAACATACACGCAGCGGCACATGACTAAATAACCTCAAATAAATACTAGAGTTCTATATAACAACCAAAAATCAACACTATAACATCCAAATAATTGTATCCACAACCAGCATTTAAAACGTAATTCCGTACAAATATATCTATACATATATTAGTATCTCACAATACCCCAAAAAGAAACTATCACAAACAGTCCCAGCCTAGGCCTTCAAACTCGATCTCCAGAAGAACCTGAAAAATTGTTAATCCACTAGGGTGAGACACTTCTCAGTAAGGGTGGAATAAATTATAACAGTGTGACAAATGAGTTTTAATATTTATAACTCAAAATAAACTGCTTCTTATATAACATCAATAACAACTGAGAAAATGTACCATTAATAACATTCCCGACATCCAATATCACACACACATTCAATATGCACAAGTATATAATTTTTATGCAAGCGAAAGTCCCCAAGGATAGGGAAGATTACCCGCCCATACAAGTAGCTTCCCTCTGCTCTAGTACTAAAAACTACCTACCAGAGCACTCACCTTACTCAGTAAGCCCTTAGGTGAAGTATTATCTTGCCGCTAGTCCACAGATAATTATTATTTTAAAGGCGAAGGTTTCCGAGGATCGGGATGTCTACCCGCCCATACAAGTAGCATCCCTTTGCACTGATACCAAGAAACTACCTAACAGAGCACTCGCCTTTCTCAGCAAGCTCCCGGTGGTATGTTTACCTCGCCGCATGCACACACATGCATTCACAATATGCTATACCATTATTTTTATGCTATAATTAAATTCACATGCACACAACACATCCACACAGGAATCATGCATCTCATACTTCATCTTCCAATGTCCTCAGTACGTGGCCCACACAGAGCAACTGCGTACATGTCAGTACGTGGCCCACACAGGCACCTACGTACTTCTTATCTACACATGGCCCACACAGGTACCACTAACCGCACAGGGTACATAACATGGCCCACACAGGCGCCATTATCCACACAGGATATAACGTGGCCCACACAGGCACCACTACCCACACAGGGTATATAACATGGCCCACACAGGCGCCATTATTCACTAGTATCCAATCCCCATGACCTACCCGTCATACATCAGTAGAACAAGCTCCTCGACCTGCCAATATCCTACCCCATATAAATAACGATATGACGAGCTCCTCGACCTGCCAACGTCACATCATCATTTATATATAGGCAATATAACAACCTCCTCATGCCAACGTTATATTGAGATGCATACGAATAACCACACAGTTAGTTCACACAAACGCATTAAATCATTTCCACACAGGAATCAAACATAACAACTCATTCATCTTACCATAATCATTTCAAACACCCCCACATGCAAACCCAAATACCACAGTAATTCATATCCAATTTATTAGGAAAATTACTCCCATGTCACACGAATTTAATATCATAAACAATTATCCCAAATATAACCGTAAACCAAATAATCATTTTTTTTCCAGTAATCAAACTATTCTGAAAATCATATAAATAAATAATAAATTTCGTATGCTTGTAAATAATTGGTTCACTTTAATAAAATACTGATATAATTTTATTCCCCCTTACCTGATTCCCTGAATTACGCTTGCAGGGCTCCCAAACTTATACCCGCGACGCTCACCCGAACCCTGATTCAATCAAATCAACCCCAATAAAATATTATTTTAACATTTCCTAATTTATAATAATTAAATGATAATTAATTTCTAAATAACACATTTATCCTAATTTTAGACTATTTCTACAATAACCCCACGAGAATTTCACTCCGCTAGACTTGTAGAGAATCATCCCTAGATTCTCGTGGTGGTGTCCGATCGCCCATTTGGCTTAAAATTTAAGAAAAATTGAGATAAGAATGAGAATTTGGCTTACCCCACGAGATATTCCCACGTTACTCCTACGACAAATCCACTTCAGTAGATATGTCGGTGGCAAAGAATGGAGTTTGGTGATATCTTCGGATTTCCAATTGGGCGAGAATCGGCCGTAAAATCGTAGAAGAAAGAGGAGTGGAGAGTGAGAGAATATATTTAATTTTTTTCTTTCTCTTTCTTTCTTTCCTTTCTTATCTGCGCGTGAATTTTTTTTTCTCCTCTTTCCTTCTGTTTTGTTCTAGCGAGAAAACTTACACAATAATTTTTCGTTTTTTTTTTATTTTCTTTTCTCTTTTTTTTTTTTTTCTTCCTTTATCCTTTCTTTCTCCTTTATCCATTCTTTAATATATACTTATATATACTTACTTATATATACTTTTATATATATATACTTACATATATACTTTTATATATATATATATATATATATATATATATATCCAAAATCCTTAAATTTATTAATTTAATTAATTTCTTAATAATAATAATAATTTTTTTTAATTAATAATTTTTTTATTTTATTTATTATTTATTTATTTTTTTGGGTCGTTACAATTATAATATTATATTATTATATTATATTATTTAATTAATTAATTAATTTTTAAATTTTAATTTAATATAATTTTAATTAATTGATTTTTTTTAATAATAAATTTTTTTTAATTAATTTTTTTTTATTTTTTTTTAAATACTTTTTTTTTAGGATCACTACAGTTATTAAGGGGATTATTTTTAATAAATTATTATTAATTTAAAAATACTAAAATATTGAGTATCGGAGGTTAAAGTAGGATTTCTGAAATTTAGGACCTGGGTGAGCGCCGCGAGTGTAATTTTGGGACCCGCAAGCAAAATTTGAAAAAATTAAGTGGGGGTGTTAAATAATATTTTAAATGATAATTTGGGATATATGGAGCTTAGGGAAGGTTAGTTGAGTATTGTTTTGGGGGAAATGAGTAAATTAATTTAGGAAAAATGTGAATTTCAGAATTTGAGTTTCGGGCGCCAAGGGAGTAGAATATGGGTGTTAACGAGTCTCTCAGTAAGTCAGGTAAGGAGAATAAATTATAACAGTATTTTTAAAATTATTATTTAAATTAATATGTAAAAATGAGCATATGGTATTTTCCCTGAAAATTATTATGATATAAATATTAGATAAATTGTGTGGCATGTGAGTAATATTAAATTGTGAATATTAAATGAAAACTGTGTGGTATGTGACTCATATTAAAAAATGTGAAATATAACGATGTGTATTTTTTGAGAAAATATTGAAACGAGAATGATTGATGTGATTAGTGAAAAATAATGAAATGTGCACAGAAAATGATGAGAATATTTATATTGAACTGAATTGTGATTTACTGAAACATGATTGATGAAATGCCAATACCGCATAATGATTGCGGGTAGGTGATACTCCTTTCCTACTGATGTCGTTGGGGAGGTATGCTCAGTATGGAGATTGTGTGTGTGTGAAGTTCCTACTGATACCGTTGGGGAGGTATGCTCAATATGGAAACTGTGTGTGTGTGGGTGAAGTTCCTACTAATGTCGTTGGGGAGGTATGCTCAGTATGGAGACTATGTGTGTGTGTGTGTGTGTTTGAAGTTCCTATTGATGTCATTGGGGAGGTATGCTCAGTATGGAGACTGTGTGTGTGTGTGTGTGTATGAAATTCCTACTGATGTCATTGAGGAGGTATGCTCAGTATGGAGACTATGTGTGTGTGGATGAAGTTTCTACTGATGTCATTGGGGAGGTATGCTCAATATGGAGACTGTGTGTGTGTGTGTGTGTGTGTGTGTGTGTGTGTGTGTGTGTGTGTGTGAAGTTCCTACTGATGTCGTTACGGAGGTATGCTCAGTATGGAGATTGTGTGTGTGTGTGTGAAGTTCATACTGATGTCGTTGTGGAGGTATGCTCACTAAGGAGATTGTGTGTGTGAAGTTCCTACCGATGTCGTTGGAGAGGTATGCTCAATATGGAAATTGTGTGGTGAAGTTCCTACTGACGCCATTGGGAAGGTATGCTTAATATGAAAATTGTGTTGTGAAGTTCCTACTGATGCCGTTGGGGAGGTATGCTCAGTATGAAAAAGTGTGTTGTGAGATTTTTACTGATGCCGTTGGGGAGGTATGCTCAGTATGACAATCATGAATGTGTTGAGAATTAGAATTATGTGATCAAATGTATTATGTAAAGTACATAAATGTGAATTTATGTATACATAGATATGTAATGAGTTAAAATAGGAAATGATTATGAAAAATGAAAAAGTGTGTGTTTTATAATATAAATAATTGATGCGAAGTCAAACTCTCCGCCTGAGGGCTTACTGAGTAAGGTGAGTGCCTTGATAGGTATCAGATGTAACCATTCCTGGCAGCATAACGTGTTAAGGTAGAGGGAAGCTACCTGTATGGGCGAGCAATCCTCCCTATTCTCAGGAACTTCGTGAGTAATTATGTGCGTTGGAAATGAATAAACTTGAAAAATGATTTTAAAGCCTATAAAAGCTTGTGTTGTATATATATATATATATATATATGACTATGAGAATATATTTGTCAGTATATTTTCTCAGGTGAAATGATGATTTGAAAATTAAAGTGCATTATAATTGTACTAATATGACCACACACTGTAAATAATTTATTCCGTCTTACTGAAATGTGTCTCACCTAAATTATTTAAATTTTTCAGGAAATAGAGATAGGTCAGGTGAAAAAGCTCCGTGATCATAGGGAGCTGGGACCCTGACACACAAGGTGTAACAACCCGAATAAAAATGGAATTTGAATAATTAAGAGGGAGAGAAACAAAAACAAAAACAGAAGAAGGCCATAGACTTCGTCGACGAACACAGGAGTTCGTCGATGAGTGCAGAAAAAAATTCGTCGACGAGAAAATACCAAGCGTGGTTTTTGGCTGCTCTAAATTTCGTCGACGAATACAAGGGTTCGTCGAAAAATTTAATGAAGGACTCGTCGACGAGGTGACGTGTCTTGTCGACGAATCTGGTCCTATAAATAGCCAAAAATTCAATTTTTAACTTCATTTTATCTTCGTTCTCTCTCTCTCCTCTTCGGCTCTTTCTCTTTCTCATCATTTTTGGGCCAGATTTATGTCGGATCGACAATCCGAAGTCACCACGATGCTCTTGGGGAAGTTCTCTCCAAATCTGCCGGAGTGGATCGTTGGTGAAAGCGAGTTGGAAATCATCCCTGAATTGAGGTAAGGTTTTTTAAACCGAATTTGGTCTTGCGATAGTTATAGGAAATGATGTACGCATGAAAATACTGAAGTTTAATACTGGGAGTTTTAAGTTTCAGGGTATTGATCAGGAAATCTTTTAGGGGTCAGATTAGGATATTTTAGGGGCTTTCTCAGTAGTCAAGTAAGGGAATAAACTAAAGTACTCATTTTTCATGCAAATTATTATTAATTATGAGTAAATCTATTTTCAAAAAAGCATATGTTATATCTGTTTATTACGAATGAAATATACGATTGGGAAAATACTACTATGATGATTAAAATGTATATGTATGTATAAGATGCCAGAAAATCATGATTTTAGAATATGAAGTATGACTTTTAACAGCACATGTGTGGCATGAATATTATTTTACGTGAAATATATTATGATATGAAAGATTTTACGAGTAAAGCATGTTTTCAAGTATTATGAAAAGATGAGTTATGTTGTGATGATTTTGATGAAATATGATAAATGATTTATTTTCAGAATGTATATACATGAAACGATTCTGGTGCGAGGCCATGTATTTCTGTTATCGGCACGAGGTCGTATTTATGATATTGGCACGAGGCCATATTTATGTATGATTTCGGCGCGAGGCCGTATTTATGAAAATGATCGGCATGAGACTGCTATTATATCATGTATTATATGTTATCAAAATCCGGATGTTAGTTTAGTTCAGTTCAGTTCAGGGGCTCGGTACCGTAGCTTATAGATTAGATGTTTATTATCAGATTAGTGCTAACCACCTCACGAGAGGGTGGGAGATGGATAATCGATGTGGCTTTCAGTAGAGTGTAGACGTCCACCTGGCAATCTGGACCAGAGTGTGGCGGGTCCATCGTACTTACAGACATATTTGACTTGGCAGTGGTCGACCAACCATTGTCGAGTCCCGCCTTAGGGCTGCACAACCCATCATAAGGGGTAATACATGACACCAACTAGCTATTCATCCTGGGTATATTTTCAGTATTACAGTTATAACAGATGTTTTATGCATGTTATGATTTATTAACAAATATGAAATTATATGATTATTCAGTATGATATGATAAATGTTTACAGAGTTATGAATTGTATTGTATACGTATAAGTGTCTTTAATATTCATGTTGCCACACAACTGTATTTAGTTTATTTTCCCTTATTGAGAAGTGTCTCACTCCCAAATATTAAATAATTTTCAGGAAACCTAGAAGGACCGACAGGTCAGGGCCTCCATTAAGTGGGTTTAGCTTCCCCACTAGAAGGGTAAGCATTGAGCTAGGATCATGAGATTTTTGTTGTACGATCCTAGTGTTATTTTGACTTTTTGGAAAATTGTAAATAAATATAGTATTTTGGGAATGTAAATAACTTTGGTATTATGTTTCATGGTTGAATGATCGAGATTTTATTTTACTATTACTTAGGTTTCCGCTGTGATTGACAGGTGTCCCCATTACCCACGGGTTCGGGTTGACTTATCCATTTATTATGTTACATTTCATGTTAAGAAATTAAGATCGCTACATTTGGTATTAGAGCCTAGAATACTAGGTTCTGTAGACTTTAGAGTGCAGCAGTAATAATACTAGAGTATAGGATAAGGGGATTTAAGGTTTAGTTGTGTAGTCTAGATGCATGACTTCCGTGGTGGTTTGTATGATTTTCCTAGGGTGACGATTTCAGGAAAGTTATTGTAAACTATTGTCGAGTTGGGTATCTAGGTTGCAGGATTGAACCTTGAATTAAGATCAGGAGTGACGAGTTAATTAGGAGAAAATATTATATGAGTTGAGTGATATGTATAGAGAAGGAGGTTTTGAGTTAAGTTACTTGTTTTTTAGGATGGACCTTGGTGGCAATAGTGCCCATGCCAGTGGGAGTGAGGGTGCTGGACCCTCAGGCGCTGCAGGTAGTGATTCAGATGCCGTTTTACGTAGCGTAGCACAGCAGGTTATGGCAAAAATTGTCAGGAGTTTGAAGGAACAGGGTGATCCATCTGTAGGCCACAGTAGCTCGATAGAGAAGTTTATTAAGATGAGTCCTCCAGCTTTCTTAGGAAGAATGGATTCTGCAGTCGCTGAAAATTGGGTGCAGAAGATGGATAAGATATTTGCAGTGTTACAGTGTTCTGAGGATCAGAGGGTACTATTTGCCACATATAAACTGACTAGAGAGGCCGAGAGATGGTAGTCGGCTGTGAGATTATTAGAGTAGCAGAGGATTGTACCTGTGGAGATGACGTGGGAACGATTTAAAGAAATATTCTTCGACAGGTATTTTTCAGTCTCGTCTAGGGAGGCTAAGATTGAGGAGTTCTTGAATCTGAAGTAGGGATAGCTATTAGTGTAGTAATACGCGACGAGGTTCATCGAGCTATCTCACTTCACCCCGTACATCATTCCAGATGAGGCGAAGAAGGTACGGCAGTTTGAAAGAGGCCTGAGGAGAGAAATTTATAAGCAAGTATCGATTCTGAAGTTGCAGGATTTTTCTGAACTAGTGGATAGAGCCACTATAGCAGAGATTGGAGAGCGGTTGGAGGCTGAGGAGCAGAGGCAGAAGAAGAGGTCTACATCTTCTGGATCCCAGCAGGGAGTCGGTCATGCTACGTGGAAGAGAGATAGCTATTATAAAGACCGGAGACAGGAAACCGGGCATCGCAATTTCCAGGGTGTGCAGCCACCTCCAGCTTGCTCATCTTGTGGGAAGAGACACCTGGGGGAGTGTTGTGCCTGGCGAGGTGTCTGCTATAGGTGTAGGGAGTTAGGACATATGATGAGGGAGAGTCCGACACAGACTAGTACTGCTCCTGCTCCTAGACCTACACGAGGAGGTTACCAGGCACCACGAGGAGGCCAGAAGAGGAATACGGCCCCATCCAGAGTTTTCGCTTTGACGTCGGGCGACGCTGAGGTGGCCGGCGACGTGGTGACAGGTACTGTTAGTATATTTTCATTTAAAGTTATTGTACTTTTTGATTCTGGTGCCACACATTCGTTTGTGTCCTTGGAGTGTGTTAAATTATATGGGGCAAAAATGTAATCATTAGATATCGAGCTATTAGTGGCTACACCGACCAGGTCAGCGGTGAGATGTAGTAGGGTATTCTGTGGTTGTCCAGTTGATGTTCAGGGGAAGATTTTATCTGCTGATTTGGTGGTATTAGATATGCACGGGTTTGATATTATTTTCGGCATGGATTGGCTAGCAGCTAATTCTACTATTATAGACTGACATGCTAGAGAAGTGATATGTAGACCTCCAGGGAAACCAGAATTTAGATTTACAGGGTCACGAGTGCAATCCTTACCTTAGATGGTCTCAGCTGTTCAGGCGAGGAGACTGCTTCAGAATGGCTGTCTGGGATTCGTGGCTTTTGTGAAGGAAACGTTAGAAAATGAATTGAAACTTATCAATACGCCTGTGGTGAAAGAATTTATAGACGTGTTCCCAAATGAATTACCGGGTTTGCCGCCTGATCGTGAAGTAGATTTTCCCATTGATCTACTTCCAGGTACAACACCGATCTCTAAAGCACTGTACCGAATGGCGCTGGCAGAGTTGGCAGAATTGAAAGATCAGTTGTAGGATTTTCTTGATATGGGTTTTATACTACCTAGTGTATCGCCGTGGAGAGCTCCAGTGCTATTTGTAAAGAATAATGATAGGTCTATGAGGATGTGTATAGATTATAGAGAGATTAATAAAGTGACCATCAAGAACAAGTATCCTCTACCTCATATCGATGATTTGTTCGATAAGCTCCAGGGTACACGGGTGTATTCCAAGATCGATCTCAGATTAGGTTACCATCAGGTGAAAGTGAGAGCAGAAGATGTATCAAAGACGGCTTTTAGGACCAAGTATGGGCATTATGAGTTTTTTGTTATGCCATTTGGTCTGACGAATGCTCCTGCGGTATTTATGGACTTGATGAATAGAGTCTTCCACCAATACCTAGACCAGTTCGTGGTTGTTTTTATTGATGATGTACTGGTCTATTCGATGAGCTATGAGGAGCATAAGATACATTTGAGGCGGGTTTTGCAGATGCTCGGGGAGAAGAAGTTGTTTGCAAAATTCAATAAATGTGAGTTCTGACTCGAGAAAGTAGTATTTCTGGGGCATGTTATCTCAGGAGATGGAATTTCTGTAGATCCCCGTAAGATTGAGGCAGTATTGAATTGGGCTAGACCGAGGAACGTCCAGGAGATTAGGAGTTTCTTGGGGTTAACCGGTTATTATCGTCGTTTTGTCGAGGGGTTCTCAGATTTATCAGGGCCTCTAGCACGACTGACTAGAAAGAATGCCAGATTTAAGTGGGACGATAGCTGTGAGCGGAGTTTTTAAGAGTTGAAGCAGAGGCTAGTCACAGTGTCGGTATTGATCATCCCGTCTGGGGGTGAGGGTTATACTATTTACAGTGATGCGTCCTTAAAGGGACTTAACTGTGTGTTGATGCAGCATGGCAGGGTAGTGGCGTATGTGTCTAGATAGTTGAAAGAATACGAAAAGAACTACCCTACTCAAGATCTTGAGTTGGCTGCAGTGGTACACGTATTGAAAATTTGGAGGCATTACCTATACGGCGAGCAGTGCGAGATTTTCTCCAACCACAAGAATTTGAAATATTTCTTCACCCAAAAGGAATTTAATATGAGACAGAGAAGGTGGTTAGAGTTGATTAAGGATTTTGACTGTACTATCAGTTACCACCCAGGGAAAGCAAACGTGGTAACTGATGCACTAAGCAGGAAGTCTGGAGTATTAGCGTTAGCAGCTATGGAGATCCAGCATCCAATCATGATGGATCTGGAAAGACTTAGCATTGAGTTGATAGAGAGTAATACTCTAATATGTATCGTCAGCCTAGTGGTACAGTCTACTCTGCATGAAAGAATTAAAGTTGCCTAGAAAGAAGATCCAGAATTAGTAGAGGTGATGGACAGAGTGCAGAGTGGTCAGGGAGAGGAATTCTGCATTTCTGATGACAAAACTTTGCGGTTCCATTCCAGATTATGTGTTCCTGCTGATGCTAACATTAGGATGTCTATTTTAAATGAGGCTCACAGATCCTTGTATACAGTTCATCCTGGTAGTACGAAAATGTACAAGGATTTGCGAGAGTTTTATTGGTGGAGTGGTATGAAGAGAGAAATTGCCGAATATGTAGCCTAGTGTTTGACGTGCCAGCAGGTAAAAGCTAAGCACCAGAGGCCAGCGGGTCAGTTGCAGCCGCTATTTATCCTAGAGTGGAAGTGAGATCATATATCCATGGACTTTGTTTCAAGGTTATCGTCGACATCCCATGGCCAAAATGCGATTTGGGTGATAGTAGACCGGTTGACTAAGTCCACCCATTTCCTCCCTATTAAGATCAGTTATTCCCTCAGCCGATTGGCGGAGATTTACGTTCAGGAGACAGTTCGTTCTCATGGGGTGCCTGTATCCATAGTTTCAAATCGAGACCCGCATTTCACATCACGATTTTGGAGGAGCTTGCAGGAGGCTCTGGGGTCTCAATTATCGTTTAGTACGGCATTCCATCCTCAGTCAAATGGACAGACGAAGAAGACAATACAGATACTAGAGGATATGCTTCGTGTATGTGTTTTAGATTTTGGAGGTAGCTGGACTCAATTTATGCCACTGGTAGAGTTCGCGTATAATAACAGCTACCAGTCCAGTATTGGCATGGCACCGTTTAAGGCCTTGTACGGTAGGAGATGTCAATCTCCTTTGTATTGGGATGAGACAGGTGAGCGGCGAGTTGTGGGGCCAGAGCTGGTGCAGCAGGCGTACGATAAGGTTCGGCTTATCAAGAAAAGAATCAGTGCAGCTCAAAGCCGACTGAAGAGTTATGTCGACCATCACCGCAGGAATTTAGAGTTTGACATGGGTGATCCCGTATTTTTGAAGATAGCTCCGTTAAAAGGAGTTATGAGATTTGGTAGGAAGGGTAAACTTAGCCCTAGGTTCATTGGTCCATTTAAGATTTTAGAGAAAGTGGGGCCGGTGGCTTACATGCTAGCTTTGCCACCTACACTATCCAGGATACACGACGTATTTCACGTATCGATGTTGAGGAAATACGTCCTAAATCCTTCTCATATTATCAGTTATGGTGAGTTGGAGTTCAGTGACTCGCTAGTCTATGAGAAGATACTAGTGCAGATTTTGGATAGGAGAGAACAAGAACTACGTAGTAAGAAGATTCCTCTAGTTAAAGTTCTATGGAGGAATCATGCGATAGAAGAGGCTTCTTGGGAGCTCGAGGTGCAGATCAGATAGAAATATCCATAATTATTCCAAGAAGTTTAAACGTAATTAGAGAATGTGAGTAAATATGTAATATTTCTTTGGCGGGTACATGTATGGTTTTAGTAGTGTAGCATTTTAGTTTTGGGAGGAATTTTCTTTTAGTATATGTAATCTCCCAAGACTTGAATTGTAACCACGGTATTCCTCCGCCATAAGTGAGGGTAAGTAATAAAACGAGTAGACCATTTTTCCTGATAAGGGATGATGAATCATGTGAATAGCAAATTTCGATGACGAAATTTTATAAGGAGGGGAGAATGTAACAACCCGAATAAAAATGAAATTTGAATAATTAAGAGGGAGAGAAATAGAAACAGAAACAGAAGGAGGCTGTAGACTTCGTCGACGACATTGCATTTAGGGGGATAAAAATAATTTTAGGAAATTTCTAGGACTCGTCAACGAACACATGGGTTTATCGACGAGTGCAGAAGAAAATTTGTCGATGAATACAGGGATTCGTCGGCGAGAAAATACCGAGCGTGGTTTTTGACTGCTCTAAATTTCATCGACGAATTTAATAAAAGACTCGTCGACGAGGTGACGTGTCTCGTCGACGAATCTGATCCTATAAATAGCCAAAAATCCTATTTTTAACTTAATTTTTAAGCAATCTTCACCCTCTCTCTCTCTCCTCTTCGGCTCTCTCTCTCTCTCTCTCCTCTTCGGCTCTCTCTCTCTCTCTCTCACATCATTTTTGGGCCAGATTTACGTCGGATCGACAATCCGAAGTCACCACGACACTCCTGGGGAAGTTCTCTCCAAATCTACAGGAGCGGATCGTTGGTGAAAGCGAGTTGGGAATCATCCCTGAGTTGAAGTAAGACTTTTTAAATCAAATTTGGTCTTGTGATAGTTATAGGAAATTATGTACGCATAAAAAATACTGAAGTTTAATACTGGGAGTTTTAAGTTTTTGGGTATTGATCAGGAAATCTTTCGGGGGTCAGCTTAGGATATTTTAGGGGCTTTCTCAATAGCCAAGTAAGGGATTAAACTAAAACAATCATTTTTTATGCAAATTATTATTAATTATGAGTAAATCTATTTTTAAAAAAGCATATGTTATATCTGTTTATTACGAATGAAATGTACGATTGGGAAAATACTGCTATAATGATTAAAATGTATATGTATGTATAAGATGCCAGAAAATCACAATTTTAGAATATGAAGTATGACTTTTAACAGCACATGTGTGGCATGAATATTATTTTACGTGAAATGTATTATGATATGAAAGATTTTATGAGTAAAGCATGTTTTCAGGTATTATGAAAAGATGAGTTATGTTGTGATGATTTTGATGAATATATGATAAATGATTTATTTTCAGAATGTATATACCTTAAACGATTCTGGCGCGAGGCCGTGTATTTCTATTATCAACACGAGGCCGTATTTATGTTATCAGCACGAGGCCGTATTTATGATATTGGCACGAGGCCATATTTATGTATGATTTCGGCGCGATGTTGTATTTATGAAAATGATCGGCACGAGACTGCTATTATATTATGTATTATATGTTATCAGAACCCGGATGTTAGTTTAGTTCAGTTCAGGGGCTCGGTACCGTAGCTTATAGATCAGATTTTTATGATCAGATTAGTGCTAACCACCCCACGAGGGGGTGGGAGATGGATAGTCGATCTGGCTTTCAGTAGAGTGTGGACATCCACCTGACGGTCCGGACCAGAGTGTGGCGGGTCCATCGTACTTACAAACATATTTGACTCGGCAGTGGTCGACCAACCATTGTTGGGTTCCGCCTTCGGGCTGCACAACCCGTCATAGGGGGTAATACATGACACTAACTAACTATTCATCCTGAGTATATTTTCAGTATTACAGTTATAACAGATATTTTATGCATGTTATGATTTATTAACAAATATGAAATTATATGATTATCCAGTATGATATGATGAATGTTTATAGAGTTATGAATTGTACTGTATATATATAAGTGTCTTTAATATTCATGTTTCCATACAACTGTATTTAGTTTATTTTCCCTTATTGAGAAGTGTCTCACCTCTGAATATTAAATGATTTTTAGGAAACCCAGAGGGATCGGCGGGTCAGGGCCGCCGTTAAGTGGGTTTAGCTTCCCAACTAGAAAGGTAAGCGTTGAGCTAGGACCATGAGATTTTTGTTGTACAATCCTAGTGTTATTTTGACTTTTTGGAAAATTGTAAATAAATACAGTATTTTGGGAATGTAAATAACTCTAGTATTATGTTTCATAGTTGAATGATCGAGATTTTATTTCACTGCTGCTTAGGTTTCCGCTGTGATTGACAGGTGTCCCCGTTACCCACGGGTTCAGGTCGACTTATCCATTTATTATGTTACATTTCATGTTAAGAAATTAGGGTCGCTACACAGGGTGAGTTTCTGGATTAAGGGAGGTATAAGTCCCCTAGAGTTGAGTTGTTTTTGAGTTTGTTATGGTGATGAATATTGATGTATATTGATACTTTGGGTATTATATTCTGACTGATATGTACATACTGTCTTCCGCTCTTAGGTTGTATAATAAAATGACTTTTTACCCGGTACCCAATGCGGGTCGAGTCGTACGAATGATAGTAGGGTTGTTGACGTGGACGATTTGTGAATGTTATGGATGACGTGTGAATATTTGATTATTTATTTATTATTAAAAAAAATTGTACGAAAAATCAGGGTGTCACAACTACATATTGAGAGTCTCATTAAAATCCAGATCCTACGCCCCCGGCGCCCGAAACTTAAATTCTGCAATTCGCGTTTTTCCCAAATTCATTAACTCATTTATTAAAATAATACCCATATACACTACTCTAGGCTTCATATACTTTAAACTAATATTTAATACTCTTACCTGGTTTCCTGAACTATGCCTACAGGGTCCCGAATTATACCCACGGCGCTTACCCGAACCCTCAATTCAATAACCCTAAATCTAACCTTAGATTGTCCAATATTCTAATATTTCTAAATCTATATTAATTAAATAATAATTAGCCCCTTAATAACCCATTATCCTAATTTTGGGGTTATGTCTACAACGACTCCATGAGGATCCATTCAATTAGACTTGTAGAGAATTATCCTTGGATTTTCGTGATGGTGTCCGATTGTCAATTAGGCTTAAGATTTACTAGAAATTGACATAAGAGTGAGAATTTAGCTTACCCCAGAAGATATGCTTACGCCGCCCTATAACAAATCCACTCCGGTTGAATTGACGGTGGCGAAAAATGGAGTCTAGGGATATTTTCTGATTTTTGATCGGAATGAATATCAGTTAAGAAATTGAGGAGAGTGGAAGAGAGACGGAGGGGTGAGAGAGAAAGCGCAAGAGACCAAAGAGGGGGGGGGCGTCTGGATTCTGCAAAAGATGAGATTTCAATTTGAAATCTCTTCAAGTAGCTTCCTTTTTTCCTTTTTTTTTTCTTTTACTTTATCCATTATTATATACTTTTATATACATATACATATAACCCACAGATTTCTTAATTTAATTAATTTCCTTCATAATTTTTAACTAATTATTTTATTTTATTTCATTTTATATTTTTTAGGATCACTACACCTAAATATTTTTGAGGTCATTACACACATAGTACACCTATTAGGAAGAGCGACTTAGTTATTGTGAAGGGCAGTAGAAGGGGTAGGGATAGACCTAAAATAACTTGAAAGGAGATAGTAAGGATTTAATATTCTTGAATCTATCAAAAGAAATAGTTCATGATCACATAAATTGGCGAAAATTGATTCATATAGCCAATCCCACCTAGTGGGACTAAGACTTGATTTTTTATTTTTATTTTTGTTGTTTAAAACATGTGAAAATATTCTCATGCCTATTATAAATTTTAGTTAAAAAATTAATATTATTATTTGATTTTATTTTTGTAAGAACATGTAATGATTCATTTTTTTGTTAAATGATGATGTCGAAGACCCTTCAAACACTCAACTAATTCACCGAGATAATGAACTCGTCTTTCAATCCTTCTTTAGTTAAATGTCAAGTATTATCTAAAATGAAAATTTGTAGCCATCAAGATTTGAACCCTAACTATTTAATCAAAAGAATCTTGAGTTTATCACTTCAACCACCCTTGAAGGGTGTAATCATTCATAGTTTATCAAACAACATGTGTGACATTTTAAAAAAAAAAAAATCTAACTAATTGAAAACATCATGCCTAAGGACTACTACAAATAAAAATGCTTTATGTATAGAAATATTGTGCCTCACAAATAATCACTAGCTAGATCAAGCGATCCATATAATTCTTGCGCCTATTTTTTATATCCTTCAATCTCTATGAATATTAAATTATGATTCAAAAAATATAATCATTACTTGACCGTTTTTGGCCAACAATTATGATTTACAATTGCTAAGAAAATAAATATTACAAAGATGAAAAAATAACTTCAATTATAATAAGGGCCTTCTAACTTTCAAATTCACATAGAATCATAATTGTACTTCCAGTGCTTTTCTTCACTTCTTCAAAAACATCGCACTCAGTTGATGTCCTCATCACAAAGGATACATTATTTAGAATACCAAAAAGTCCAAACCTCTTTTAGTTACCATATTATCACTTTCATGTTTTTCATTTTTCATTGTTTTTCAAAAATTTATTTTTTTTGTAAAATAATTAAATAAATTTATGCTATAGGCACATTGCGTCCCCATCAAAATGGAGAATCTACATACTAGATATCGCGCACATGAATAAAGAAATAATGAAGTTAGTATACCCAGCCAAATTTATTAATAAAAAATAAATAAAATCCAAGCTGCATGATTTTTAATACCATGTAAACAACAAAATGGGTATATTCAATTGCCATGGAATATCTGGAAACACAACCTGAAGGATTTCAATCTTGAACCTGCCATAAATTTTTTTACAGGGCTTCAAAAAGAAAAAAACCCCAAAAGTAGAGAGAGAGAGAGAGAGAGAGAGAGAGAGAGAGAGAGAGAGAGAGAGAGAGAGAAATCAAACAAAATATTGAGAATGATGTACAAAACTCCTTCAATTCTATTTATCAAACGATCCAGAACAGAAGGAAGGGGGAAATATAGCAAAATGAACAGTTGCTGCAAAATTCCAACCGCCTTTCCGATCTCAGAGAATACAAAAAACCAAAGAATAAAATAAGGTGAGCAAAATCAAAAGCGCCAACACAAGTCGAAGACAATGTTACTCATTATTTGCCTCTTGAGTTAGCTGATGAATTTTTTACTATGACACAACAGCTTGCAAGTTTGCTTTGAAAACTCTGGCCTCTGGAGAAGAGGAAAAGGGGGGGGGGGGGGGGGGTGGGGGGGGGTGTGGGGGTCGGAAGGCGGAAGCAAAGTGTGGATAGAAGTATGATTTGGGTAAGTGTTTGAACATAACAGAAGAATGTCTACACTTACCAAAAAATAATTGAACTCTATAATCACAAATTATATTATGGCATTCTTTAAGCATGCCTTTACACTGGAGGGCATCTAAAATTTTTACAGAGCAACAATGGATCACAGACTAACCTCTTTGGCTGGCCTGACAGATGGGTTGAAGTTTGATCCTCCTCAACTTTTACTATGACTCCTGCAGATGCTTAAATTCATCACAATCAGCACCGACTTCATTCAGTGCTGCAAAAAGTTTTGGCACAATCTTAGCCAACATCAGCTTGAAACCAACTGAAGTTGCATTTGAGTTGCTCTTATCGCTTGTAGAAGCATCCTTTGTCAGAGAACCGATTAAGTAACCTTTCATATATGCATCACAAGCCTTAAGAATGTAATATCCACGCCTCCTGAAATGTTCTTTGACGAGCTCTTCAAAGTCCTGTACATGCCATCGAAATGGAAATAAATTACATTACAGTGGCAAGTCAGGACATTAACATTATCTAATAACCAACTGCTACAGTCCATTTGGTTGGAAGAAGTAGAAAGAAGAGAAGAAAGTTGAAGATGAGGATTGAAGAGAATAAAAGAGAGGCGAAACTAGTTTCTCTCCACATTGTTTGGTTTAATGAGAGAGGAAGAGAAGAAAGTTGAAGGTGAGGATTGAAGAGAATAAAAGAGGGGAGGAGAAACTTAGTTTCTCTCCACGTTGTTTGGTTTAATAAGAGTTGAAGAGAGGAAAGTTGAAGGTGAGGATTGAAGAGAATAAAAGAGGCAAGGAGAAACTAGTCTCTCACCACATTGTTTGGTTTAATAAGCAAGGGGAAGTGGAGAGAAACGTGGGGTAAAGAAAACAAAAGTCAATTGCCATTTATAAAAATACCTCCGACAAGTTCACATTTGAAACTTCTAAGGGTATTATAGCCTTTTTAACCATTTCTTCCACTGGGGAAAGAAAAAAGTAACTTTTTTTTTGCATTTTTTACTCTCAGCTTCTCTCTTCTCTTCATTTTACATGACCCAAACCAGAGAAAGGAAAGACTCATTTCTTTCTTCTCTTCTCCTGTTCCTCCAACCAAATGAACCATCACTTGTAATTTACAAAAATAACTACCTTGAACAAGGTATCAAGTAAAAGAACTTTGCACACATAATCAACAAAAGACAAAAGATGCTGACCTTTAGAAAGACGTGGACTTCCCTTCAAGTTCTAAAAAATCCCATTAACCTTTATTGGCATTTGATTTTTGGGACATTTATACCGTCCATCAATTTACCGCCAAATAGCCAAGTTTTGTTTTTAAAAAATCTAGCCATTATGTTTTTTTTTCCTGCTTTTTTTTTTTTACCCCTTGACAAACATGAAATAGGATAAATATTCTTCAAATATCCAAAAAAACCATTTAAACCCCCCCCCCCCTCTCTAAAACTGCACACTTAAACATCAGGAATGAATTTCTTCCAAATATTGAACAAAATAAAACTCCATCATGAGGATCAATTTCTAGTCATTGTTGTGTCAATTTATGCATCCCAAGGGAAAAGGGCAAAATAGTCAATTTAAAAAAAAAAAAAAAAGAATTAAACAGGTTGCTTGATGGTAAATTGACAGTGGGAGTGTAAGTATCTACAAAGCCAAGTGTGAAAGGAGGTCTGAGTGATTTTTGAAACCTCAGGAGAGGTACATGCCTTTCCTTTTTGCTAAACCTAAAGGGAGGTATCTTTTGCCTAGATGATACGCCCAAATGACAAGCCAAAAAAACAGAAGCATTCTATCTGGCTCAATGTGTCTAGTCAATCTGCTAATAAGAAAGTACCTCATAGGTCTGAGGCAAGCTTCTGACCCTAGTATCATGTCATCCACTATATACAATATGTGGGACAACCAAATCCAGTGCCTTTTATAATATTCATGAAACCCAACTTTAGACTTAATTAATACAAATTTTTATAATCTTAACTGGATTAATCCAAATGAGGCAGTAGGCCAAACACAAGCCCTCACATCTGCATAACTGCAATGCAGCATAAACAAGCCAGCATGCGAAGGAACCCCCAACTGAACGTTATCACTCTACAGCATGTGTTGTCATTATAAAGGGTATAATTTTTGCAGATGAAATCTGCAGGGTGTAGGAATTAAGCCCAAACCCCATCATCCTAATGCTCCGGAAGAAAAAAGAAGACTTGCAGAAGTAACAATATTTAGCAGCAGCAAAAACATACAAAAATTTTTTTAAATGTAATTAAGATTTTACCTTGGGCTTTTTCCGCATAAGATACATCATTGTCTTGCAATTTAGCAAGAAGGTGTTCTCATTGTAGGACAGAGAATTTTTCTCTCCTTCAGCTGTCCCAATTTGCTTATCATATCCAGCTTCATTAAAATATGGCTTAGAATTTAGCACCAAACCCTGGAGGGAAACGAGGACTTGGAGGATGCTAGAAGATGATGAGTCCCAAACTTCATTTCCTCTGCCAGTCCATGTATTTAAAAGGCTAAGACACACCTTTCCTTCTTCATACAAGTTCGGATTTATTCGCCAACCCCCAGAATGGTAGTATGCTGACTGCAAACCACAAACAATCAGAGAACAAATAAAAAAGTTTCAACGAGCTTGCATATATTTGATTAATTCAAATAATTTCAACTTTCAACCAGACACCAGTAAATTCATAAGAAGTAAACATTAGTTTCTCTCACCGGTGGAACATCAGGGTACTCTGGGGGAAGATGAAAATCAAAGAAGAAGAGTCCATCTTGATAGGGAGTCCCATATGCTCCAATTATCACTGCCCTCAAGAGATCCATACGATCTTCATAAACTCGAACATAGATACCATCTGAAAAATATCATATATTATTTAAAGCAAAGACTACTGATATCAGAGAAGGTTATCAACCTCCCAGAATACCAAAAAATACATACATAAATAACTGTGTAAATAGCACATACCAGGCAGGTTGTTTTGAAGGATGGTCCAATCTTGTTGAATCTTCTTGAGCCATTTCCTTCCATTATTATTCTGCGAGTATGATCATTGTGTTCAAGGTAAAGACAGAACAGTCTAAAACCTCCCTTCCACACCCCCCCCCCCCCAACAGCCGCAAAAAATAAATAAATAAACAGATACAAAAATATAATCATCTTTTGGGAAAGTGTCCTTAAACAATATTCTATTATTTTTCAAAAATAGTGTCTCTCCTCAAATCCTTTCCCATTTATTTAACAACAATCAATTGCCTATGACATAACTTCTTCAATAAATTTTACACGCATAATTGCAAAATGTTCCAAAAATGGAGGAGTCCTAATAAGATAGCAATAAAACTTCTGCTTGTACAATTACGAACCATATGTTTGCATATATGGAAGAATAATTTGTTGAAAATAACATAACACTACAAATCTAACAATCAATCAAAAGAGAAAGATAACTTTACCTGACCATTTGCACCAAGGAAGTAATGGTCCAAAGGATCTTTTGCAGTATCAAAGCGCTTGAAACTGGAAGGACTGTCCTCAGAACATAAAGAAGCATCTGGTTCTTTCGGACTCAAGTTGCATAGAGACTCATCCAGCAACTTTGAGGCCTCAGTGACAAGCCGATGTTCTTGTCCTTCTCCAGGATTCATACGAGCATCACAATTATCAATTAAATTAGAATTCTGAGAGCTGGACTCATCGGATGCTCTGCTTTCAGGAGTCATCGTCATACTCTCTGGCTGAAGTTCACTTTCATTTCTGGGATCTAAACATGTTGGTTCTATGTGCTTCCGTCCTCGTGAAAAAATTCCAGAGGCCAGTTTTGTAACAAATCCAAGCGCAGCTAGAGGAAAAGACAATGCTCCATTTCTTCCAGAATCATTCTCCTCTATTTCTGTGCTCTCTTCTGCATCAAGATTACCACTGCTGCCCTTCTGTAATCCAGGTTCCTGAGCATCATTGATATGCATCATCTATTTAACAAAGAAAAGAAAAGAAAAAAATAATAGAGGATAATATGAGTGGATCTAGGTATTCAACCAGAAAAATGGAAGGATGGTTCAGCACTGAAATAACAATGTTTTGTATATGGTTCACATTCACAGAACAAACTATTTGATGGTCCCATCTTTAAGATAACTATAGACACGACATTTCCAAACTTATAATTCTAATCATCTCAATAGTCACTCTTCCATCCAACAGAAATGAAAGTTAACCTTCCACCTGTTCAAAATCACCAAGTGCTATATATTGCATTCATGAAATATTCATGTGAGTGTTGGGTGAAAATGGAAAATTTTGCTAAACATTTCCTGTAGAAATTCTGGAAAAGCACTAATGAGAAAAAGGATCACCCTTGCATATGCACCACTGACCATGCATACCAGTGTCTGAGGTGCAACTTCCATCAGCTGAAAAGACGTACTTCAAAGTAAATTGCAAGCCATTATAATTATTCAAACAGAAACCAACCTCCTCGGCATTCTCAAGGGCATCCATCTCATCATCATTAACTGTTTCCCAGCTAGCAGCATCATCGCTCACTTCACTCCCGCCTGCAACCGAATCATCATCATCATCCCGGCCAACAACATAAACAGCTTGAGGTCCGACCTAATCCCAAACCAAAGAATCTGTTAATCCAAAACTGGAACAACTCTTAGATTTTAAAAAATTAAAAATAAAAATCATAGTTATTACCAATTACCATGCAACGAAAGAAACTACAAGACAGTTGTTTGAATACTCCATTTAATTGCAAGGTTGATTGGGCAAAGAAAATTTAAACCACACAATTATTATTTCAACCTTCAACAATCACAAGATCCCAAACTCATTTCAATTTTTTTCCCCAATATTTTGAGCAATCAATACATAGACTTCTCGCACGATCTTAAGGATAAACAAACTTTAAACCCTTTCATCCATTCAATTTCGATGACGAGACATAAAAGAGATTCAGATAGCAATGTACTATGAATGTACAATTATGAAGTTACTAATTATACACACCATTCTTATTAAAAATTATCAGAAATGCATACTATACACTACACAAATGAGAAAAATAAACATTTGAATAAAATTTGCCAGAAAGCATACCTTTGAAACCATTCCGTCAGCCCATGTAACTTCAATATCACCATTTTTAAGACCAGTAATATTTCCAACCCAAGAGAGGTCTGAGAACTCCATGTATGCTTCAACTCCAGATGCGTCGTCTACTTTCTGACATCCTGTGTCCTTTTTCAAATCCTGTTTAACCTCATCAGGACCAGTCTGCTGCTTTGATTCCCCAGCAGCATTCCCAGGAAAAGCCGCTTGCAATGAAACAGATACTGGGGACAAGCGAACAACTACATCCCCATAGCAATAATCATAATCTGGATGTCCCTCAAGCTCATAGACACTTACAACTTCTTCTTTATCAAACTCCCGAGGATCATCCGCCCGGGCAACTGGCCTCAACCACCTTACACATGCTGTCCGCTCCCTCGCATTAACACTTTTCACAACCCCAACACGCCTAACCCCACATGCATCATCATTGTCGTCGGAAGCCTTCTCCAGCACATACTGCTCAGAAACAAATTCATGATCACCAGGACTGTCAATTGGAATCAAATTCGTTGATTCCACTCCCTGTTCAATCATACCATCCTGCCATGCCACATCAACTCTAGTCTTGGTATTAACAATCAAAAGGGCTCTTTCAAAATTTTCCTCCTTTTTTCGAGCTTTCTTGTCTCTCCTCACCACAACTTTACGGATCTTTTTGCGATGAACAGGCCAGGTTTCATGGACAGGCTCCTTTGAAACTGACAATGAACTACCACAAGAGCTTGATTCAGGTGAGGGGTTACTTTTGAAATTTCCACTATTTCCGTCCAACGCAACTACAGTATCAAGTTCCATGGATTCACTGTGTTCAATCAGTTCCTCCACTGTAGCATCTGAATCACATCCACTTCTTGGTTGAGCAGAATCTAATTCATCATTAACGGAATCTTGGAGTTCTAGTTTTGCTATACCCTTGTCCAAAGGAGTAGAGGATGACAATGCAGATGGAAAAAGACACCAATCACCCAGTTGCCAATTTGCATGTGAAAAGCACGACAATAGTTTTAAGTTCTTTGGGATTTGCTCCTCTGCCGGGGCATTAGAAGAGTCCGGTCCAAAGCCAGCAGATGCTATCCAGTAAATAAATACCGATCCAACTGTAACTTTAGTAATGGTACCTTCCAACCGGCTAGCTTTCCACAAGCCAGATAGCCACCTACAATTCTTAAAAACAGATGAAGAGCTTGCCTTTACACGCTGGCCAGGATAATAAGGGAAATGCCCATCTTCAACGATGTTCTTGCCAACTGGTTTGAGACGAAGTGGATCAGCCTTCATGACTTTACACACAGAGCCATCATCAAATAACACAGTCACATTATCCAGAACATCATCAATTCTACCTAGCCAGGGACCAAGGACTACATAATCACCCACAGTGAAATCTCTTACACGTTTCAAGTCTCTGGATGAAACATCTTTTATACCAGTTCCATCAGAAGCAACCAAATCTACGGAGATATTTACATCCACAACCACACCCACTTGTCCAGTTGGATCTGAAGCAGCAGCAACAAAATCCCCATGCAAGAATGCACGATCAACAACAGTTACATCGTTAAGATTTTGAGTCGTCTCAGAATCATCAACCCAAACCACTCGAATCTGATCGGCTGGGAGAGGACAATTCTTGTAACCATTGTTACTTTTGTTTCCATCAACACTCCCATTAGCATTACAATTGCCAACTTCATCACCTTCCTTGTTTCCATCAGCCTCATTGTCATCATCGTTGTCTTCATCATCGTCATCGTCATCAGTGATACTACTATCTGAATCCGAATCACCAGCCACTTCAGTCACAATTCCAATCATACCACTATTGATACTCCTTACAACATCTTGTCTATAAATATATGGTGTGTTAAGCAGATCCCTTGCAAACTCCCGTGGCTTATCTTCACTGTTTTCAAAACCTACATTTGGCCCATGATTCTTCTCTGTGGCGAACTTGACCTGGTTCAATGTAGATTTATCTTGCACACTATTGTTGGGCTTGTTAACTTCGGAAACAGCACCATCTTGTACAGTAACCATCTGAAAATAAATACAAAATTACAGCTCAAGTGTTAGCCAGGATCTTAACATTAACATAGCGTCCATCATATCTCGCACATTTTGCATTATTATTAATTTCTTAGAAGTAAATAATTGTGTATAATAACCCGATGATCTGCATCAGACTCAGCTTGATGGAGGTTTTTCTTTTTATTTCCCCAAACAGAAACCCAAGGTAGATTTTTATGCTAAATTTTATTATTTTAAATAATCTTCAAAATTTCTTTTCCAACATTCTTAAGTGAGCATAATATGAAAAGGAGCAAATATCATTGTTATTTCTTGATCAAACATGAAACATTTTAATGATCCAAAATTGTGTCTTAGAATTGACTATTATCAAATTCTTCAGATTTAAACAATATGTCTTAACTGTAGTTAAGAGCGCCATCACCAGACCTATATATTAAAAACAATAAACCAAAATAAAAGGAGAAAATTAAAGAAAGCCCTTATCCTATTATATGCTATTATTCCTTACTCTTCAGACATCACAATTTTCATGTAGAATGTAAATCAATCAATCTATGCAGAATTGCCCTGCGACTATTCGAAAAACAACTCTACGGCACAAATATTAAAAAGAGAACCTACATATTAATAATTAAGCCGATAAATACTAATAAAAAACCATAAAATTATCAAAAACGATAACATTAAAATCTTCAAATTTCAAGATAAGTCTCAGACCGAAACCCTAGGGCAGCTAAAACTTTACCAGACGAGCCGATCATTAGTCGGAATAATCAATCACAAAGGAGCTCGAGTCGGCGTCGGAGCTTCTCGGAAATGAATCAGGAAATGAGTGGGATCGGAAGATAAGCAATTGATTAAAATTGAAACAAACAAGCACGTCGGGGGAAAAAAAAAAAAAAAAGAACGGAAGAAACAAAAACAGAAATGAGGTTCAAGCAAAGTATGTTTCGCAGGGAGAGAGAGAGACGAAGAGAGAGAGAGATACCTCGAAATCGGAAGCTTTGCAGGCAGATAGAGAGAGGATGAAGAAGACGAAGATCTATTGATGAATTTGAAAGAAGGGCTCTCTTCGGCCATTGCAGAGGTGCTGAGAAATATATGAAATAAATGGAGCTGCCGATGCAAGCGGACGAGGGATAAATACGTAATTTCAGCCTCCACATAAGCGTGTACGATGGCGTCGATATTTGGATTAGATTACGAATGTACCCTCGTCTTCTTGTTTCGAAGTGCGAGGGATCAACAATTATTTGATGATGGAGATTTACGGCGTGATCAGCCGTTCGGGGCCGTCCGATGTGTTGACTAAACGTGGACGGTCAGTAAAAAGGAATGATTTGATTTGAATTTTGTTTAAATTTAAATCTAGAAGAGGAAAATGTGTCCTTTTGGATCAAGGATAAAGAAGGATTTTCCATCTATTTTCTCATTGTAACAAATATTAGTAAAAATAAGAAATTATTTTAATATAATTATAAACTAATTAAAATTAAACCTCAATAATACATAAAATTAATTTTTTCTATTAATTTAATACTTTTAAATTTTCATTTCTCACTTTTCTTTATATTCAAATACAAATAATTTTTTTTTATTTTCCTGATCTACCTTGCATAAATAGAACTAAATATTTTTAAAATTACATTTAAAAGTTAATCAAGAGAAAAAAAGTATGATGCTTTCTTTACAAATGAAAGATAGAGTTTTTTGAGGGAAAGAATGGATACCTTTTCTTTCTTTTTTTTCCTTTTCCACAATGAACAAAAATTAAAATATGATTAATGAACAAGATTTTTAGTCATTATTAGCTTTAATCAACTAGATTTGAATTCAAATACATCATTGAAAGTTCACATTTGAATTTAAATTTTAAGTAGACTTGCATACAAGGGACGACATTTAGATTCTTTGAGTATTTGAAATACAAACTTAGCAGAGCACCGATGAGAAGAAGTGATGTTATGGTTTCTAACACAAAAAGGGGTAGAAATCGACCTAAAATAATTTTGAAGGATTATAACCCTTAATTTAATAGAGGAAAATATTTTGAATCAAGTGAATTGGTGAAAAAAATTTTATGTAACTGATCTCACTTAATGGGACTTAAGGTTTGTTTTTATTGTTGTTGGTGGTGCATATAATAATTGGACATCAAAATGGGTCTATATTTGGTCATAAGCATTTCAAATATTTCTAACATATCTTGTTAGAGAACTCATGCTCAAAACCTAGGTATCAAAAAAAGAGAGTTAAGAGAATCTTAAACTGACTTCGAAATTACTCACAGATACGATGTGGGACTGGAAGGACATTAATACTCCCCCTCGAGCCAATAGAAAAAATGAGGTGAGGAGAAGTTCAGCCCACGGAAAAGTTAAACAGCCCAAGGCCTTGCTCTGATACCATGTTAGAGAACTCATGCTCAAAACCTAGGTATCAAGGATAGAAAGTTCAGAAGATCTTATATTGACTTTGGAACTGTTCACAGAGACGATATGAGACTGAACAGATATTAATATATAGCAAAGAAATAACATTCAAAATAGATCTAGCCATGTTCTTGTCCCTTATTTAATTTATTGAATGAAAAATACAAATGAATGAAATCAAAATTGGAAAAAAAAAAAATTAAAGCAATAATGAAATCCATATTTAAAAAATTTAGTCCTCCATGAGTCTCCCAATGAAATAAAGTATTACATATTTTCCTAATTACCCTTTTTAAAAATTTTAATTTTAATTTTAATTTAATTCTCAATTCTAAATCTTTAGCATGCATACGCAAGTAATTAGTAAGAGAAATATTAGGAGCACGACATCTTTTAGTATCAAAACGGCATCGTTTTAGAGAGGTGCAGACCTTGCATTACCGGGGAGTTGTGGCGGTACTGTGGAGACGAAGAGGAGGTGAGTGAAGCTGAAGCGTGAGAGAGGGGCAGGATGATCGTGTGCGTCGCGGTGGTCGGCCACCAGAACAACCCTCTGTACATCCAGAGCTTCACGGAGGCCGACGACGCCCTCAAGCTCCATCACATCGTCCACTGCTCCTTGGACGTCGTCGACGAGCGAGGTCACCAACCCCAATCTTTATTTCTGAGTTCTATTGTTTTTTTATCATCTTCTTCTGCCAACTTTGTTATACGAGTAATGCAATTTGCGGGTGATACTGCGGATTTTGGATTTTAATTCTACATTGATTACAGGCCCATTAATTTTGTCTTTTCGTGAATTCAAAATTTAGGGCTTGGATTGGGTTTGCAAGAAAGTAAATTTATGCTTTTATTTTCAGAACGTGCATACCGGTAGTAGCATTTTTTTTAAAAGTTAGCTGCTCATTGATTAACAGGCCCATTGATCGTGTCATTTTTTGAATTCAAAATTTAGGGCTTGGATTGGATTTACAAGCAAGTAATTTTGTTCTTTTATATTTCAAAATTTGCATACCGGCACTAGTATTGATGAAAAATTAGCGTGATTTGATTTTCTGTTCTTTTGTGGTAATTCATTGAGTGAAATAGGCAGCCTAATTGCCTCCTTTGTTTTCTGAATAATGTGACTTGTGGCGTGATACTGGGGATTTTGGTTTTTAATAGTTTATTAACAGGACGACTGCTTGTGTCAATTTGTGAATTCATAATTTAGGGTTTGGATCTGATATTTTAACTAGGGGCTGCATTTGTATTGACTTAATACATCTGATCTGACTGTTTCAGTTAACAATCCGAAAAAATCTGGTCCAACATTGAATGAGACATTTCTTGGTCTTCTTTATCCAACTGAAAATTACAAAGTGTAAGTTTGATGCCTTTGGTTCTATGCGTTTGATTGGCTATTTTACATATCAATGTCAGCTGTTTCTATTTTAGAAATTCTATCGAGTCAGCTTGGGTCATGGTTACATTGGTGATATTACATAGTTTCAATATTTGGCTGGTGCAGGTATGGCTATTTGACAAACACAAAGGTGAAATTTATCTTAGTGACAACGGATCTAGATGTTAGAGATGCAGATGTGAGAAATGTAAGTATTGTTTCCATATGAAAATTTTTCTTTCTTGTCCAGAAAAAAGGTTTAATCACAGACTATAGCACTGAAATGCTAGTTTTTAAACAGGCAGCGAAAATTATATTTATCTTCAATCATTGTATATATGGTTTTGCTGAGGTGCAATAAATAATAAATAGTTTTATTCATAAGCTTTTAGTATTTAGAGTGTGGTATGCAGGTGTTTATTGCATCTGTGCATGGATTTTTCTTTTCTATATGGCTTTATTTGATTTTGTTATTTACCAGAAAAATATATTATTTGGATTGACTTAAAACAGCAACATATATAGTAATCCAAATGTTCTTCACGCTGAATGAAGCTATGCAACTTCTTCCTGGTTCTGGAGAATAACTTTCCCCTAAGATAATGGAGAACATCACTATATTGGAAAGATAACCTGCCATTTTAATCCATGAAATTGCCCAGACTTTGAGTTCAACTTGGTTTGTGAGTACCCAATTGAGTATTTTAATAAGAAATGATATTTGTTTGGGAAATCACTTGTATATTGTTGATGGGGGTTCTTGGATTTGGGGGAAGAGGCAGTGTTGCATACAAGTAATGATGAAGTAGAGAGGGCCAAGAGAGGATAACCAAGCAATCCCTAGCAGTTCAAGTGTTAGTGGCCGGTGGAGGGAATGCGGACGATGTGAGGATGGCGGTGCCATGTCCTTTGAGATCTAAATGTGGAGGGTGATGTAAGAAATGAGAATTCTCAAGAAAGAAGCTATTGTTTTATGGAGAGTTTCAAGTGAAAGTGATGGTATGAAGCTTTCTAAATGAAGCAAAAGGGGATATTGATGGTGTTCGAGGTGAGGTCATCCTCCAATGTTGTAACTGAGTATTTTTTTTTTTCCTTGAATTAGGTTTTTTAGAAAAAAACATTTTATTGAAACAGGTGTCTTTTGAAACATTTTACAAGAACAATTATAATTGCATCTTGAAAATGAAAATTGAACTTGCAATCTGATAATGCACGTCAAATTGCGTATGTGTCAACATTTGGAACCTTAAAAAAAAAATGCAAAGTACAAAAATTGGAGGTTGTGCCCTTATCCCCCTTGTCAAACAAATAGCTAGAGAATTATCAGCATAATGTACTAGGATTCCATAAGAAGCAAACAACACCATTTTGGATTCCACAATAACTTGAAAGATCCAAAGATTGACATGTATGTGACAGGTATTCCCTTCCTGATTTTGTTATGGCATGTTATTTATTGTGCTGATCTGCAAAGTTGTTATTTATTAGAATGTCAGCTTATTTATTAGATAACAGCCCAAAGTTGATGTGCATGTCCTCAATCATCTTCACTGTACAATGACAGAACACCAACATGCATGTGCTTGGTGCAAACACTCCAATAAAGTATCTCTAGTACAATTTCACAAGTTTGAGCTCATGAAGAGCAATGTATGCACAGAAATTGCAAGTTGAACCTGCAATTCCTGTTACAACTTTTTTTTTCTTTTTTGAAAATTTAAGTTTGATGTTTACGTCATTTCCAATTTGATGTCCACCAGAAAACCAAGAAAATAGCAGCCTTTAATTTTCTCACTCTGAAAAATGTAGCAGGTTTGACGTGCAATAGTACTTTTACCTAATGCCAAGTTGCAGTCTGATAAAAATCCTCATTTAGTGAATTACTCAGTGATGGTCATTTAGAGCTTTGACCAATGAGAAAAGAGAGTTTGAATAGCTCAATGGCATGGCATCATGTGACCAAGGAGTACAGTGTAAAGACATGAAACGAGATAGCGATTATGCACTTATTGCTGAATTGTGGGGCCAAAAATTGAGATTAATTTGCAATTAAGGGCAAAATCATAATTGTCTATATACATGAGCAAGTGGGCCTCTTAAGTCTAGGGCAGTCCCAGATGCACTCTTTGGACATTTAGGGAGCAACGATTCAGTTGTTTTTAGATTCTCTAGTAAGATTTAAATCAATTCGATGGGGAATTGATACGAATCGTATGAATCGAATTGTGAATCGTAAGATTCTAACAACTATTTTAGCAGGGCAAATGCCCTGCTTCAGAAGTTAAAATTTCTCTCGACAATCCATTCTATACTCACAGTGAAGATCAACTTTTGACCTTTCAATGCCTTGAAAAAAGTGTTTGCTTCTTTGTTGCCACAAGTTCATTCATGTACATGATTGGCTTAATAATGCAATTTAATTGATCTAGAATGATAGTTAAAAAAATGAGACAAAGTTAAACTTGATGATGAAGAAATAAATAGCACTTGTAAATTTCGATACCTTGGATCTATTATACAAGCCGAAGAAGAAATTAAAGATGATGTAATGCATAGAGTTAAAGCAGGTTGGGTAAAATGGAGAAGTGCTTCAAGTGTGCTCTGTGATCGTAGAATACCCTTAAAATTGAAAGGGAAGTTTTATAAGACAGCTATAAGACCAATTATGCTATATGGATCGGAATGTTGGGTGACGAAGAAACATAATATCCAAAAAGTAAAAGTTGCCGAGATGAGAATGCTTAGATGGATGAGTGGTATAACATTAAAAGATAAATTAAGGAATGAACATATTTGTGGTAAGTTAGGTATAACTTTTATAGAAGATAAGGTAAGAGAGGGACGATTCAAATGGTATGGACACTTGCAACATAGGTCACATAGTGCAATAGTGACTTAGTTACTGTAGGGGGCAGTAGAAGGGGTAGGGGTAGACCTAAAATAACTTGGGAGGAAGTAGTGAGTAAGGATTTAATATCCTTGAATCTATCAAAAGAAATGGTCCATGATTGCATAAATTGGCGGAAAAAGATTCATATAGCCGACCCTACCTAGTGGGACTAAGTCTTGGTTTGTTGTTGTTGCTGCTATCCAACTGAATTCAATTCTGACCGTTGACGTGGTTCCTAGTTTAATAAATTTATGTCTATTTGTTACAACTAGTAACACAGTTCATACATGCAATTATGCAAATTGGTGTATAGATGCAGGGGGTTTTTTCATCTAGTTAAGTGTTTGTTTCCTGCAACCATTATCATTTACAGATCATGATCCATTAATTGTAGAGAAGTTGTAATTGCTAATTCATATAAAGGTAAGATTGTTGGAAGGTTTGGGTACCTGTGCTATTTCTTGCACATATAATGCTGTAATATTACTTTAATTTCTTTACTGTAAGCTAACAAGCTTTTATCTCTGATTTGTTTTTTTTTTTTTTTTGAAAATTGCTGAACAGTTTTTCAGGAGGTTTCACGAGGCATACGTGGATGCAGTTTCGAACCCTTTTCACGTCCCTGGTAAAAAAATAACCTCCAGAACTTTTGCTGAAAGGGTCAGTGCCATTGTCAAATCATTTGGGTTGAGCTCAGCTGGGTGAATAAATGCTCTGCTGCTCTCCCATGAAAATAGTGGAGTCTTTTTTTCTTAAAAAAGTTGTGAACTCTGTTTATTTCTCTGGTTAACTTAGAAGGTTAGTTTTGCCCAATCAACATTTGATCAGTGTTTGTAACATTCTCCACACTCTGTTAAGAACTTCAAATTTTTAAAATGAACCAGAAATAGAATCAGTGTGTGATATTATCATATTATTCTTTATGTGGTTCTTCCCAGCGAGTGTCATGATCTTGTGAAATTCAAATAAAGCTGGAATTGAGAATATAAGAATTTACTCTTTACATTTTGTGTTCATCCCCTTCTTACTTCTGTGCTTCATCTCATATCCTCTATCCATAATCCGAATTTGAAGAAATAAGCGGTCCGAAACATTCTCTCTTTTCATGATTTTATGCTCTCGCTATTCCTCTCACTTCTCACTTCAAATATATGGTGATGAAGGCTGCCAAGTTTGAGTTTCATACATGCCAACCAAGTTCCTAAACATTTTCCAGCCAAGACCAGCCATACCCATTAATAACAATAGCATTTGCCTTCAAAAAATTTAGGAAACAAAACTATTAGAAAGAGATGAGGACCATGCAATTCAATTAAAGGACTCGAGGGATGCCATTCATCATAGAGTAAGTATGTGTTTTCTTTATTTTCAGTACTAGTGTAAGTACTTGATTTTCATTTTTCTTTTTTAATAATAAGTAATCATTTCGGAAAGCTAAATAGCTCCAAAGCAACCTTGGCATAGGGAGCCTTAATAGAATCATCAATGAGTTTCAAGAAGAAATTGAGGAATATTTTTCCGGTTGATTTTATAGCCATTTTATTCCAATCATGCCCCCCACCAAAAGAAAAATTTACGGGCGTGGAAAACAATTTTTAGTTTTTAAATTATGAAAAAATACATTTTATTTTTCAGTTTTGAAAATTTGTATAAAAACTAGAAAGAATAAAAAAAAGTTGGCAACTATTTACTTGCGATAAATAATTTTATTTTTCATTTTAATTTTTCAAATAATTACAAAATTGTCACTTCTTTTTCAATTTTCTAAATCTACATAGAAAAATTGGGAAACATCCTTTTATTATTTTCTTAACTTCTAACTTCTTATATAATTTTTAAAAAATTTAAAAACAACATGTGATTTAGTAATTATTGAAAATATAAAATAAAAATTATTTTTCATAGCTAAACAAATCTTTAATTTTTACTTTTTTCAAATGAATCTGGAAAAACTTAACAAGCTGGCATTTTTATAATTCTTCAAAAATTTGAAAATAAAAAATAAAAACAAATTTTCAAAACTAAACAATTTTTTCTCAAATAATATCAGAACCTACCTTAAATTTTCTCTTGAAACCTTTGATAATAGTCTTGGAAAAAAAGAACAGCCATGATAGTTTTGAACATTTTGCAAAACTCTTTATGAGTCAGAGTCCTAAGTACAAGAGAGATGTTTGAAGACCGAATTCTTTTACGCTGAGCTTGGGAGCATAAATTTCGAACCTTAGATTTAAATTTTAATAAATTATGACATAATTATATATTACATCTTATCCAAAATCAATCCGAATTCAAATCCAAAGTCTCCAAATTTAGGGTGATAAACTTCTTCTCACTCCTAGGAGCTAAATATTAGACATTAAAACTTAATAAAAATATTATTCAAAACGAATAAAAATCCAAGGCCAATAAGAAGTCAAACATAAAATTTTCTATTTGTTTACCCAATAATTCATTTTCCTTTATTAACAAAAAATAAAAAGTTTTTTTTTTCATGTTTTTTTTTTTAATGAAAGTTCCAAAAGGCAGTTCCTATTATATTCCAATGGATCAGAGAAGCAAAAGAGAGTACATTACTCGTGCCATCCAAACACACATTCTGTACAAGGTGTAGAAAAGCTAAATCAAGAGGAATAGAGCAATGCAGTTTCTAAAAAAAAAAAAGTAGCTGGAAGTGAATTCAATACCACATCAATTTCACAATTAAAGTTGAAATATAAGCATCTCGAAAGCCATTGCCATGGAATGAATATCCCTGGCAAGTAATTTCCACAGAAGCAGTACTAGAAGCAAGAATGGTACAGAGATACCAGATGCTACAAGAGATACTTGCTCAATTTATTAAGACTCATTATCATCATCATCATCATCCTTGACAACGAGTTGCGCAAGCTCATGCTCCAGCAGTTCTCTCTCCTCTTCAGCACTCTCCTCGTGGAAGTTCAGTGGAACCATAGTGCAGAGACTGCCTCAGGATAATTAGTAACAGGGAGCGAATACAGAGCCAGATAAAAGACAAAGTGAAATATAAGCATATCAAAAGCCATGGCAATGGAAATGAATATCCTTAATAGGTAATTTTGGAAGAAGCAGTATTATTGCATAGTGAAACCAGATGCTCCAGGAGATACTTGCTCCACTATTAAAACTCATCATCATCATCCTCGGCAATATGTTTTGCAAGCTCTTGCTCCTGCTGTAGTCTCTCTCTCCTCTTTTCAGCGATCTCCTTCTCCTTGTGGGAGTTTGTTGGAAACCGAAGCGCACGGACTGCCTCGTTATGCATATTAAGGCAAAAAGCAATCCTAGAGTTAAATGCAGATTGAGGCTCATTCGTAGAGTAGATATCCCCAGTCTCCTTGGATAACATCCAACCATTTGCATGATCTATTGTGGCATCAATTGCCCCATCCTGGATCGCCTTGGCTACGATGCTTTCAGCATCAGCAACTGGATTTGCAGTGTCCAGTCTCAGCTTCTTGGCAACATCAGCTAAAGAGATACGGGAATAAGAGATGCTGATGTTGCGCAGCCCAGTCCTAATGACGTTGTGACGTAACCTGACGATCAAATTGTGGGTTCCATCTGATCTGAAAGTACTTGTGAATTTTTCAGCAACAGTCTTGAACAGCTCAAGATCTCCAATTCGAACAGCCTAAAAATGCAGGTGTAGCTTTCAAAATCAGTTGCAGAGGCCTAGTGCACAAATGCCATTTTGTATCCTAAAATTATGCACTTATGAAGAGAAGGGAGAAAAAGCAATGGAAAAGGGAGGAAAAGGGGAAAGAAAAAGAAAAAAATGTCCCATTTCAAACAAGGTGCCATCCAACAGGGAATGCATGCACAATTGTATGAAACAAAGAATTAGCAAGGGGCATATAGCACTACCCATATCAAATTGCAAATTCCCAATTTGTTTGAGCCTAGTTTCCTCAGAAACAATGCAAGCTTGACTCACAAGTTCTCACACCTGGTTCACTGTGGAAGAAATAAACATAGAGTAACAAACTAAAGTTCAAGAAACCCAGACTCACATTTGTAAGCTCAAAGTATGGCCTCAAAGCCTTCTCCATGCCTCTCTGCACGAAAACAGTTCTCTCGGGGATTTCTCCCAGCAGTAGACGGACTATCACAGCCCACTTGTTGCATTGAACTTGAAAACCAAGAGCTGCAGCAGGCGCCTTCCGAGCAGCTTGCAGGAGGGACTCTTTTGCATCTGTATACTCCAGCTGTATTGTCCTAATCTTTCCAAGATAAAAAAGATACCGGCAAAACTGCAAGAGAATATGAGTGGATCAAAATATGCCGAAGGCAAAGTAAAGATCTTGTCATGTGATCCAGGGAAAAACTTGTGAATTAAGGCAAAAGGGGCCTGGAGTCACAAGAGACCTCCTACAGTCTTCCAGTTTGTTCTAATTATAATGCCAAAGTCTGACAAGCTTCAGTAAACATTTTAACTGTACAAGTGTCCAGCAAACCTCATTTTTGGAAAATCTCATACACTAGATACACACTCTTGAGTATGCCAATGTAGCTGAACTACATGGTACAGGAATTAGAAGTAGAAGGAATTGCCTGCTGATTTGAATGAGCTTCAAAACGGGGTGCCTTCGACCTCAGCTTCTCTGCCTGATCATATAAATTGTAATGGAGATAATTGCGAAGTAGCAGATTGAGAAGCGTTTCCTGTAGTATATCATCATTTCAAGCATAAGAAATCAGTTATGGGACAAGAAGAATGTGCTTACAGGATTGTAAACAAACCTGACCCAACTCGTCATGATGCAAAGTTGCAATTCGGTGCAAAGAAAGAAGGTTACTGTCAAAAAATTCAAGTTCAAATTAAGCACAAACTATATATCAGGATATTAGATTCCAAAAGAACTATATAGGCGTATGTTCTTCAGTGTACATCAGAACATGCAAACATGCATCGCAATAAGATATAAATGGTTAAATGTGATACAGGAAAAAAAAAATGGTGAAGAAGGAACAGGTACTAACACACAACTCACCCACGAATTTCAGCAAGGTCACCTGTGAGTTCATAGCTAAGAGAGTAATAGAAATAGATCTTTGATGCTAGAACATCAACAGTTCGCCTATTCAGGCTCTTCAAACGAGCAATGCATGTTGAGGAACATGATTTGGCCTGTAAAAAAGCAATGGGAGGCACTGACACGACAAAATACTTCAGTGAAAAAAAAAACACTTTATGTTAATATCATTATACCTCATTGTATCTCTTTTGATCAATCAGAAAGATTAACATGAGCAAATAACAGTAAATTTCAATCTCTGGCAAGGAGTGTTTTGGAGGAGCTTGAGCTGCTGATGTTGCGGTATCAATTTCCATATCATGCTCATCTTCCTGGAGAAAATATTTAATAGTCATGAACTAAGTTTCAAATGTTAAGCATCGACGCACAAATGCCATAGTACTATCATAAGAAGGAACTAAAAATTTTGACTATTAATTACGCCTATGAATTGATAACATAAGTTATTTATCTTTTAAGAAGATTAATGAAAAAGTACAGGAAAAAACGAGAGACTTGCAGACAGTTTATATTGACCAAGAGAAAGCCTATAATAAGTACCTAAGGAAGTCTTTTGGTGGGTTTTAGAAAAAACGAGAGTATGTAGTAGATATACTAAGGTCATTAAGGATATGTATGATAGAGTGACGACTAGCAATAGGACTGTAGGAGCCTAGGAGGAGGGTATAAAGAATTTCCAATCACAATAGGTGTATGTCAAGGTTCTACTTTGAGCATTTAACTTTTCGCTTTAGTGATTGATGAATTCACTAAGAATATCCAAAATGAGATCCCATGACATATGTTGTTTGCAAATGATATCATCTTGATTGATTGCAAGTAGGAGTGGAGTAGATTCTAAGTTAGAACAACGGAGAACAACTTTAGAGTCTAGAGGTTTTAGAATAAGTAGAAACAAAACAAAATATATAAAACATAATTTCAGCCATGTAAGAAGAAATATTGGAGATAAAATTAAACTTGATAATCAAGAAATCAATAGCGCTGGTAGATTTTGATACCTTGGATCTATAATGCAAGCAGAAGGAGAATTTGAAGATGTTTTCATAGATAGAGTTAAAATAGGTTAAGTAAAATGAAGGAGGGCTTCATGAAATTGGGCGTTCGGTGTCATCAAAAAATACCCTTAAAATTAAAATTAAAATTCTATAATATGACTATAGGACCAGCCAAGCTCTATTGTCAAAGTGTTGAGCAACTATGAAACAACATATCCAAAAAGTAAAAAATTTCAAAATGCAAATGTCAAGGTGAATGAGAGGTATAAGAGCAAAAGATAAATTTAGGAACCAATATATTTTCAATAAGTTAGGCATAGCACCAATAGAGATAAGGGAAAGGTGGCTTAGTTGGTTTAGACATTTGAAATGTACGTCAAATAGCACTTGTGAGCAGAAGTTAGTTATTGCTATTGGTATTAAAAGGGGAGAGGTAGCGGTAGACCTAAAATAACATGAATGAGATAGTGAGAAAACAGCTCTCAAGCTAGCTGAGGAAAATGTCCTCAATCATGTAAATTAACGAAAAAGGATTTATGTAGCTGAACCCATTTAGTGGCACTTAAATACTTATTATTAACTAAAATCATTTTGGAGATGCGCCCATTTTGCAAAACTACTAATTCTAAATTTTTCTACGAAAAGGAGACATCATGCCCAATCCCAAGGGGAGCTGTGAAATTCTCATCCCAGTTGTCCAAAGTACTAAAGAAAGAGACCCATTAACATTTTAAGTCAGGCACTGCATGCCCTGCCAATTCTAGAGGGTAACTCCAAAGCCCAATATTCTGTTGCATATTTTGAGCAAATGTGTCTACCAATTCGTAATGTCAAGAGGAACAAGAAAAGAGATAGTTACTAATCCATACTCTCATCAATCCATATTTATGCCTACTTCATTACTGTTGCAGAAACAAGAATTTGAAGCCAGTGGTTTATATTTCCAAACTGCCTGCTTGGGAGCATGGATGCCAAGCATTGAATTTGGACTTATTTGAATTTTCATAAAAAGCAATACAAAAGATATGAACTTTATGCTCAAAAAGCTATGTAAGTATAAGTTCATCATAAAGTAAGAGCAAACATTTTGATCCCCATCCATCCCTATGAAAAATAAACCTCAGAGAACCAAGAGAATTGATATGCACAAGAATAACAGACAAGCAATTAGTTACCTTGGGAAGACAGGAGGACAAGCGAGTATGCACCTCGGATCCCGGTGCGAGTGTGAAACTCAGGAACGCCGAGAGTACGTGCGCCTTCAGCTTCCGCCTCAAAGCTACGGTCAGCCGGGCGGCGCGCGCGATTCGGCGAACCTCCCGAGCATATGCGCCGGCCTCCACCAGCGAAGCAATCTCCTTCAAATCTGAAAAAGAAAAAAAAAATTTATACAAACGGCTTAAATTTGCGAAATTGATCTGAAATAGGAATGGTTCCTTACGCTGCAAGGTCGAAGGAGTGGTTGAAGAAACTGAATTAGATGGAGCTGGAAGCTCCTTCATCTCCGCATCTTGAGTCATCTCACAATAGCCCTGGTTAGTCCAAACAAAATTGCTCAGAAAATCAAAAAAGGGAAATCTGAGGTTGTGTGAGAAAGAGAGATAGTGGGAGAGATGAACAGTGACAAAGAACGAATGCAATTCAGAGAGGAATTATCACTTGGAAACAGCAGAGAAAGTGCTTGAAATTAGTTTGATCTGAATTCTGCCGAGTGCCGAGCAGCTGGAAGAGCTCAGCGACTGAAAACCTTGGGGCTCATTCTTCTCTTTCCCTGCAAGTCTTAAATATGAAAATTCTAATAAAGAGGAGTTTATGTTTTGTTAATTCAAAAGCCTTTGCATAAAGTACATGAGACTGTGACGTGATATTTATTTATTTATTTATTTATTTTAGTTATGGGAAAACTTAAAACCAAACTTTTTTATTATTTCAAAAAGGGTGCATATACAAATAAAAAAATTCACATATAATTTACACATTTTTTAAATGTGGCATTTTATCATAAGTTATAAATTATTATAAAATTAAAAAATTCTTTTAAAAACGAGTCCTAAAACATAACCAATCAATAATTATGTCAAAAGTAGACATCCTTTTTTTTTTTGCCCCCAAGGCGTAGCTCAGTTGGCAGGGCGGATGCTAGGAGTGCCTTTCACGAGGTAAGGACTTTCTCCCCTCCCGGATTCGATTCCTGCAGCTGGCTCCTGATTTACTTCCTAATGGTGTGTGGGACCGTTCCATGGGGAGTGGGATTAGTCGCGAACCATAAAACGGACGCGGGCACCCGGCGATATTCAAAAAAAAAAAAAAAGTAGCCATCCTTTTATTATTAACAATATTTTTCTTTAAAAAATACAAGAAAATTACTATAAAAGGTTAGAAAATTACCATAGTTTCTTGTAATTTTGAAAAGAAAATTAAAACGACATAATTTTAATTTAGTCTAACGGTATTTTTATAATTTATAAAAGTGTATCTTAAATTTTTTTATGCCTACAAGCAAGAATATAAATTGGACAAAAACGAAGTCGGAGGAGAATAAGCCAAATCCACCTCGCGGAGGGTTATCTATACCACCTAATTATCTGTCAACCTAAATCTGCCATGCAGCTTTAAATTTATGTCATTCCCATTTTATTTAAGGATTTGTCTTCCGTCGAGAATTCGTATCTACTCTGCCAATTAGAGAAAAATATTTTTAAAAACTTAGATTTTACACATTGTTAAAATAAAATATTTAACCATACTTTAATATAACTATATTGTTGATTAAACTTAAGCTTACTAGTAGAATAATGTAAAATGAAATGGTGGTAGTACAATAAGAATAGTTGAATGCACTACATACATACATTCTTTCATATATTTCATGAATTTTAGTTAAATATATCAACATTCAAGACAAGATGATAGAGCAAGATACATTTTTCACTTATTGTCCCAACTCACTGAATCTCTACCAGCTATGCTCCTAATCTGTTTGTTGAATACCAAATCCACCCTTACAATGACAAATCAAAATGGAATATCTACCAATTCAGAGAGAATTTTGGGTTGAAAATTATTGAGGTAAGCATTAAACTTTTAAAGAGATTTTGAGCACTTTAAGCAAACAATTACTTCTGAGCCCTTCATATAAAACTTGGAACCCTTCAATTGTATGATATACTAATATTTGAATCTATTAAAATAATGTAAAACAAACAATCACCATTATTGAGATCCCCAATAAAACTAGCTGGGTGAATCCAAATACCTAATTAACCTTCTATGTTTAGGAAATTTCTAATTTTAAATGAAAAAGCCCTGGCACTATCCACACATTAGGTACATAAAAGTATATAAAATTAAATAAATCGAAATCAATCAAATTTATCACTTGAATTTATCATAATCACCATTTAAAAATAATTTTCATTTCATTCCTTTCCTATCCTATCCCATGCCATTTCATGAACCAAACACAATGTAATCCAAATCCGAGATGGTGGTTCAGCAAAGGGCTAGGCCAAGAATATGGGTTTGGGTCTTGTTTGGACAAGGAGAGAATTTAATATGGGTTTTAAATCAACCAGCTGTTCTGATAAAGTGCTCTATTGGTCATTTGATTGTGTGTTTCTACTGGTCCAGAAATTGCAGGAGGATTATTGTGGCAGTCAAAAAGATCAACTGGAAATGAATCACACAAAACATTCCTCTGATAATGCCCAAAAAGTAGGGTAACAAAGCTAACAATGACAATGGTAAAAGAGATTTACAGCAGTAAGAACACCAAAATTTGTCACGGATTATTGAATTTTTCATGGCAAAAAGCAATAATCACTCAATGAAATCTGTACTTTCGACTACCTTTTTCACTCCACTATCATCATTAAGAGTTACAATAGGCATCCCATCTGAAGGATTTAAAGAACATTCACTTTGTTACACAACAATGCCTGCTTGTTGTGCCAGGAAAACCCTACCTCGTCCCAACACGGCCATTTTAACTAGGATTCTGGGTATGGTACAGTTGGTACTGCTCTCTTGAACTCAGCAATTGCGTCCACAATCCACAACCTTAGCTATCTGGGAATTTGGCCCCGTAGTTCTGGGGCAGCTGAGTGCACACGAATGATATTCTAAGTTAATCATGACAAATATGAAGTAAAACCAGGCCATAATTAAAATCAAATGAGATTGGTACGCAATTACCATAAATGTCGCAGTGATCATCTTCCCAGCAAACCATCTCCCGTGGAGAGCGCGCTGTGCACCTATTGCAGATTGTGTATTCTCGAATCGCAAGTATACAAAACCAGCACTATTCCTGTTTCATTGAAGAAGAGAGAAAGCAACTTGAATGTTAGAATGGCTCATAAAGTGACTTAAGGATATTGCACTTCCACATGCTGATAATGAAAACAAAGTCCAGTTCTTTTTTTTTGAAACCATTAACAAAGATCCTTCATAGTTTTCATCATAACTAGATCAATCACCAAACCCAAACAAGGCCATAACTAGATCAGCAGGTTATTTGTGACAATTTAAGGCTGAGGCTGAAACTAAAGCTTGATGTTCAAGGGCTCAACTAGGTCTAGCTTTGAGTAGGTTGGGCCAACGTCATATATTGATGCCCCGAGTACAATTTGCTTTTGCAGTTAACCTGATCCAATAAGAAAAGATCTCCTACACTTTTATTAAATATTTCTAATACTCACAGCTTCACTTTCTTCATCTGCATAGGATTACAGTCTGGTAGCTCTTTAAACATGCTTTAAATTGTAAAAAGAGAAAAAAATAAAAAATCAAGAAAGAGTAATACATTTAAACCATTTACTGCTAATCATAGGACTGGACCAAATGACCAATAAGGCGTGCAAAAATCAATAATGAGAACATCTTTCTACAGAGCAAATCAAGAGGACCATGAAAAATAATTGTGGGGGACCGGACAATTCCAGTAATGAAGTATCCAAGTTCACTTTTGGCATTAACATTAAATAAATATGTGTATATATATATAAGAGGGATAACCATGAAAAATAATTGAGGGGGACAGGACAATTCCAGTAATGAAGTATCCAAGTACACTTTTGGCATTGAACACTAAATAAATATATGCATGTATGTATGTATGTGTATATATATATATATGACACAGCATATTAAGAAAATTTGTAGCACAATTCATGGATCAAATAACATCAGAAGAGTTCCACTCCACAATCGACTACACTGGCATATAAATTAAACATCAGTTAAAGTAACAAATTTAAAGTGCCTAAGGGCCAGGTTCAGGAGGTAATGGAATGTGGCTAAGGGAGACTTCAAAGGGTTAAAAACTTACCTTTAAGGAAAAAAAGAAAAAAGATGAACACATAAGACTCATCAAAATGAACAGTATAGGACACAATGCATAGAAATCTACATGGTATACATGCTTACTTGTCCACGTGGATATGATTCAGTTTTCCAAACTTTTTACATTCATCTTCCACATCTTCCTTAATATCCAGATCAAAATCTGGCTCAGTCTGGTCAAACAAGAGGCAAAATTTAAAGTGCAGCCAGCAACAAAAGCATGGAAAATAAAACACACAAATAAACTCTCATTAAAAAAGGTCTGCATCACTAACCTCCAAACTTGGGTCAAACATATTCTTCAACAATAAACACTCACTAGGAACACCAATCATATCAACAGATGGAACAGTAGTACTGGGAACAGGGAGACCTGCACCTGGCAATCCCACAAGCGAAGGAACAGAAGCCTGCACTAGAGAAGGAACAATAGGAGAAACCACAGGTGCAGCACCAAGAAGTGGTGCTGTTGGCAGACTAACACCAGAGCTACTAACAATGGGTGTTCCTAAAGATCCCATAATGCTGCAGATAGTAAATGAAAAAGGTAAGATAGACAGGGTCAAGTTTAAAGAACAAGCATCAGCTCATCAGAGGCAAACCTAGATGCAGTGCCAGTACGATCCAACTTCTGCATAAGAATTGCTCGAGAACGTGAATTCAGAGACTGAAAATCATTTAAAAAAAAAAAAAAAGTTAGCACGACCTGATACATAAGAAGAACTTCATAGTAAAGCAAAACTGGAAACTGAAAAGAGATGTGATCTGATTGCAAGTTAATAATACTTAACAAAAAAATAATAAAACAGAATATAGAGGAAATCAAGGAGAAAAACCATAAGCAGAAATTAGGATCCAGATTATAATCACACAAATCAACAAACACTTCTGTGTCTACAACTGTGAAAATAAATATACCAAAAATTTTAAATCATTATAGTTCATGACAAGCAATAATCCGGCACTTGGGCTATGCAACAATAACAGAAGAGCCAATAAAAATTTGCATCTCAATTACAAAATAAATATAAAAATGTAAAACCCTCCATACGAGGCTCCCACACTATCAGGGGTCTAGGGAGTAGGGAGGGCATGATGCACCATAACCTTACATCCACACTTGGACAGATCGTTTCCATGCTTGAATCTCTAATCTTTAGGACTGGATATAACACCAATACCATTGGGTAAAGGCTTACTATCAATTGTGAAAAGCATTCTTAAAATTAGCACAATTAGACCAAAAGAAGCAACTTCACCTTGTCACTATTGGGCCCATGGACAAATGACAATTAATCCACTCAACTGGATGGTACAAATAAAAATAATTCAAGTGTACATTATCACAACTATTAGACAATATGAACATTGTTCACAGAGAATCAGAATTCATGCAGCTGCCAGAAAATTCACAGCCAAATTGTTTGATTGAGAACATTCACTGCCAAATTACCACTGCAGATCTTGAACACAGAAGTTTCATGAGAAAATACCCTTGCTTTGTTTTCCTTTTCGGAAAAAAAGAAAAAGAAAAAGAAAAAAAGAGGGAAAACACCCATGCTTAGTGCAAATGCACTAAACCATCAAAAACAGCCCTAGAAAGATAAAATGCAAGTGCTGATTTACCCTGCCTGCTCTGAATTCCAAAAGCATTGTAAAGTTGGCGAAACCTAACAGCAAACTGACACAAACCAAAAGAAACTCACAAATATCATCCTTCAGATCCCCTAAAATACAAGGTCTGAGATTTATCCAGCACCAACACTTGTCAGTGCACAGGTATCCAAGAGACTTGTTGCATCAAAAGGTCTGGATGCCCCATTAAAAATACACATAACAAAAATAGATCAATGCATGATTTCATGACAAACAAATGCATTAATAAACACACACACACACAAATTATAAAACCAAAATTGCTGCATGGAAGCCACAAAATAAAGAACATTCCTGGGATATTAAGGTAACAAATGCTGCCACAACATGGTCAGTAATATATCTTCAACCAATTTTCTTCTTAATAGAAACAAAAGTGCATAACAAAGGTATTACTAACCAAGCCACCGCCCTCATCATCATCAAAATCACCAGCAATTGCCCCGACATCTTGCATTCCAACTTGATCAGTAACAGCAGACACCTACATAGACATCAAAAGAAAAAGACAAGGTGAGGTACAAGACCACTTGGGTAAAATGAACATTTTTTCTATGGTGTATCTCAACACCACGAAGCCACACAATCTGAGAAAAAAAGAAAAAGGAAAAAGGAAAAGAGAGATAGATGTGTGGGAAGAACAGTTGCTGAAGCAATTCCAGCTTTGATGGAGTCGCACAATGATCTGAATATCTCATGAGAGAGATAGAGGGACTCTGGTACGAATAAACACATTTATGCATTCATAAGACCCAATATAAGTTTGGGAGTATTGATCAATATATGTGGAGACAAAAAGTATCAGGAAATAAAAACAAAGCCATGAAAAACATAAATAAATGGAAGTGTATATTAGAAAGATGAAATGTGTAAAATGCACAAGCTACAATTCCTACATGTTAATCTCACTCACTCCCAAGGAACATTACCAACTGCCTAGTATATTTGGCCCTTCTACATTTCTACATTATTATCCTATTTGGCTATTCCTATATAGCCTGTTAGTTAAAAAATAACCACATGTTAGCACTGCAAAAACACACTAAAATTAGAGTTTTTCAAGTCAAATCATATATAGTCCAAACACTACATCAACAAATAAAAAAGCCACAGACTATTAAAATATCTTAAGCCATATTAAACATGCTACAGAGGCACTGGGAAAAAAACCCCTACAATTAACCAATATATAAAAAAAATCTGTTAACTGAATGCATATAGGTTTAGCTATTCAGCCTATTCTCATATATAGACTCAATTTCAGCACCCCAAGAAGCCTAATTAAAAATAAATAATGATTTTCTAACTTCCCAGTTCAGAAAATTGAAATTTCCAATCAAATAATGGTGTGTGCCAACATTAAGGCTCCATTTGGTCAAGGACTTTGTTTGAGAAAAGGAAAAGAAAAGAGAAAATTTGTTCTAATATGATCTGGGAAGTACTGATACCAACATAAGACGCTGATATGGCATGATACTGACACAGCAATACAACAATTCCAAAAAAAAAAAATGAGGATAGGATGACACGTCAGGGATAAAAACATATATATTTAGGCATGTTTTCCTTTTAGATGACAAATATTGTGATAATTTTAATATAAGTACCATTCATGAAAAATTATCAATCACACATTTTACAAACTACACTAATACAATCATCAAACTACATTCATATTACAGAATATTGGTCTGACAACAAAAAAACAACCCAAGGGCATGGCTGATGGTGGGTATGGGGTTGGCTAATCAACTAGCGGAGAGTTTCCGAAAAAACGAGGATAGGACGACGATATGTCAGGGACAAGTTAATTAAATAATTAAAAAACATATATATTTAGACATGTTTTTCCTTACAGAAGACAAATATTATGGTGATTTCAATAGAGGCACCATTCATGCGAAATTATCAATTACGCATTTTACAAATTACACTTATTGCAGATATTGGTCCAACGACGAAAAAACAACTCAAAGGCATGGCTGATGGTGGGCTATGGGCATGGCTAATCAAGAAATTAGAATATACATAGCACTATCAGAGAGTGGTAAACTGGCTGTGGCTTTAAAGAGAGGGAATTCTGGGGGCTGGAAAGTCCAGCGGTGCTCTATATGGTACAGAAGCACTAGGGCTTCAAAGTCCAACCACTCCAATGTCAAGATCTCTTAATTCTTAGTCACTCAACTTCTCCTCGAATTCTTTATTTATGTACTTTTTTTTCTTGGGGGAGGGGGAGTTGTTAACAAAATTAAAAGGAGCGACAAAACCCAGTGCTTCGGCACAAGAAGCATCCCAGAGATGTCCTTGCTGCGTGGGAAAGTATTGGGAAGTCTCAGCAGTGTCCAAAAATAAATTAATTAATTACTTTCCAACACATATCAGATATGCAACGGGGAGTGTTGGGCAGGTGTCAGTGTCCAATACATGTTGGGCATTAACATTCAAGCTTCAAGGTCGATGTTTCCTAGAATATGATAAAAATTAAGAAAAAACAAAATGTCTATGTGTAAAATCAACTTTTTTGTTCATTTAATATATTTAATTTCTCTTCTCAATTTCCACAATAACCAAAGATGAAAAAGTGGATTCCCTCATATTTTATTTCGTTTCCCTAATGCTTTCCAAGTTTCAAAAGGGGCCTAAAAAAGTAAACAAACCAGTTGATGGATCCTTTCATTGTCACATCAAGTACCATAAACCCTTATTCCATCATAAATTACATTCAAGACGCATGATCATGGATCATGAAGTGGAGAACCTAAAAGATCAGTCAGCTAAATTTAATGCTCCAATTTGACTGTCTTATGCATTGTACAAATTAACATATGGTCACAACTCGCAACATTATAATCAGATGTGCAGTAGACTTGAGCTTTTCTCCTGCAAGATTGTGTGAGTGAAGGATTGAAGCCCTAAGAGAGTTGCACTCTTTGCTTGGGAAGCCACCAGAGAGGCCCTCTTCGCTGGAGAGAATTCAAGAAGAGGGATGAACATGGTGGATAGATGCCACATTTGCAAGGAATGAGAAAGTATCAACCATCTTTTCCTCAACTGACCTAAGGCCTTACATTTGGAGTTTGTCTGGTCTTGATTTAAGGTAATGCAGGTTATTCCCTTTCGCATTTCTTCCTTCTCTCTTGCAAATTTAGAGGCTACAGCAAGATAACAGGGTGTGGGAATTAGCACCCCATTGCATGTTGGTGCTAAGGAGAGGAATAGGAGTAGGACAACCTTTGAAGGGAATGAATTCTCTATAGGGGTTTAAGGACATACTTTTGCACACTTTTCTGTTGATTTGTGGAAATTTCAAGCCAGACCTGTGCTCCTGATTAGATTCTTTTGACATGTAATCTTTTAGCCGTCCTGTACAACGGGCACCCCCGCACCCTGTTCCTTAATGCTTATGTTGCACCAAATACTGTTTATTTACAGCCCCATATATCAATGGCGCCAGTCAGACACAAACAATCACCATCAAGCCTTAGGTCCCACTACGCAAGCTTGGCTGTAATGTTCTTTTCCTGCCATTCTGCACAATCTAAGACCATATGCTCAGAAAGAGTTGGAGGTGCCAAAACCTTATTTACCACAACCAGGTCTACCCTCTGCCTCCTACAGCCCCTAAACATCAACTGATTCACTTTTCCACCAGATTGTCATTCAGTTACATCGCCATTGCCAATGTCCAAACCACCTTTAACAACCATTTTCCCTTGTCCAATTATCATGCTATGACTACTTTCCCCACAATGCCTGTCAGACACATCTAAATATCTTGTGACATTATAACCAGTCAAATAACAAATTATGAGAATCATACCCTTCCCTCCCTCCCTCAATACATCTTATTCAGTACAGTACTAGATAACAAAAAACTTAATTTTGATAACAATCTTATTCTCACATTGGAGAATTTTATCATTTTATCAAGATTATCCACGTGGCCTGACCTAACAAGGCATCAAAACTAACACAAACCGCAAAGCATAACAGTAGAATTACCTTAATTTTTCGACCTGCAATCTCCAATTGTCCATTTATAGTCTGGGCAGCTCTAGCATCCTCAAGACGAGCAAACTGCAACAAAACAATTAACTGTATAAGAGCTTATATTTCCAATAGAAATATCAAAGACCATTTAATAAGGCTACTTGGATTAGATTTAGGGGTAGTTTCTTTGGGCAAGTGTACTCAATAAAGGTTTATGGCTGAGTATTTACATTTTTGCATATTTTAATATACAAGTTTTGCTTCTTTTTTTGAATAGGAGGACATCTAATTTTTCTTATCATATATTCTTTCTTTTTTAAAGAAAAAATCATCTTCTTTATTTTATATATATATATATATATAATATATGTAATTATATATATAAAGTTTTGCAGGATGCAGGAACAGCGAGCTCTCTTTTGCCAGCAGTAAGCATATTTTAATCTTTCAACCTTTTTTACACCAGATTTCCCCAGAATCCCGATATGGCAAGTGGGCATTGTGTTACTGGAAGTTGCATTTTTGCACCAACTTCTTTCCAGATTTTAAAATAGGCCATCCATATGCCATTTTTCTTTGATATTTAATGTGTAGTACCAGTAAATTTTCACAAAGAAAAGGCCTTCTGAGGCTGCTGCTCAAGTTTACAGGTTCTAAAATCAACTCACCTGAACAAAACCAAAACCTTTGCAATGACCAGTCTCCAAGTCAACAGGCAACTGCACCAGCTCCACGGTACCAAATGGTTCAAAAACCTGAACATTAAGCATACAAGTAAACAGTCCATATGGCACAATGAATAAAAGCCAACTTGTCCAGAAGTCCCAAAAAATTTAATAATGGAGAAACAGCCTAATGACAATAATCAATCAATCATGCACAATAATTGCAATAAAAAATTTCATGCAAATCTGTCAAACAAATAAGTATCATCTGTGTGAACTTATGATCATTAAGTAATATATAATGACATAATTCAAGAAACAGATGTTGATCCAAGTGCAGACTTTGGGTTGAGACCGGCAGACAGCAATCCCAAACTATCATTGCCGCCCCATCCAAAACATTCCAGTCATACCAGTCATAGTCAATGCACTTGATGGAAATTTTGGGTCAATCCAATTCGATATTAAGTGCATTCTTACAGTTCCAGCAGACAGAGACTGATGACACCACATAATTTAAAATTCTATAGAATTCCAGAACAAATATATCCCTACCTGACGAAGTTGATCTTCAGTAATATTTAAGTGCAGATTACCAACATAAAGCCTTCTCGCTCCCCCTGAATAGGGGCCAATAAGCCCAGTTGCCACTCCAGTTGCAGTTGTAGTTGACTGGACCAGATTCTTCTCAGCTTCTGAAGGTTTAACCATCACTGGTTGACCAAGGAGTGGCTGTCCTGAGAGTGCTATTGCCATAGGGACAGACATAGCATCATAAAATTCAATATACCTGCAAAAAGAATTTTACCAATATCAAAATGCTACCAATAAAAGAAATCATTAAAACAGACTGAAGTTCATTCATCAAATTGAATCAACTCTCCTGCATACAAAAATGAATGCTGATAAACTCGTGATTGAAATTCTAAGATCATGTTGATATAATTTTGTGCGAACTAAAGGTACAAGTAAATTTCTTCTTCTTTCCAGAAAAATTATTATTAAAATATGGTACTAAGGGAGGTGGACTATTATCCCTACATAAGGTAAAACTAACAGCAACATAAAAACCAAGAACCTCATCAACTTCCTGTCACCATATACCAAATTACTTCAATTTTTCAATAATTAACTGCCTCGACCCATCCATTTCTAAAACTTCACCTTCAAATCACTTCTTAAAGCCTATTATTCTTTGTTAGAGACACCCAACTACTCCTTTCTATTGGACCTCTCGAAATTTCGAATCTGAACAACCAGCAACCTTTCTACCAGAACATCTTGGGGTAGTTTAAACTTAATATAGAACTTGAGTGAAGATCGCTTAATTAGAATCCTACCACCATTTTGGCAAACTTTTCAATTTTCATCATTGTACATACCCTCAAACTCAGATGTCTCTCCCCCCGTCCCCCTTCAACTAACACCATGAGGTCCATGACATCAATGATCATTATAAATTAGATTTGGTACAAAAAATAGGCCAATGAGAGGTCCAGATGCAAAACTTCCAAAAAGTGCTCCATAGGAGAAGCCAATGATGGAGTTCAATCCAGTTTTCAACTTCCGCCATTCTACATATTTTTTACTATGCTCGCCACAAAATATATGCCATTGTCCAATGAATCCAATCCAATCCAGTTATCGAAGTGTTCCATAGGAGGAGTGCTCTATTGAAGATAGAGTGAAGATCCCTTTAATTAGAATTTCTACCACCATTTTGACTATGCTTGCCACAAAATGTAGGCCATTGTCCAATCCAATCCAGTTGTTAAAGTGCTCCATAGAAGATTGAGTGAAGATCCCTTAATTAGAACTTCTACCACCATTTTGACAAACTCATCAACTTCCACAATTGTATATACCCTCAAACTCAGATTAGATGTGTAGTAACCCGACCTTGAAAACAAAAGGATATTTTGGAGAAGATATTTTGAAAAGAGATATTTTGAGATATTTATATATAAATATCTTGGAGGAGATATTTATTTAGATTACTTAAGGGCTAAGTAAGGATTTATTCTATAAATTCTCTTATTCTCTCTCTCTCCCTCATTTTCTCTCTCTCTCTCTCTAAGATTCTTCATCATTCGTTGTCCGTTTCCAAAAACGGAGGGTATTGCGTGGATCAGAAGAGGAAACTCTACACTTTTAGTGGATCGGATCGTCGTTTCGAAGAGTTTTGGATTTTCCCAAGAATCGAGGTAGGAATCTGATCCTAATTTTGATTGGATATTTGGATAGCAATAGAAAACATAGTAAGGTTATGTTCTGTGGTTTTAGGTTTTCGGGATCTCGGGTTGTCGTTTTGGACCGTTTTCATACGAAATTTCATTTCGAATATAAGGTAAGGGGAACTTGATTACAACAGTTATTTTGGAAAACTACACCGCTAAAAAGTTAGTTTACGTTATTATGTATGATTTAACTGCTTATTTGTGAAATTCTACTGAGCAGAGATGCCGGTTTGACGATTTTACGGTTTTTGGTCAAAACAAGGATTTCGATGTGTGATCTCCAAATTTTACAAATATTGTTTATTTGTATTTATACTATAGTAGGAGAGGCTCGAATCCTTTATTTATTTAGTTAAACTATGTATATTAAATTTCTATCATTTAGCGGGTTTTTGTATTAAACTTGTGTGATATATGTTGAAATGGAAATGAATGTATTTTCTATACTACTGATATAGAATATGGGAATGAAATTCCAATTTGTTATACTGACAATGTGATAAACAGAGGCTGGTGATACACCGAGCTGCATCAGTAAACAAAGAGGGGTAAACTAAGTGGAAAGACGCCAATTTGAACCCGCTGGAATTATTTCTATACTATTGATATAAATTATGGGATATAAAATCTTATCATATTTGTATAAATTGAATTTATGATACACGGAACTACAGCTTGAGAGTCCCCGGAGGGTTGAAAAATACTTTCTTTGCAAGGTGAAATGAAACCACTGTTATATGATACGGCATGATATCGTAGCTAGATGTACACGTGCAATCACACGTACTAAACGATGTGGGTACCAAGATGGTTGGCTAACAGGGTGAAACCATTGTCTGATATTGGGCCAACGAGGGCAGTCGGATCGTATGTAGGTACTCGGCAGTGTCTGCACGAACAGGGCATTGGACGAGTACCAGTGCACAACCCGAGCCACGGGGTAAAACTGGTTATAGGGATATTTTGCTGTTGGTCATCTGATAAATCTTTAAATGGTCGAAAGACAGATGTGAGAATTTTGTAATATGAATGATGATATACCTGATGCATTACTATATTGAAAATATTTGATTTATATTCAAGATGTTAAATGAAAATATACATGTATGCAGTCACACACTGTTGTAACTCCTTCTTCCTTACTAAGAGGTGTCTCACCCTATCTTACAACCTTTGTTTTCAGGTCCGTCCGTGCGTTGGTCGTAGTAGATAAAGGGACTGGGGTGGTTATTTTGGTTAGCTTACGTAAGCATCTAAATTTTGTACTAAACTTGATAAAAGTCCTTTTGAAGGGTTGTAATATGACGATTACTCTAAGTCCGAATGTATGTAAATTATGGATGTATTAGTGAACTCTGGTATAAGGCTAGTAGTAATCCCAATTGATGTTTATGTTTTTCCGCGACATATACATCATGATTATGTATGATTTACACCTGTATGTCCCTGTTTAGGGCGGGTTCTTTCCATATCTTGAACAGGTATAGGTATTTGATGTATGTGAGTGACACCTGAGTCCGTGTAAAGGGTAGGGTCGTTACAAGATGTCTCTCCCCAGCCCCCCTTCAACTAACACCATAAGGTCTAGAAGAAGGAGAGGAATTGTTTTTCAGAAAAAGTGCTCAATTTAGTAAGTGTTCAACTGTAAAAATGCTGAAAGTTATAAGTGGCGTTTGATTGTGTTTCAAATAAGTAGTATTTGGATACTTACTGCTATTATAGGGAGCAACATGATTAATTTTAAATATTTTTTAATTAACAAATTCATTAATAATATTTTAAATATATCTAATTAATATTTAAAAACATAAGAATATTATTTCAAATGAACAATATTCTTGTTATTAATGTATATTTATAACATATGACTCACATTAATTTATGATAAAAAAATATTATCAATTAAATTAAAATTTTTAATTTAATTAATAGATGGTTGTTCTTTGTTCCAGAATTAAATTATATTTCACTAATAACTAATATGTCATAATACAAAGTAAAATAATATACGATTATTTTTAATATATTTTAAATAAAAATTAATATTTTATAATTAAAAATTTTATTGATAATTATATTAATTTTTCAAATTAAAATTTAAATATTTCCAATTAGTTAAAATAATATAATATTATTTTTAATTAACAATAATCTATTTATTAATGTATATTTTTAACATATGATTATCACAATAATTCATATTTATGTTAAAAAATATTAATAATTAAACTAAATTTTTTAATTTAAATTTATAAATGGTTCTTTTTATTCATCCCAAAATTAAATTATATTTTATTAACAATTAATATGTTATAATACATAATAAAATAATATACGATTATTTCTAATATAATTTAAATTTAAAATATAATTTTTAAATAAAAATTTAATTAATAATTTTTTTATTACGTACGAATAACATAATGTTTTTTTAAAATATCAACAATCTTGTTCATAATGTATATCTATAACATATGATTATTACATTAATGTATGTTAAAATAATATTATTAATGTAATTAGTATTTTTTAAAATTTAGTATTAATTTAAATAAATAGATGGTACTTCTTCTTCATTCCAGAATCGATGCTTCATTGACAATTAATACATTATTATATGATTATATTTTAATATATTTTTTAAAATTACAAAAATAACCACTAAAATTTCTTATATTCACAAAACTGACCCTGCCTATGAACAATGCCACTTATTAATGACCAAAAATTCCTTCTCAAAATTCACTTAAAAGTAATCAAAAAAGTGGCTCTAAAAAAGTGCACTTTTAGCAATAAGTACTTGTTACAAATGCTATAAGCACTTTTATTTATTGCTCTCAAACAGAGGCTAAGCTACTTTTTTACTTTCAATTTGTCTTATCAGAATATAACATGATTGAACACCTACTACAAAGCTCCAAGGACAGCCAATGTAAGCATAGGGCTCCTGGCTTGTCCCATGTCAGGAGTGGGTAATATTTCCTTTGCTGTGCTTACTGTGTGCACAGAATCTTTCTTAATTAATATTAGCTGCTTTATTTACTGGAATAAAGATGCAGAAACCACATCCCAAGATTATTCTAGAAATAGTGATATATTCCAAAAACTTGATGATTTGGGACATGAGTGCGCATGCACAAAAACGCATAAGTTCATACAAGGAAGTACAAATAAAACCTACCCAACTCCCTTGGAACGTCTTGAATTGCGGTCCATTATAAGACGCACATCTCTTACCTGAAAAATTGTGATCATGGGCATTAGAAAGTCAAAATTGAAAAATTTATAGGCATGATGAGAAAATCATTCAACTCAACAAACAACAATTCAGCATCAAGAGCATATATCCCTTTTTTCTTCTCAAAGTCATTTCAATACACGAGGAAGCTCATAGATGCATGCATGCATGCTTTTACAAAAAAACATGTTTATTATAATATTAACAAAAAACAAGTTACTCTAGTTTATTCGAAAATATGTTTTTTTATAGGAAAAAAAAAGGAAAGAATGTGCAAAAAGAAGCTAAAAACCCTCCTTAGAAGAGAAAAGATCAAAAAAGGAAAAAAAAAATGAAAACAATTCTGCCAGTCAATCACGTTGTAAATCTGGGAAGACGGCCCTCTGATACAACCAGCTGCAAAAGCTCACAACGAAGCCCTATATTGAATCCTATCCCACAGAGCATAGAATGAAAACATCTTCTTCCCCATAAATATACGATCATTCCTCTCCAACGAAATACCCCACAAAACAGGGGGCAAAAGATCACGACAAAGCCAAACTATCTTTACTCTTCTACTCTTCCCAAAACCTGTACATGAAATAGCCAACAAATCTTCCACCAACTATGGACAAATCCAACTCTCTCCAAGTACCACAAATAATTCCAGAAAAAATGTAGTGTGAATGCTAAAACATTAACTGAAAAATTTTAAATTCACATGGTAGATTTACAGCCAGATTTCGCTTTGCTCCGGCATTAGCTGCTTTGTAATGACCTGTGTTTTGAGGTTTTAGTTTTGTCTTTTCCTCTTCTTTTTGAGGATATCTTATCCTCCTGTTTTCTTTTCTTTCATCCCGTTGTACTCTTTTTCTGTCTATCTAGTAAATTTCTTTGTTCATCAAAAGAAATTTAACTTTTGTTACTTTCTTATTGCAATTGTTCGAACTTCAAATCTAGCCGAAAATTTTGAATTTTCATCTGCTCAACTGAGCTTTTTAAAAAAAATTAACTTTTCCCCCATAGTAACCCTTCAGGTTTTTTTTTTTTTTTGGTGCGTGTGCTGGGAGGGGGTGGGGGGGCACCAAGTCACCTACTATCCATATCCATCATACTCTGGATTGCATAAAGTGAGTTAAGTAATATTAAACTGAAACAACATCCGTTTCTTAAAAACAACGGTTTACCTTGCCAGCTCTTGAGAAGAATTCGTAGACATCTCTTTCATCAGCTTTCAGACAAATCTGTTAATAGAACCCAAGTTAGCAGCCATAAAAATTAAATGTAAAAAATACTCAAGGCACAACAAATCACAATCAAATACAAAAGCGTATGAAATGCCATATGAATTTCAACTACCTGATAAGCAAATACCGTCCTCTGATCCCGCTCAGGATCAGCCTCTGGCTCTGCTCCATCTTCTTTTTTCTCTTTGTATCGTCTGCAAGACAATAACAAACAACTTGATGAACCACTAGGAACATTTTTATAAAGTTAAAACAAAAAATATATATAAATAATAAATAAACAATTTTGCCACCATTAAAAAGGGAGGACCATTTAGAAAATATGTTTGCTCCTTTGAATATACACAACCTTTATTGGCTACCGAAACAAAAGGAACATATATAATTCGGCAAAAAATGCTTTGAACTATTAGATAAAAAGGAAGAAAAGAACAATCCCAAATGCCAGCCAAGTTTTCTCTGGTATGTGTTTAAAGGCCGAACCCCATGAAACATAGTCCTGCAGGGCACTACACAAAGTTAACATGACAGGACCAACAAATGGAGCTGGTGAAATTAAGAAACTTCCATTTTAAAATTTAAAGAACCAACCTTGGGAATAAAATGGGAACAATGAGACCAAGAAGTGATATAATCCAACTCCAGGCAGTGGATTAACAAGAGGTTTTGTTCCTTACTATAAAAAGGCCTAATCTTAAATGACACCACATCAAGTGGTACAAATGATCAAAGGAGGACCTGATTGCTAGAGCATCATTTGGAACCTGTTAAAAGCTTATATTCCAGTCAAAAATGACATTTTGTTCCAATTTTAGTGCTAAAAAAACCATCAAAACATTTCTCATATATACCACCCATGATAAAGAAAAGAAACCACAAATATCATATAGGCATAACCCGAAAAGGCATCCAGTACCCAAAATAAAATTAGGGGGCCAGGTGGCAACAAAACAAAAACATGAACTACACAATGGACAAATGCTAATTACTGGATAAAGTTTCACATTTATAAACAAATTCTGAAAAACATAAGCTTTGAAATGTTCTGACCATATTCCTACATGTACACTCAAGTTTATAACAGCATAACAATAATATAACATAGGAATGCAAGATTAATAAAACCTGGAACCAAATTAACGCAATTAAAACTTATAAAAACCACTTTGTAACTTACAAATTTTGCAATGAAAAAAAATGCAGCAAATAGGATACAATTTTTAAATGGATATCCAAGCAGTAAAACAGTTGAATTTCATGTTAGGAAAAAAAAAAAAGTAGTTTAGGAATAAAAAGAAGGTTATGTAGGGAAAACAAAACAAGAAAATAAATGAAGAATGAATGCAAACCAACTACTGATAGGGCAAGAGTATTCTGGAGACTCGTTTGACAAATGACGTAAAGAAAACTTCTGTTCAATACCTCAATTGCATGGTTCAACTCCACTATAATGAAAACCAACAAACAGAAAACAAAAACTTTCCAGCTAGATCTTCGTTGGAGGCACTATGGGCATTTAGAAACCTACATCCTAATGGCACATAATAATAATAATAAAATTAATAAAAATAATAATATGTCCTGCAAAAGTATAATGGCCAATCTCGTAGCCAACTGAACAATGAATTTTCCACAACCATAAGAAGATGAAGTGCTTCCGTTAAGCAAAGCCCATCACTCCCTCATCAGCATTTCTGCAACAGAATAAATAAAATTAAGCAACTAAGTCCAAAGACGGAGGATAACGAAATCATAACATGGTATCCAAACCCCGGTCAAAACCTCCAACTACTGAAACCCCCCAATCTTGCAATGCAAGCATTAATATAGATTCCAGAGAGGCTAGGAAGGAACATTTAAACCCATGACCTGAGTTCCTGAGCCTGGCTCAGTTGCCAGAATGACCACCTGAAGATTGCTCTAGCACATCTGCGAGTTCCCAGAATCTAATGTTCAATATTCAGAATTTTAACTGTTAAACAGCACAAACAACTATATGTAACTTAAGAACCACTACTGAAAGAATTCATTTAGAATATAGTATAAAACCCGTTATGCAACAGAGAATTATACTGTTAAAATAGAAGTGGATAAACGATATCTATGGTGTAGAGTAGGCAACTTATCTTTCAATCAGATGTATTCCACGTCAAAAAGACGACCTTCATCAATTTGGATTGATTAGAGGATCAAGGCCAAAAAAAATTGTTGGAGGGTGACAGGGCTTCGCAAAAGGGCCAACCATCAAAGCATACGTTACCAAAGAAACATAATCTTTGCATGACCAGAATTCATATTTGACCAATTGAAAAGCGAAGGGGCTGTTTGGTATCATTTTGGTTTCTGCACTAATTGTACTACAATTTTAAACCAAAAAAACAAAAATAATTTGTGGCAACGTGTTTGTCTGGATTACTAGTTTTCAATTTCTGCTGTTGGTTTCAGGCTTTCAACTGCTGTGGCAACAACTAAAAGCCAAATTTCTGGCTTTTATTTGTTGGGGCAACTCATAAATCACTGTGTAGACAATGTTTTTAATGGATACAAATTAAAATAAATTTACCACATGAATTTAGAATAATAATTAATAAATAACAATATTTCTAAAATTTCCAAATATTAGAAAATATAAGAAAATCGTCCCAAAAATATTTCACAATTTTTCAACCTTCATATACAATAGGGTTGCTCCAGGAATGCTAATGATTGAGTTTAGAAATATATTCATCGAGCAATTAATTCCTATTTTTTATTACAATTATCTTTAAATTTGTACTCTTTTACATTTTTCATTATCCTTATTATATTTTAATTGATTAAAATTTTAAATTTATTTCTAATATTTAATTATCAAGGTTTAATAGTGGTATAGTTAAATTGCTTAGTGCTAGATAGAGGAAAACTAAATGGTGATTGAATAAATTTTTTATTTATTTTTATCCAACAACGAAAATGAACATGCATTCAATTAAGTGCATAATTTCATTTAGTAACAGTTTGTAATTTTTCGCATTCGTTTTTGGTTTTCATTGGCATATTTTTATCTGTATCAAATTATCAATTGCCCCAGAGTCCTTCCAAAGTCCAAACTAAATGTAAATCACATCAACAACCAGAAACCATGCACCCACATCTTTTTTTTTCTGGTCAATTGAGACCCACACTAGGCCTAGGCTACACAATTGGAGGTAGCACATCTCCCATCCCTCGCCACTCCTAGGATTCAAACCCAAGACCTCCAAGGAAGTCCCAAGGCTTAATCACTAGGGTGTCTCCTAGGAGGCCATACACCCATATCTATGCATAGATAATTCCACAAGTTCCAATGGTTCTGGTTATTATTGGTCCCAACCAGCTAGAACAGTCATCAGACTTGACATCTTAAAGGGGCCAATGTTAACTTCCAATTACACAAACAAGTAGTGGAAGACCAAACATACAACTATGATTATACACTACTTCCAAGAAGCCAATAATTTAATCAAGGCTCCATGGATAAATCGCCAATGCATCATGGTACCCAACATCTTATATACCATAATTTACCAGAAAAGTTTCCCATAAATTCTTCACCTCAAAATTGAATCTCCAACACAATCTACACAACCAGGAATCCAACAACATGCATGTGTGTGTGCATGTAATCAAGACAGTTTCCAATGAAAGGCTTTCACACAAAGAAGGCCATTTAAACCTTGTCAACTTTCCACAACAATTTCTGCATTATCTTTTCAACATCATTTTAGGAGTGCACTTGATTCATTGATACAAATTTGAGCCTACAAATTAAGAGCAGACTTGCTTTAAACCCTCCAACCCAATGGTTCACAGCAAAATCACCAAGTAAAAGGATACCTATTTGAGCACATCAGAATTCCATCAGCAGCCTACCCATTTTTCAGAAGAAAAGCAATTCAAAGAGAAATCCATGGATTCAAACAAATGTTTAAATTTTCAAAAATTGTAATAAATAAAATTACACAATTAAATTATTTACTTCAGGACTCAAGTTATACAAACCAAACATTATGCAAAATGCACTGGGACAAGATATGATATGCCTAAGACCAGAGAACATCTCCTTTTTGTGTAATTATCATAATGCTTTTTTCCAAGAGTAGTTTGCTGGAAATGTTAAATTTGATGAGAACTGTGTTTCACAAGTCATCAACCATTCAAGCTTTGTTGAAATACATTGCAGCTTCATACAAAACCAATATGGACCCATGAAAGCCAATGCAACCAACAACTGATTCATTTCATTTAACTCCATATAAAACAATAAATAGCAAGTAGCAAACTCATTTTTTAATCAACCAATTAATCAGTAATCACATGAAAATTTCAGGGCAAAACTGAGTTGAAGTAAACTAAGGATGATGATGAGACAAAGAAGAATATGACTATACAATTGACATATGCAAACCATTCAAGATTAATTTCATACTTTTATGTATTAGCTTCAAATTCAAAATGAGTGTACAAAGAAACATATAATACCTGGTTTCTCTTTCTGGTTCCCTCAACACTCTCTCCCTCTCTGTTTCTTTAGACACCCTGTCTCGACTCCCTTCCCTTTCTCTATCATCATGACTGTGATGTCTTTGTGAACGGCTTCTGCTTCGGCGTGATTGTTCAGGCTCTCTTTCCTTGTCCCTGTCCCTCTCATGGTCTTTTTCTCTCTCACTTTCACGGTTCCGCTCTCGTCTGTCCCGATCACGATCACGATCCCGATCCCGTTCCCTCTCTCTGTCTCTGTCTCTGTCTCTGCCCCTCCCATTCCTCTCCTCTCTATCCTTATCCCTATCCCTTTCCCTGTGTTCACGGCTACTCCTGCGCCTATCCTTCTCATTCCTCTCTCCTTCTCTTGGCGACGAGCGGTGGTGTGATGAACCCCTCTCTCTATGCCTTTCAAGATCACGTGGCTCATCCCCAGACTTCACCCGCTTGGATCGATGATCCAAATCACTGTCATTCTCATCACTCCGATGCCTTGAGCTCCTTGTGCGCTCCTTATTGCCAGATTTCACAGCATCATCAACACCATTTGCAGTTTCCTTCACCTTTTGCAACTCTGGATTTTCCACCGTCTTCTCCAAATAGTCATACTCGTCAAAATCCATCGAGCACTTCTTCAAACCAAATAGCCAAACCTACCTACTTCTGAAGAATGAACAAGACCACCAAAAAGAAGGGGGGAAAAAACTCAAATTCAGAATCTTACTTATTCAAATAAATACTATATTAAATTTCAAAACCCTATATCTCTTTTTGTTTCGATAAAGAATAGTTTACTGAACACTTTCCCCATGGAAAAACTAAAAAACGCACCAATTAACATTACTTCTCCTTCGGGATAGCAAACCTATTTAACAATCAAAGTTTGATGTTCTATTCTCGAAAATACCCCCAGGGATATTTTCCGCCAAAACAAACAGAGAAAGAATCAACTACGCGATCGAAATCCGCAAACCTTTGTATGAGAAAAACAAAACGAAGACAAAAAACAACACAGAAACAAACTCACTTAAATTTAATTAAAGGAAGTTTTAACGCAAATGCGAGAGATTACCTCGAGGAATGGAGAAGGCTTCGAACGAAGACGGAATTGGAAGAGTTAGTAGAGCGGATTCGAAGTTGCAGGTTGCTGCAAGGTTTGCCTGCTCGGAGCAGAAATGGCCCAGCTTACGAAGGAAGGGGGAGGTTTAGGGCAGGAGAGTCGGAGACTTCGAATTTGACACGTAGGAGACTGATCCGGTATGGTATGCGGCTATCGGGTCTCCGGGTCGGTTACTCGAATCGGGTTGAATGATGGAACGCGATGGGGCAAAACGAAACAAAATAAAATGATTAATAAAGAATATATATATATATAAATAAATTGATAAATTCAATTTGATTTTATTCCTACACTATACCCAAATCATTCCAAACATAATATTTAAAAATTAAAAATTAAAAATTATGAAATTATGAAAAATTATAAATTTTATATTTGAAGAATTTAAAATTAAAATTATTTTTTGGAATTAATTGTGTATTAATGTAGTTTTTATTTTTCAATGTTACAATTATATACTAAAAAATAATGCCATTTTTTTCAATTAATAATAATAATAATAATCATGGCAAACGCTACGCAAGTATTAACTGAATTTGAAATCTTTTCTATCTTTTGCTTTGAAATCTTTTACTGTTATATCCTTTTACATAAATCATATAATGAATTAACGATCAATTATAAATAAATTGTAGGATTTCAAAAATCCCCTTTCTTATTAGTACTAAATGTAAAATAAATTTTGTAAGCGAAAAATAATGTCATATTTGGTGATGTAAAACCTATGAAATTAATGTCTGATTTCAATAAAAAAAAGATAGTTTGTCAGGTGTGGACTATGTAAATAATTTTATGAGCTTTTAAATTATGATGAGTGAAAAAAAAAAAAAAAAAACGAGCGCAAACTGTTAAAATTTGTTTAGTGAATAATATGTGCATGTACATGTATATGAGACGGAAGAATTCGAAAAATAATACAACCAACGAATTAATTTTTAATCAAAATGTGAAATCATTTTTAGTTATCATTTTATTGTGAAAAAATTGGCAATGAATTTGAGTTTAAATAAATTGTGACTGAAGATAAAGAGGATTGTTAAGAATAATTGTTTCATGTGGCCTTTATATACACCTTCCTTAGTAATTTGGCTATTATCTAAAGCACAATATGAAGTAAACATTTCAAATGAATTATTATTTAAAAATAAATAAATTATAAAAAAGTTCAAGTAGTTCAGCTGGTTAGAGCAAAGGCTCAAAATCTTTTGTGTCAATGGATTGAATCCACTTTCAAGTGGCCAAAGGGTCCAAAGGATACGTAGCTAAATTTTGAAATTCAAGTGAAAGAGGAAGCCAAAAAAACATAAGTGTTCTTGCACTTGACGGCTTTTTGGCGTCGCCCTATCACGCTGGAGGCAAATTTTGTGAAAAAAAGATAAAAAATAGTTGAAACCTCAGATTGGTTCTTGCATCTCTGTGATCAAAGGGATGTGCGAGTTTGGTTTGAGTGTTCATAATAGCCAGTGAGAGGATAAGACAAATATTCTATAATGCACACGAATGATAAGATATTGTAGAGTTAATCCATAGTGATTTTGCTGGTTCTTACTAGCAAATCAGGATCATTATCCCATCTTTTTCTTTTTTTTTTTTCATTTTTATGCATTTGATGAAAACAAATGTAGAAAAGAAGGCATGCGTAGGAAATGAAGAACTCTTCCATCTTGTGGCTTATCTGAGTAGGCTATGGTAGGGTGCCTATGAATGGTGATATATATATATATATATATAATACTTGAAAAGGAGAAAGACTTGCATGTCAAGGCATGTAATTTAAGTCTTCTGCCTAGACAAAGTTTATCTTCCACATTAGCGGGTCCCCCAGTACTCATCATTTAATTCTTCAACATCAAGAACACTTATTCATTCTCATCCATATATAAATATCTCAATTACAATAAGAATAGGAAGAACAATACAACAATTCCCAGTATATTTATCCCTCTGCTAGAATTTTCAATGAATCTAATATTTTATTTCCACAAAGCAATCACAAAATACATAATTGTTCTTTCTTTCATAACCTTAAATTAATTAGGAACTGGCCTCCTATTCTCATATATAGGATTCTCGTCACCAAATTCCCCAAACCGTATGCCAAGTAATAGCGTAATACATGCTTGGAAAATCTTTTAACCAAAACTGTTTGGGAAGTGGGAAAGGTTGCCCAAGTACAGGAATTTTCTCCAAGGATCTAGGGTGCAATTCAGCAGATATCCAGCCAACTAGCCATTGCAAATTCTTACCTTTGCACCTTAGGTTGGACGTTACCATCTCTACTGAATATTCCCCACTTCCCTTGGGGCTCGTTCGACTTTGGGGAGGGTAAGCTCAAATTTTCTGGCACCCGTCTGGGGCTAGGATCCCTCCCAAAATCTGTGCTTCTTTCTTTGTCCATATTGACATCTGAGGCAATACCTTGTCTCCCGGTGCCATTGGCCTTTGGAACACTAAAAATCCCATAACCGGATGCTGATGAACTGGGAGTGCCAGGATGAGATGGTCCTCGACTAGGAATCTCATTAGGAAGTCTCGAGTTTTGGAATGCAGGGGAATTGGTTCTAAGTCGCTTTGTATCTCCCGTTGAGGGAGAACCATTCAAATCTAACAGTTGTTTTCCCTGGTTTAGGAACTGAGGCTCTAAACTTGCAGGTTCATTTGCAGACGAAGCTGCATTGTCCATAGGCTTTGTCGCAGGAATTCTATTGCTGGGTTCCCTTCTTCTGTACCTATTTTCAGCCCCACGTGGAGGCTCAGATGAGAAGGCGGGAACTCTCTGAGCTCTGGTGGAATCAAGTTCCAGTCTGCGGTGCAAAAGGTCTGCTGGAGAGGATGGCGTTACTGCTCCATCATTCTTTTGTTCACCATAAAAATTTCCAGTCTTTTCTCTGTCGTTAGCCCCACTACTGATGTCGAACACTTGATCAAAATCATCACCTGCATTAGAAACTGACCAGGAGGTCTGGTTTGATTCATGCTTTTCATCTGGCATTCCTGCAGCAGAAACAGGGGCATCATCATCATCATAAAGATAATTGTCTTCGGTTTCCGATTCAGATTCTGCTGGGCTCAAATCTTCTTCGGAACATTCGGCACTTTGAGAGGAGAGGCTTGTGTTAGGTGGCAAACTTGTAGCTCCCACAGCTTTGGAAGCCTTTTTTCCAGCACCTTTCTTTGAGGGGCCAAACTTGATATGCCTGACTACCATATATGCTTGTTTTTTCTCCACCCAAGGCCCACTTTCCACAAAGGAAACATCTTCAATCTGCCAAAGGTTGTTTATGGTACAACGTGAAAAAGACAGCACATACCAACATACATATATAAACAGCTCAAAGAAAACTGCGAAAACGAAAGGATATGGTGGTACCAGAGCAGCAAGACGAGATAACAGTTCTCCCAAATCTTGATCTTCAGTACCCACAGCTGTACACTGTTTCAGATCCAAGAAGATGAGTTAATTTTTTATATCCTTGATAGGAGGAGAGAGAGGACATAGTACATACACATACTACAAATTTTTAGACAAACCAAGGTATAAAGACCAGGTATCATGAGTGTTCTAAGTACATACAGGATACATGTATCAATTTGCATACAAATAAGTATATGTTCCATTGCTGTATTTAATAACATTTTTTAATGTATTAACAACTGCTTTCATGAGCAACTTCCTTCCAAACAATTGAGAGGCTCCAAATAGAATAAAAAGAAGAGAGGATCCTCCAAGTTGCCTTACCCTAGAGATAAATCTCCCTCATGTAAGACACACACAAGTAAAGCTGTCATTTTAAAATTTGAAAATTTTGAAATTGAACTGCATATCAGGGCACATAAATAACAGAGTTTATATGGCAAGTACATTAGATACTCAGCCATAGTCAACCAGCACATACATTGATTACATAGTACATATAATGGAAGTCGGCTTGGGTTACACAACAGGAAGTAATCTATGACCTATCTCCCATCCCATACCTCTTCCCAACCCCACCAAGATTGCAACCCAAGACCTCCAACCTAGAAGTCAAGCTCTAATGATTGGGATGTGTCCTAGAGGACTTCTAGCAAGTACATTTATTACAAAACATAAAATGTGAACAGATGGTCTCCATTTGAAAATTTCCCATGATATAATAGGATAACATGGAAAGAAATCAAACATAAACTAAACAAAATAGGAAATGAACAAGCAGAGTATATTTCCCAGAGAAGATGGTAAATACCTTAACCCTGTAACGACGTTCCATCAGTCTCTTAATCATATCTGCTTTTATTTGGAGGTCTTTCAAGTCCTGGAAGCATGAATAGAGGGCATTATGTAACATCATTGGTTTGAACTGCAGACATTTTCAACCCAAAATATGCAACCTATGCAGAAATTATAAACATCAAGAGCTATAACTAAAAGGATCAAAGATTTTGCATTGACACTATTTTAAAGAAATTTGCTAACTTTTAAACTACTAACCAGTGTACCAATCACAAATTGTGAGTAGCAACAAAATTTAGTATTGATGTATCACCCATTAACGAAATTGTGAGTAGCAACTATTTTAAAGAAATTTGCAAACTTCCAAACTACAAAACCAGTGTATCTAACAAGGGAATTTCCTGTTCTCTCTAAATACCTATTCCCTCTCTAACCTCAGCCAAAAAAAAATCCAGTTTATAGATGAATGCTTACCGACATATCCCACAGGACTCCATCTCTGTTAACATGGTATCAGAGCATGATCCTATCTAAACCCTATTTCCCTCAGACGTCGCCAGAAAACACCATTCTCACGTCTGTTCTTCCCTAATCCACCTCCATCCCATACTAAATCACAAAACCAACCATATACCTATAATCAGACACCCCCCCCCCCCCCCAACGACCCACTCCACAAAACTCCATCGCCGGAGGGCCCTCCACGCACCAGCCAAATGCCACCAGGGCCAACCCCACATGCCGGCACGTGAGAGCAGTTCTGGCCATGTTTTTTCGTTTTTTGTTTCTTCTGCCATGCTTCAATTCCTTCTTTAGACTATATTATTAAGCTGCCAGTTTTTTGCTCAAAAATTCAACCTTTATCAACCATGCACTCGCAGTATTCCATTAATTTCTGTTCAAGGTTTGTGAAGGCTTCCTTGTGAGTTTTTTGGAGCCATGGCAGAGTTCGTATGTTCAGATGTGAGGCTGTTGCAGTGCTATATCCGTCGGTGAGTTGTTCACCTTGACTGTGGTTGCGTCGGTGCTTCACATATTTTGTGATTGTCCCGATTAGTTTTGATTGTTCTTCTTGTTTTTGGTGTGATTACTGATTTGTGAGTGTTGGGATGGAATCTATGAATCCCAAAAAGTTGTTCCCTACATCACTGCTGCAAATAACGACTCAAAAGTTGGATGGAAAGAACTATGTTCACTGGTCTAAAGCTGTTTGGATTTATTTAGCAGGATTAGGGAAATATGACCACTTGCTCCAATTCGAGTCTTCTGATAAGAAGAGAAAAGACATGTGGGTTTAGGAAGATGCCTTTATTGTTTCCCTTTTATGGAATTCGATGGAGCCACAGATTGCACGGATATGACCAAGGAAATTTAGGATTATGTCAAACTTCTTTACTCTAGTAACATTACAAGTATGCATGAATTATACTAGGCGTATTTTCAGTTACAACAAGGCGAAAGAAGCATTGCAGATTATTTTGGAAAGATGAAGCGTATTTATGAGGAGCTTAACGTCATGCAACTTACAACTGCCGATGTTCGTGAGATGCAGAAACAGAGGGACCAGATGACAGTTCTTCCTGAGTTTGAGGCAGCTCGGTCCCAGATACTCAGTAGTGCCAAGCTGCCATCATTTGCTCATGTTTATTCTCGTGTCCTTGTGCTTCCTTTAGCACACATTCTCCTATTCTTGCAACTGGCTCTGAGAGGACAGCCTTTGCTACATAGAGTGATTCTATTTCTCTACCAAACAACCACAAAAGTTATCGCAGTGTTGGGATCTTCAAAGGCACACCTTCATGTGTCGCCAATGCAGCCACCACTGACTTCACACCTTTGTGGGCAGCCAATGCAGCCACCACCAACTCCTCACCTTTGGGGTCGAGTGGGGGTAACGTACTGTCTCTATGTCAGAGGAAGAGTATTCCAAGTTCCAACAGCATAAAGCATCACAACAAGCTTCTCTTCCCAATCTATGCATGTCATCCAGTACTTTTCATCCTAGTCCTTGGATCATAGACTCCGCTGCCACTGATCATATCAAAGATTCAAAGGTATACCTAGCTTTTACTCCCCTCTTCAACATCCTGCAAATTTTACCTTGTGTTACTCTTGCTGATGGATCTATTACTACAGTCAAGGGAATTGGGACTGTAAATCCCACTTCTTCTATCACTTCCTTTGGTTTTATATATTCCCAAATTTCCTTTCAATCTTATGTTCATTAGCAAAATTACTAAATCCATGAATTGTCCAATGACATTCTTCCTTGATTCTGTGGTTATTCAAGATTTGAAGATGAGGAAGACGACTAGTGGAGGGCATGAAGTTGGTGGACTCTTATCACTTTGAGCCGCTATCTCCCTCTACCACTTGCACTACTGCTGCCACACCTTTCCAAATTCAATGTTGCTTTGGTCGTCCTTAATTGGAAAAGTTAAAATGTCTTGTTCCTTGTTTGAGTTCTATGTCTAGTCTTGATTGTGAGCCTTGTCAGTTGGGAAAGCACCATTGTGTTTCTTTCATTTCCTAGGTCAATAAATGGGTTGCAAGCCCTTTTATGTTAGTTCATACAAATGAATGGGGTCCTAGCAGGGTCGTGCTTAGGGGTGAGCATAATTCGGGTTTAACCGAATTAACCGACCGAGTTCGGTCGGTTCGGTTAATATACAAGTTCGGTTCGGTTTGAGATTTGGATAATTTTGGGTATTAATTGATGAAACTAGGGACAGAGTAGAGGCTGAGTTAGAATTATGGAGAGAAGCTTTGGAATCTAGAGGTTTTAGGATAAGTAGAAATAAAACTAAATATATGAAATGTAATTTTAGTAATGATAGGAGAAATATTAGAGACAAAGTTAAACTTGATGATGAAGAAATAAATAGCACTTGTAGATTTCAATACCTTGGATCTATTATGCAAGCTGAAGGAGAAATTGAAGATGATGTAATGCATAGAGTTAAAGCAGGTTGGGTAAAATGGAGAAGTGCTTCAACTGTGTTATGTGATCATAAAATACCCTTAAAATTGAAAGGGAAGTTTTATAGGACACCTATAAGACCAGCTATGCTATATGGATCGGAATGTTGGGCGATGAAGAAACATATTATCCAAAAAGTAAAAGTTGTCGAGATGAGAATGCTTAGATGGATGAGTGGTATAACATTGAAAGATAAATTAAGGAATAAACATATTCGTGGTAAGTTAGGTGTAACTCTTATAGAAGATAAGATAAGGGAGGGACGACTCAGATGCTATAGAAACTTGCAACGTAAGCCTTATAGTGCACCTGTGAGGAAGAGTGACTTAGTTACTGTGGGGGGCAGTAGAAGGGGTAGGGGTAGGGGTAGACCTAAAATAACTTGGGAGGAGCTAATGAGTAAGGATTTAATATCCTTGAATCTATCAAAAGAAATGGTTCATGATCGCATAAATTGGCGGAAAATGATTCATATAATCGACCCCACTTAGTGGAAATAAGGTTTGGTTTTGTTGTTGTTGTTGTAATTAATTTTAAATTTATTCAGTCAAATTCGGTTAATTGAATTACCCGAAAAGTTGGATCGATCGAGTACGATTGGGTTACAACAACTAATTTGGTCGGTTCGGTTAGGGATTAGTGTTAACAAAAAAATTCGATTAATTCAGTTAATTAACCGAATTTGACCGAACCAACCATTTGCACACCCCTAGTCGTGCTCAAGTTGGCTTTCCGATACTTTGTAAACTTTGTGGATGATTATTCAAGAATGACTTGGTTATATTTAATAAAAGACCGTCCTAAGTTATTTCATGTATTTTGTGCTTTTTGTTTTGAAATTAAGACTTAATTTGGTATGCCAGTTCAAATATTTCGAAGTGATAATGCTAAAGAGTTTTTCAGTGCACAATTCACTACCTTATACAACTCAGTTTGGAATTGTTCATCAATCATCATGTGCCCACACTCCTCAAAAAAATGGGGTTGAAAAATAGACATCTTGAAATCACTCGCACTTTATTTTATTTTATCAAATGCATGTACCTAAAGTGTTTTGGAGTGATGTTGTACTTATTGCTCGTTATCTAATGAACAAATTGTCATCCTTTGTTCTTAGTGGTAAAATTCACTACTCCATTCTCTTTCTTAATTCACCTTTATTTTCTCTTCCTCCTCATATATTTAGGTGTGTGCCCTTTGTTCATCAAATAACTCTTTGGGTAGATAAGTTGGATCCTTGTGCCATAAGATGTGTCTTTTTGGGCTACTCGTATACTCAAAAGGGATATCTTTGCTATAGTCTTGTGTTGCATCACTTCTTTGTTTCAGCCGATGTTACCTTCTTTGAGTCTACACCTTACTACACCTAGTCACTGAGCGCTTCTAAGCTCAATGAGAGTCTCATCCTTGCCCAACTAACCATCTAAGTCTCCGGATAGTTCGAGTCCTTCACATTGCCTTGATCATCCTAATTTGCAAGTGTATTCACAACGGTAGCTCCAAAGAAAAGTGTCCCCTCTAGCTTCTACTACCACACTTTTGGTTTCCTCATTTGATGATCATACTTCCCATGACGTTGATCCTCCTATTGCTGTTTGGAAAGGTAAACACACATGTAAACACCCCATTTCCAACCATGTTACTTACGACTCCTTATCACCCTCCTATTACTGTTTTGTCACTACTCTGTCATCTACTACCCTTCCTAAATTTGTTTTGAAAGCCTTAGCCCATTTAGGGTGAAGGGATGCTATGGTTGAAGAGATGAATGCTTTACAAGACAATGGTATTTGCGACTAGGTATCTCTTCCTCCTAACAAGTTTGTGGTTGGTTGTTGCTGGGTTTATACTATGAAAGTCAACCCTGATGGTTCTGTTGCTCGTCTAAAGGCTTGTCTTGTTGCTAAGGATACACTCAAGTGTATGGTATGAATTGTTCTGATACCAAACTTACATCAATATGTCTCATAGTAGTTAAAAGCATTCCTAAGGCACACCTAGGCCGGGGCGTAGTGAGGCAATCAAGGTAGAGCCTCATCCTTCTTCAAGGGAGGCAACCTTCAAGAGGCGCAGGTAGGCGCACTGAAGCACACTAATTCTCCAGGTGCCGTGAGTCGCACCTTGAAATTTTTGAAGCTGTTAAGAAATAAAACATAGCCAGAACCAGTCCCAGCCCCAGCCCCCTTCCAGGAATCCAGCCTCCAACAGTTCGACTTGCACCGGCCCTAGCCCTTCGTCTTAGACCCTTTGAAGTAGCACGAACCCAGCAGGAAAAGTTCGTCTTCGACCAATCAATCCTTTGAAGCAGTACGAAACCAGCAGGATCCCTTCTATTCGACCCTTCGAAGTTCGAACCAGCATGAGGCTTTCGTCTTCGACCCTTCAAACCAACAGGAGCTATTCGTCTTCGAGCCTTCAAATCAGCAAGAGCCCTTCTTCAGTTTGCCTTCAAGCCTTCGAACCAGAAGAAGCCCTTCGTCATTGAGGTTCGAGCCTTCATGCCAGCAGGGGCCCATCTTCTTCTCTTCTTCTCTTCTTCTTCTTCATCTTCTTCTTCTTCTTCTTCTTCTTCAGTTCTTCTGCTTCTTCAGTTCTTGTTCTGCTTCTGCTTCTTTTTCAGTTCTTCTTCTCCTTCTTCTTATTCTTCTTTAGTTCTTTTTCTTTTTCAATTCTTCTTCTGCTTCTTGTTTTTCAGTTCTCCTTCAGTTCTGCTGCCTCCTGCCGGCTGCTGCTTCTTATAATATTAACTTGCATCAAGCCTCTAAGTTAATATTATATAATGTGTAATTAATTATGTAGTTTAATGCAAGTTTATACTTTATAATTAATATATAACATATTTTACTGAATTTTGCTGCTGTTTTGTAATTTGTTTGGAAATGCAGTATACAAACTATACATTTTTTTTTAAAATATATTAATATATATCATTTTTTTACTGAATTTAGCTGCTGTTTTATTGTACTCTTTTCTTTTGATATTGAAGATACTTTTGGGCCTTCAGCCTGGCAATTTTATTTCATTTCTAATTTGAAGCTTGAAATCTTGCATAGTAATTACTTATGTTGAACTATGTTTGTTTCACTTGGAACTGGGTACTTCGTTGTCATAATTACTCTAGAATATTTTGGCATTTTAAATTGTAATATAACTATTGATGTGTTTTTATATCAATTACCCACCAAATAGGCATTGTACACAATTTTAATAATTGTGCGCCTCACCTGCATGACGGCTCCAAGTACCCTCTGTGCCTCTATGCGCATTGTGCTTTGACTACTATGGTACATCTGTTCTTCTCTTTGGCTACTACTTGTCACTAGCCTTTGCATCAATTAGAAGAAAAAAATGTCTTCTTGCATGATGACCTTGAGGAGGAGTTTTATATGGAGCAACCACCTGGGTTTGTTGCTTAAGGGGAGTCAGGGTTAGTGGGTCAGCATAAGAAGGCTTTATATGGTTTAAAACAGTCTCCTAGAGCTCCTAGAGCATGGTTTGGTCATTTCAATGTTGTAGTACTTGAGTTTGGTCTTCAACGGGGTGTTGTGGATCATTCCTTGTCTTATCGTCATACTTCATCAGGTAGGATTCTTCTTGTTGTTTATGTGGATGATATCGTTATTACAGGTGATGATTACAAAGGTATTCAGAGTCTCAAACTTTTTCTACAAACTAAGTTTCAAACCAAAGATTTGGAACCGTTGAAATACTTCTTGGGGATAGAAATATCGAGATCTCGTACTGAAACCGTTGTGTCACAAAGTATGCTCTTCCTCTGTTCGATGAAACTGGCTTGTTGGGATCTAAACCGGTTCATACACCCAAGGTCTTAAATTTCGATTTCAACTCAAATTTCAAAGCTCCAAAAATATGGAAATTTTGCCGAAAATTTCGATTTTGAGGTCAATTTCAATTTCAATTTGAAAAAAAAAAAAAGAAACTTAGTAGTAAAGCATGGAATTCTTTGTGAAACTTTAGAAATGGTTAACAAACAAAATAATATAAGTTTTAGGACTAATATATTACAAATTAAATACATCTATGTTTTGTATAAGGTGGAAAAGTTGCAAAATAGTATGTATATCAAACATATTTGTAAGATAATATGCATTAAACATATTTAGTTAATACAAATGAAATTCATAAATCATTTAAATATGATTTATTATACAACTAATGAAAATTTATACATGAATGGTTAAATAAAAAATTACACTACGTTTATTTCTTCATATAATTTCCAAAGCCCTTGTAATAATCTTTCGTTTCAATAAAATAAATCAAGATAGAAATTTCACTTCACTCCAAAATTTCTCATTTGAACTCTGATGAAATTTCATCGAATAGTTAAAATTTCGATAAGTATTGCTAAAATTTCGAGATTTCGATAAATTTTGGATGATTCGTTGAGATTTCAACAGAAATTATGCAAGACGGAAATCAACTGCCATTTCGATTTCGAGAGTGACAAAAATTGGAAATTTCGACAGAAATTTCAACAATTTCGTGGAAATTTAAGACCATGGATCCTAACAAGAAGTTAATGTCGGATATAGGTGATTTGCTACCTAATCCTGGATAATACTGGAGAGTTGTTGGAAATTTGAATTATCTCACAGTTGTTCGGCCAGGTATATCTTTTGCAACAAGTGTTGTGAGTCAATTTCTAAATACTCTGAGGACAAGTCATTGGGACGTAGTAATTCACATCTTGAGATATTTCAAAGGTGCACCTGGGAGAGGTCTTTTATATCGTGACCAGGGTCACACTTATATCCATGGATATAAAGATGCAAATTGGGCTGGATCACCTTCTAATCGGAGATCCACCACCAGGTATTGTATCTTGGTTGGTGGTAATTTGGTTTCTTGGAAAAGTAAGAAACAAACTATGGTGGCAAGGTCAAGTGTTGAATCAGAATATAGAACTATGGGCCTATGGCTCACACTACCTGTAAACTTGTCTGGTAGAAGAACATGTTGGAAGAATTGGGTTTTTGCATTCTCAACCTAAGAAGTTGATGTGTGATAATCAAGTTGTTCTTCATATTGCCTCCCACCCAATCTTTCATGAGCAGACGAAGCACATTGAAGTTGATCGCCACTTTGTTTGGGAGAAACTTGTGCAGAAGCTCATTACAACCACTTATGTGAAGTCGGGCATGCAGCTTGCTAATTTGTTTACCAAAGCGTCGGGGGTGCTCATGTTAGATTCATTTGTAACAAGCTAGGAGCTAATGACATTTATGCTCCAGCTTGATGGGGAGAGTTAGAGGTTATATATGTCTTTTAGTATTATTGTTATTGAGTGTGTTAGTATGTTAATTAGTGAGAGTTAGTAAGGATATTATTATCATTAGAATGTATTTAAATTTGTATTATAAATAGAGGGAGAGACCTATCTTCAAGTTAGGTCACTCATTTTTAATCAAATCTTAACAGAGACATTAGAAGAAATTAATTATAGCAAATGTTTTATTTTTTTGGATTCATATGATGGAGAATTAATGAGTTTTAAGCTTGCCATCAACCATCTAACACAATGCTCCTCATTCACCCGAATTTGAAACCAGTTGTGTGTGGCAAGAATGAAGACACTAACGTCACATTTGGTTTGTGGAATGGAATGGAATGAAAATTTAAATGGAAATAGACAACATGAAGAAATTAAGCGATAAATTTGATTCAGCCTGATTCTATTCTATTTCTATGTACCAAACATGTCGTAATGGCAACATAGGTGTAGTATATTTTTTTAATGTGCGCCCTAGATCATGCGACTGGCAGAAGAAGATTCATGTAATGACTGCACAACCGCATCTTGTGGCCTTCAACGGTTGAGTGCTGTCATGAGGAAATTGAGAAAATGCCAACATTTAGCTAAGAATAAATTCAAAATTCAGCATTACAGGATGAACTTACAGTTTTGCCTGAAAATCGAACTTCTTTGGAATCTCCTTTCCGCACAGTCGACTCAGACTGCATTAAATAAAGGCATAAATAATCAATCTCCCAAAAAATTGACTTCAAAAACAAGATATAACTGATGGGTTGATTTCTTTTCTTAGAACTAGCAGGCATCGGCATGACAATATTTTTTAAGTCAAATACCTCCTCCTCATCCGGCCACTCCTCGTTGACGAGACTCTGCACTTCTTCACCGAGAACTACAAAGAGTTCGTCGATGAACTCTGGCTTCATTGACGAAGCTTGCTTAATTACCAATTTACCCCTCTCTTAATTAATTAATTCCCTATATCACAGTTTGGGTTCTTACACAGGTACCCGTTAAGAACCCGTTTAAAAATATAATTTATTATTTTTAATTTTTAAAAACATTTCATATAAAGTGACATATATTCTTTTTTAAAAAGCAACACTCTTTTATTTTATTTATTATTATCTTAACAAAAAAATAAAATGTAAAAAATAGTACATCTGCTTAATTAGTATTTTTTAATGTGATATATATATATATATATATATATCAAATTAAAGAGGTCTCCTTTTACTAAATTCAAACCAAATTTAAACGGGCGGGTCATGGGTCACTCGTTAGATTTCGACCCATTTTGCCACCCCTATTCGCGCCCACTCAGGTAGCAGTAAACCTAGGAAATGACAATATTGTTGCTAGCCTACTAATGACATCCTTGGTAATTCACTAGACAAATTATATGTGAAGAATCGAATTTCAAACCGTGAAGCTAGTAAGGCTCAACTTCACTCTTATCATTTGAACAAACTCGCTGAGCAGCAGTGTCTTTCTAATGATCAAATATAATTTTGTTAGCCGAGCCATTAATCAATAAACTTTCTTTCATAAAAGCTCCTGCCTACCATAGATAGACTAACACACGTAACAAAGAACTGTACATATAGCTAGTATTTTATTTTTCAAATTTAGCTTTACGGTCTATTCTTTCTTGCCACCATAACCTTCGACATGAAGCTATTCTCATGGTTTGAAAATTGACATGCAACATGATAAAATCAATAATTTAAATCATGACAATGTAGCTTGCCAGATTCCATACTCATGAGAGAGAGAGAGAGAGAGAGAGAGAGAGAGAGAGAGACTGTGATGTTCTAAAAAAAAAAATATTATGCATATGGGAAGAAGACTTAGGATATGTGTTTGGACCCTACTGTTTGATTCATCACAGATGTGCTTGTCTTTTCAAATCTAAGATTCAATAATTAATGAACAGCATGCATGCCTGCCTGCAGGCTGCAGCTATATGTAATTTTGACTCTTCATTTGAAAAATATTATACCCTGTTTGGATATATATGCATAATTTTTTTCCTAAAAAATGGTTTAAATTACAAAAGAAATTTTCTAATATTCTTATTGAGAGTGGATTTGGCCCTTTGTTTTGAATATTTCTTTCCAAGTGATTAAAAAGTAAATAATTTTATTTTTATGCTGTAAAAACTACAATTTTTAAAATTTACTTCAAAAGGTAGATTGTTTCATTCAATATTTATTCTTTATTTTTTAAAATGTGACTTAAGTGTTGTATTTATTTATCTTAGATAAATCATCAATTTTATTTTTGGAGATCTTACAGAAAAGTATTTTTTTAAAAAATACCTATAAGAAAAGTACTGATGAAAAAGTAGTCTAAAATTACTTCTTATAAGTAATATTTCAAATAAATATTGGTTTAGAAAAAAAATTTTGAGTACTAATTTTCTTTTAGAAAGATGTAGTTTAAAAATATAGTTTTTGAAATAAGTACTTGTACTTATTTTTAGGTAGTCATAAAAAGCATTTTTTTTTCTAAAAAAATACTTATTTTTAAAACATTTCAAATGGGGCTTAAACATTTTAGTCACTTATATTAATATTTTTGTCAAATATTATCGAAGATTTTTTTTTCCTTTCAAAAGCTCCTTTTGTTTTACAACAAAATGAACAAGCTCGTTTCAAAATTTTATTTTCATCAACCTTAAAAAGTCAAACTAAATCAAAATGATCGGCATAGAATCATAGAAGTTCTAAAATTCTTTGTTTGCCTAACTAGTATGTAAAAAAAAGAAAAAGAAAACCTACCAATTTCTACTTGACAATTTAAAATTCGTCGCCACAAATGATTCATCAACCCACAACTATTTTTTATTTGTAGTCTATCCAAACAAAAAGAATTAAATAAAATTTCAAATGCATTCTAAAGATTAAATTATCTTTAATTAAGAGAACATTATCCAAACACACTCTATTATTTTAATATTTTTAGGGCAAAATTCTCCCCATGTAGACTCTAAACATGATCATTGCACACCTCACCATGCATTGACCACTCAGAGATATGGCTTTGGGTTTCACATGGGGAGTGGGTTACACATACAAGTCACAGACGTTAAGCATTTGCTTGCAGAAAAGTGTTTTGGAAATTCCAAGTTAGTGAATGGTCAATGCCTGTGGTGTAATGTTGGAAGCAATAAAATTAATAAAGGGATAAAGATAAAGGAGAGGCCAAATTTTGAAGGCCACACTTGCAGATGGGAATCCCATCAATGGTTTTTCTATTTGAAGTATGGTATCAATGTTAAAAAATTTAAAGATCTTTAAGGAAGCCATTTATTCTGAGGGAGGCTTCAACCCTTTTCCTCTCCTCTATATATTATTGAGATAGGGAGGTTTTAACTCAGCATCAACCCTTCTCCCTCTCTCTCTCTCTCCTTCAACCATGTATCCCTATTTTTTTTTTCCCAAGAAACCCTTTTTTTCTCAAGCTTCAAGCTCTCTCTCTCTCTCTCTCTCTCTCTCTCTCTCTCTCTCTCTCTCTCTCTCTCTCTCCTTCAACCATGTATTCCTTTTTTTTTTTTTTCTCAAGAAACCCTTTTTTTCTTAAGCTTCAACCTCTCTCTCTCTCTAAAATTTTTTGAGGTGGTGTATGAATAAAGAACAAAAGAAAAAAAGAAAAGGACGAAAAAGATGTAAGAAAGAAAAAGAAAAAGAAAGAAAAGTGTTTTTTTTTTTTTATCATGTGACGATAGGAGTGACCATTGAGTTGGTATGGTGATTTTGATAAATTTAACCAAACTGAACAAAAAATTTGGTTTGTATATTTTTTATAATTGGGAGAGGTCTTGACTAATTTTAAAAATGGAGCAGAAGAGAATTTAACCAATTGAAATTTTATTAGTTTTTTTGGTTAATGGATTTTAATCGAAATATGTATGTGTTTATGACATTATGTCATTTGTAATTGGGAAAAAAAATTATCCTCAATTATCATGATTTGTACATGTAGTAATTTACAATATTTAGGAAATTAGAAGTAATTAGTTGAACTCTCATTTCCACATAAAAATTAGTGGTCAATTTGATCAATTTGACTAGTTATTATTATGAGACAATGTTCTATGGATGTTGAGAATTTTACTTCTGGGTTTTTCTTGTATTAAAAAAAAAATGAGTAGATGATAGGTGCTTAACTGTATGGTTTGATCCAATACCTAATGTCGCGGCGTCCCGGGGAGCGCGTGTGCCCCGGGCGGCGAAATTAAAATTATTATAATATTTTCATGGAAAAACATGGATGTCGGAGTCGCCACTAACCTTTAGTGCGGTTAGAACACATGATTAATACCCTGTTAGGGGTAGAATCGGTCTACATTACCAGAGTTGGGGTCGGGAGTTCGGTTACGCGAGGGGAAGGTACGAGCACCCCCTACGCGCCCGTTCTTACAAACGGTACCTAATTAATTTTAAATTATCCCTAAGTTAATCTAATAAGTCTTTAAACTACTCCTTTTATGAATTAATAAACACACATGAAAAATGAATAAATAAATAAATATATACATATATTCCCTCAGAGCTTAAGGTACGTGAAGCCCGAAGGCTCATACCCCCGCAATAAAATCATAGGGATTTAAAAATCAAGAAAATATTTTAATAAAAATAAATCCTCTGATACATATAAGGCCAAATAACAAAAAATATTAACAATAGTAATAATAATATTAATAGTGATAATAATGATAATATTAATTAATAACAATAATATTAATAATAGTGATAATAATTAATACCATATTGATACCAACATTAAACCAGATAATAGTAATAGTAATAATACTGATCATAGTAGTATTAGCAGTAATAGAAGTAATACAATAATAATAACAATATTACAATAGTAACAAAGATAATATGCATATTTTAACTATAAGACACTTACCTTAATATGAACACACAATTAATGACCTACTAAATACATATAGAAATAACATTACTAAAACGAAGGAAACAATCTACTCATTAAATTATAGAAATCAAGTAGCCCTAAGATTAATATGTAAATGTATACATTAATATATATATGGAAAACCAGTCACCCTAAAATTAATGTAAATACAAAAATAATAAATATGGAAATTATGGAGACCAATCGCCCTGAAAATCAACGTGTAAATATACAATAATAAATATGGAAAATAATTAATGGAATTATGGTAACAACATCGACCCTAACATTAATATGCATAAATGATAATACAATAAATCAGAATAAGATATACAATGTTAAAAATATATAACAGCGATGCAATAATTTTAAATATGCAATAATATACAATATAAACACAAATACATAATAAGGATAAAGCATTAAACGATTAAACATGAATATGGACATCCTGAGTAAATATACAAATAAAAATAAATGCATTGTCATATAAACCCCCTAAATACATATACAAACAAATGAATAACCGTAATAAAATACTAAATCCCCCCTAAACAATATACAAGCAATAAAAAATAAAAAAAAAAATGCATATACAACAAAATACCACTAACATAAATATATCGCACATTAATAATAACACGAATATGTGAGAATATATGCAAACGAACCAATAGCATAAATACACCGCACTTTCATAATAGCTGAAATATACGAAAAATAACCTAGATGTAGAACACCATCATGATCTCAACCTAATGAATAAAATAAACAGGCAATATAAATAAAAAAAAAAAAAAATTCTGAATATACCATAACATGAACATACACTGCACATACAAAATAATAATAATAATAATACAGAAAATAATAATAATAATAATAATAATAATAATAATAATAATAAATAATAGTAATAATAATAATGATAATAAAGATACTAAAAATAATAGTGGCAACAAAATAATAACAATAATAATAATAATAATAATAATAATAATAATAATAACCGAAATAAATAATAACAATAATAATAGTAATAACAAAGATAAATAAATAAATAAAACACTAATAATAATAGTAATAATAAAGGTAAACATACTAATAATAATAATAATTAAAAATAATGTCAATAACAATGAAAATAATAAATAATAATAATAATAATAAACAATATAAATAGAAATAAAAATAAAAGTAATAATAATAATACTAATGAAAAATAATAATAATAATAATAATAATAATAATAATAATAAATAAGATAATAGTAATAAAAATACTAATAATAATGATAATAAAAATAATAAAAATAATAATGAAAATAATAAATAATAATAATAATAAAATAGACATAAAAAATAAAAATAAAAGTAATATTAATAATACTAATGAAAAATAATAATAATAATAAAGAAAATAATAATAATAATAATAATAAGATTAGTGAAAATTAATAATAAGAATAAATAAAATAATAATAATAATAATAAAATAACAATAATAATAATAATAGTAATACATAGATTGGGCCTGGGTAAAAAATGGGGTGTCTACAGCTGCCCCTCTTTGTGGGATTCGTTGCTTCAAAGTAAAAGTAAGATCTCTCCTACGTTATTTGTGGCAACAAGCCTGCAAAGATAAAAGACGCTGATTTTGGACCAGGCCCATTGTAACGGAAGAGACCAAAATGATTTGTGAAAACCGATTTGCATGTATGCTTGAGAGCACATGAGAATGACTTGCGTCGAGTGTAGGAACCCGAGCTATAGTTCATGAAAGGTGACTTGCACCGAGTGTAGGAACCCGAGTTATAGTTCACGGAGGGGTGACTTGCACCGGGTGTAGGAACCCGAGCTATAGTGCACGGAAGGTGACTTGCACCGGGTGTAGGAACCCGAGCTATAGTTCACGGAAAGGTGACTTGCACCGAGTGTAGGAACCCGAGCTATAGTGCACGGAAGGTGACTTGCACCGGGTGTAGGAACCCGAGCTGTAGTTCACGATGGGTGACTTGCACCGGGTGTAGGAACCCGAGCTATAGTGTACGGAAGGTGACTTGCACCCGAGCTATAGTTCACGGAAAGGTGACTTGCACCGGGTGTAGGAACCCGAGCTATAGTGCACGGAAGGTGACTTGCACCGGGTGTAGGAACCCGAGCTATAGTTCACGGAAAGGTGACTTGCACCGGGTGTAGGAACCCGAGCTATAGTGCACGGAAGGTGACTTGCACCGGGTGTAGGAACCCGAGCTATAGTTCACGATGGGTGACTTGCACCGGGTGTAGGAACCCGAGCTATAGTGTACGGAAGGTGACTTGCACCCGAGCTATAGTTCACGGAAAGGTGACTTGCACCGGGTGTAGGAACCCGAGCTATAGTGCACGGAAGGTGACTTGCACCGGGTGTAGGAACCCGAGCTATAGTGCACGGAAGGTGACTCGCACCGGGTGTAGGAACCCGAGCTATAGTGCACGGAAGGTGACTTGCACCGGGTGTAGGAACCCGAGCTATAGTTCACGGAAAGGTGACTTGCACCGGGTGTAGGAACCCGAGCTATAGTGCACGGAAGGTGACTTGCACCGGGTGTAGGAACCCGAGCTATAGTTCACGATGGGTGACTTGCACCGGGTGTAGGAACCCGAGCTATAGTGTACGGAAGGTGACTTGCACCCGAGCTATAGTTCACGGAAAGGTGACTTGCACCGGGTGTAGGAACCCGAGCTATAGTGCACGGAAGGTGACTTGCACCAGGTGTAGGAACCCGAGCTATAGTGCACGGATGGTGACTCGCACCGGGTGTAGGAACCCGAGCTATAGTTCACGCATGGTGACTTGCACCGGGTGTAGGAGCCCGAGCTATAGTTCACGAAGGGTGACTTGCACCGGGTGTAGGAACCCTAGCTATAGTTCACGGAAGGGTGACTTGCACCGGGTGTAGGCACCGGCGCTCTATTTCACGGAAGGGTGACTTGCACCGGGTGTAGGAACCCGAGCTATAGTTCACGAAGGGTGACTTGCACCGGGTGTAGGAACCCGAGCTATAGTTCACGGAGGATGACTTGCACCGGGTGTAGGAACCCGAGCTATAGTTCACGGAGGATGACTTGCACCGGGTGTAGGAACCCAAGCTATAGTTTATGAGGGGTGACTTGCATCGGGTGTAGGAACCCGAGCTATAGTTCACGGAGGATGACTTGCCCCGGGTGTAGGAACCCGAGCTATAGTTCATGAGGAGTGACTTGCATCGGGTGTAGGAATCCGAGCTATAGTGCACAGAGGATGACTTGCACCGGGTGTAGGAACCCGAGCTATAGTTCATGAGGGGTGACTTGCATCGGGTGTAGGAACCCGAGCTATAGTTCATGGAGTAATAACTCAAACATTAGTGAGACAAAGGTCGTTTGGATAATGATCAAAAGAGATGCATGACAAGAGGGGTATGACTAGAATGCAGTAGTGCATGTATGCTGTCTACTGTGGTGCCAGAACATGGGGATATGTTGCTACATGTTTTTATGCAATGCCTGAAATGTATGATAATGAATGAAGGAAATGCCTGAATCTTTTCCCCTGGTGCGTCTGTGATCAAAAACCTCATCTTTCATCTGTAACTGATCTTGGCTCAATTTTCTTAATTCATCCAATCATGGAGATGATTGATTTGGCTAAAAGGAAACTCACTAAAAAAAATCTGCCTCAGTTGAATGGACCTACAACCAATATTAACCCTGTTTGCTTAATGCAATTGGATAGGGAGAGAAGTTTTGACACGACAATTGCCTCATTGCAAATGCATCAGTAAAAGCTCTCAGTTTCATATGAAGGCCACAACCTCCTCAGATTTTGCCTTATTTATCGGTTGTACACCACATTTCCGAAGCTCTAGGTCATTGAAACAGGAAGCATACTAGCGAACTCTTTTGATTACCCTATTCTTGGGACAATGAAAAAGGTTTTTTTTTTTTTTTTTTGGAGAAATATCCAACCATGTAATTGGAACATCCCTTTGCTATATCAAAAGATCATATATGCAAGATGACTAGTTTACCAGACTTAAATGTCAGTTCAAAGGAAAAACTTTATACCAGTATTCAAAAAGTCGAAGCACATGAATGTTAAGTTGTCAAGCTTAATTCCCCTTTGACTGATTTTTTTTCTTTTTCGTCGATGACCCCAAACATTTCTCCCTCCTTTCGCCTTATTCTGTTGCGAACCTCTATAATTCTCAAGTTAAACTATTGCCTCAGGTTCAGTTCATGTTTTGATCTCAAGATGGTCTTTAAGACTCGGGACGTCGCGACAGCTTGGCGACTCCGCTGGGGACCGTAGAGAGTCGAGCCATTAATTAATTGAAAATTATCCCAAGTTTAAATTTAATAAATCTTTTAATTACTCCTTATTTTGCAAATATAGTAATTCATAAATAACCTTGATTAATCATAAATATTTTACTTCCATAATTTGTGAATAACCTTAATTAATAAAAAAAAAAAATTTTGTTTCCTTATTTTTTTTTATTCTTTTTTTATTCTTTTTTGTCTCCAAATCTTTGTGAATAAACATATTAATTGCATATATTGTGTTTCCTTGTCTTTTGAATATATATATTAATGGTAGATATCTTGTTTCCATATTGTTTATAGCATGTGAATAAATGTGGGGATAGCGGGATTAGGTTAAAAAAATTGAATTCACACACTCTCACGCTCTATACCCGAGCTTTCCTTACTAGGACTAGATAGGAGTGTAATAGCGTCAGTCCCTTCGTGGCAGAGCTTGATGGGACCCGCGAACCACTCCACTCAGTATGGGTTTTATCCGGACCCCAATGGGGGAGGATGAAATTCCAAACTGGGAACCTTTTGTCAATAGGGTTAGAACCTACCCACACATACTTGTCCATAGTCTTCCTTAACTAGGGTAGAGCCATGAAGAACCCTATACATACGTACCTACCCTAGGTTGGGACAAGAGCCACATCACTCTCCATGAATACTGTGTTGCATATATGTGAAATACTTTGTATTATATCATGCATTTGACATACATTTAGACATACATACTACTTAGTTAGTATTCTGAAAAAGCCCAATAATGAGACCAAGACCCATCCTTTCAAAAAATGGAGCACTTGGCCCAAGCATTTTAAAATATGGGTCGGCCCAACCCTTTTCAAATAACTCGGGCCCAATTTTTTGAGAAATAACAAGTATAGGCCCAACCTTTTCCTAAGTAAAAACTCGGTCCAGGCCTGATTTTCAAAATGGGTCAAATCCAGATTTCCATAAATGGGCTTCGGCCTTATTACCCTAAAAATCCAGGCCCATATTTTCTAAACAATCCAAGCCCAAATCCTTTTAAAATTAGGGCCTGATCCCATCATGAAGTATATTGAAGCCCATATTTTAAAATACTTGAGGCCCAAGTGCACACTAAAGTCCACAAGTTCGCACTAAACAAATCCAATGGGTTGACCAACCTGGGTCAACCTCAATCTCAGATCATAATTTGACCCTTCATAGAATCTGAGATACATGGACCGATTGAGGGAAGAGTTGCATTTAAATTGTGGCCCAGCAATGATTGTATTGAAATCTCTCATTAGTGGGACTTTTCCTAGAAAGCTAACAAAGTAGTTAGTTAGGTTACATTGCATCCATGCATTCATGTATAATTTCACACGTAATCATGCCCGATAGGTCACATACATGTTAATATCCCTATTGACATGTATTTGTGCACTAAGTACACACATGCATAAACACTCCATGCATAAGATAGAGTCTTGGAGAATCTTTTATATAAGTCTACCTCGGGTGGAGGATATAAGTTTCATTATTTTCAGTTTGGTGTCATGACTGCATGCATTGTTTTGAGTTGTATGATACCTTTACTAACATGTTGCATTCACGTAGGCATCCTGTCTACTTCATCAAGGTTCTATAAGAGATCTGAATCATTCATGGAGAACACAATGGCTTACCATGAGATTGAGTCCACAGTACAACAATATTCAGAAAGTCAACAGAACAAGTGGGGTGACAGTCTTACTCAGAAATCTATCATCGAACTACCAGCCCGGACTTTCATCAACATAAGATCCAATCCGTTAGATGAGCTAAAAGTCATTTGGAAGGAATGGACCCCAGCACGCCGTTTAAAATTCTCTCAAACATATGGGCACATTGGTTTCTTGTTGCATGTATCGGTAAATATCCCTGCCATAAAAGCACTGGTCGAGTTCTGGAATCCACCATATCGTTGCTTTACAATGAACGGTATCGACTTGACACCAACCATCGAGGAGTATACTTCGCTTTTGCATCTAGTCAAGTTACAGACACCATACAAACCTTATGTGCATGATGCTAGTGTTTCGTTCGTGAAGGAGATGTACGATGCTGCCGGGGTCAAAATCCAGAAAACATTCTCAGAGGGAGGTGCAGAAGTAAGGAAAATCTCTTGGAAGTAGTTGAAAGAAATAATTGAAAAAGAAGAAAAAGAAGAGGTTCAAATACATATGATGGCATTAGCTATTTACGGTTTGATCATTTTTCCAAAAGAACTAAACACGATCGATCAAGCTACTGTTTCGTTTGTAGCACAAGTACGTAACGGGATTAATCCCATTCAAGGCATCCTGGCAGAAACCTTCAGATCACTCAACAACTGCAGAATCAGGAGGAGAGAACGTTTAAAATGTTGTGTGCAGCTGTTATATGTCTGGATGGTAGGTCACTTATCGTCCAACAAAGGGGGCTTCCGTAGTATTTTCTCAATGATCCGAATCCCTTTGGCTGAATTTGAGGATACCCAATTGAAGGAGCAGTTAGATAAATCTAAATGGAACACAAAAATGTGTGGCTTGATCGACTCAGGGGTAACTTGGCTAGCGCCATGGATGGTCCGCTCTAACATGATATATCGGTGTGGAAATCTTCCATGGGTTCCATTACTAGGCCCATGGGGAGGGATAGCATATGCCCCTTTGATGGTCAGAAGGCAATTGGGGGCATCTCAGTTTGTGCCTATGACTCATGGATTGGCTGATTCAGACTTTGCATATGAAACAGGAGACACTCGAAACCAGATTAGAAAATTTATGGTGGCATGGAAGCATGTGAACCTAATAGACCCGAGTGATGGAATTGCCACAGTCCAAGGAAATTATGAAGCATGGCGAGAAAACCGGGTAAACCCCCAACTCAAAAGAATCCCAGAAATCGTTATTGAACATATTAAATCACCAAGCGCATGCATGCAATTGAAGCCACAAGGGGATCCATGCCCAGTAGAAAAAGGAGATGCAAGAGCAGAAGTGGGGAATCAGCAAAAGGAGGCTCTAGTCTCTGTCTATCGCAAAGAAATCAAGCGACAAAGGATTCGGTACATACAATCAGAAGAAGAGGTCGTGGCTCTAAGGAAGGAAAGACGAAGGCTTCGAGCAGCACTTGGACAGAAATCTCAAATGTTAGAAGATGCCCATACCGAAGTTAAAAAGAAATCGCTCTACATACAAGAGTTGGAGAGGCAGGGGGGATGAGCAGAGAAGCAAGTATAATCAAGTACTGGAAAAGATTGAGCCGTGCATAATGAAAGCGGACTACTGGGAGGCCAAGTTTCGGGCTTTGCATAAAAAGTCGGCACAGCAAAATGCAGAGATTGTGCAATCATGAGTAGATTTTGATTTAATATTCGGTTGGATTTGTTATTGTATGAAAGGATTCTATTAATGAAAAGCAGATTTTATTTTCTAAAAATGATGATGATCTCTTCCATGAACCTTGATTGGAGTGCATTAGGTTGCATACATATGTTTCATATTTGTGAAATTTATACGTCTTGAAAAGACCATTGCATTTCATGCATACATATCTATGCATTCACGATTCTAAAAAGGGAAAGTTTTGGTTTGCAGTGCCTAGCGACAAAATTTGTCTAAACAAGCAACATTGAGACTGTCACGCATCAATACAATACCAGGAGAAGGGCAAAAGAAATGAGTGAACAATTGGAAGGTAGAGTCCTGGGTATAGAGCAAGGACAAGAAGAATTGAATGAAAAAATGAGCAAGATCCTGGAATTGTTGACGAACAAAGGAAAAGCAGTGCAGAATGATCCGGAGACAGATATGGATCCTACTCATCCTCCAGGGTTTACCCCAGTACATGGGCAAACATCAGTTCCACTACCTGGCGTCATGGAGGGTTCAATGCCAAGTATACCCCCGTTCATCCCTAATATACCAGTACCAGGGTTTCCAGTAGTGGGGACTCCCCCATTAGTAGCTTCTGATTTGGGGGTGAACAGATCTGAAACTGAACGTCGATACGATGTACTAGAGGAACGTCTGAGAGCTATTGAAGGATCCAATACATTCGATTCTGTAGATCCCAATGATTTGTGCCTCGTGCCAAAGGTCACCCTGCCACCAAAATTCAAAGTACCAGATTTTGAAAAATTTAATGGAACTAATTGTCCTCGAACTCACCTGCGCCTGTATTGCCAAAAAATGGCTGCCCATTCTGATAATGAGAGACTAATGATGCATTGCTTTCAAGACAGCTTGACAGGGGCGGCTATCAGGTGGTATATTCAACAAGATCGGACTCGGATCCGCACATGGAAAGATCTGGCTAATTCTTTTATAGCTCAATACCGCCATGTTATAGAAATGGCACCCGATCGTATGACCTTGCAGAGTATGCAAATGAAGCCCACCGAAACATTTAGAGAATATGCATATAGGTGGAGGGACATGTCTGTCCAGGTCAATCCTCCGGTGGAAGATAGGGAGGCTATTTCCCTATTTGTGAATACCTTGAAAGATCCTTACTTCGGGCATCTCCTAGGGGCAACCCCCCATGACTTCATGGACATTGTTTCTACCGGAGAGAGGATTGAGACGGCCATCAAAGTCGGGAGAACTAAAAGTATTAGTACAGAGACTGGTCTAGGCAAGAAGTGGACAAGCAAGAAAAAGGAAGAAGAGGTCCAGATGGTTCAAAGACAACAATATCAAAGAGAGCATGGCCAAGGGGCTAGGAGGAATTTTGTTTTCGAGCCCTCTGTCAATCAGACTGTTCATACGGGAGGTAGACCCCAAGTTGTTCCTTCCGGGGCCATGCCCGCCCAACCGAATATGCGAACTCATGATAGAGGCATCCAGAGAAATATGAGAAGGATAGATCCTATTCCAATGACATACTCAGAATTATTCCCACAATTGATGGAGAGGAACTTAGTTTCAGTCATTCCTAGAACGGTCGTTACGGCACCTTTTCCACAATGGTATGACCCCGAAGCCAAGTGTGCATATCACGCTAACACTCCCGGGCACACTATTGAACGTTGTTGGGCATTCAAAAATAAGGTTCAAACACTAAGAGAAGCCGGATGGCTAGCATTTGATGATAAACAACCAGGAATTCAAGGGAACCCTTTGCCCAATCATGGGGGTAACAATGTCGGAATGATAGAAGAAGGGACGAATGAGGTAGATTTTGAACAAATGTCTTTAGATTGGTTGTTCAATGAACTTATTGCGGCAGGTCGGATAGGGCAAGAGGCTGTTTGCCCCACTAATGCACTTTGTTTATGTCAGAGTAAAGATGGAAGATCTGTGAAAAAGTGTGTAACTTTTAGAATGTTTTTGCAAAAGATGGTGGATAACAAGTTTATAGAGTTTGGTTGTACCCGCAAAAGTGGAGAGATTGCAGTCATTGGGGAAAACGGGCCGGTATATCATCAGTGCACTAATCAACCATTCATACCTACCATGAACAAGGCTCTTCCCACACAGGAAGCGCCAGCTCGCTTGGTGATCTCTACTCCCAGGCCATTCCCATACAAGAGTAACCAAGCAGTACCCTGGAAATATGAATGTGAAGCGTATGTCGAAGGAAGCACCAGCAATATAGCAGGGGTGAAAGGGATAACTCGAAGTGGTAGGGTGTATATGCCAGATTCTTCTAAAACAAATCGACAGAATGTAGGGGAACCGGACAGGGCAGTGAAAAGTCCAATATCTAATGGAGAGGCCGAAGAATTCCTGAAGATAATAAAGCATAGCGAGTACAACATCGTGGACCAACTAAAGAAAATGCCGGCTCACATATCTGTTTTGTCGCTTCTACTAAATTCAGAAACCCATCGGGAGGCGTTACTTAAAGTCCTGAATCAAGCCTACATTCCCCAAGATATCAGCGTTGATAAATTCAATCATGTGATCGGAAGTCTAGCAGCCTCCAATTACATCACTTTTACTGATGAAGAAATTCCGCCAGAAGGCCAGGGGCACAACAAGGCGTTGCATATATCCACCAAATGTAAGGATCATATGATGTCTCGGGTCCTGATAGATAATGGATCATCCCTCAATGTTATGCCAATGACTACACTGCAAAGGTTACCCATTGACCCTTCTTATGTGACACCAAACAATTTGGTGGTGCGTGCCTTCGATGGGACACGAAGAGAGTCAGTAGGGTCGCTTGACATCCCTATTCAGATTGGACCCGTAACCTTCAATATCACTTTTCAAGTCATGGATATTACGCCTTCATACAGTTGTCTCTTGGGAAGACCTTGGATACATAATACTGGGGCAGTTCCCTCCTCTTTGCATCAGCGAGTGAAATTTATAGTAGGGGACAAACTGGTATGTGTTTATGGAGAAACCGATATAATGGTTACTAAACCTTCTTCCACTCCCTATGTGGAAGCAGCTGAAGAAGCCCATGAAGATTCATTCCGAGCATTTGAGATCATCAACGTCATTACTATAATGGAGGGATCTTTTATCCCTCAACCTCGGATCTCTTCTTCCACGCGCATGGTGGCCGCTGAAATGATTAAATCAAGGTTTTGCCCGGGAAAAGGGTTGGGGAAGTATCTTCAGGGCATCGCAATGCCATTGTTACCAGAAGGCATGAATGAGAGATACGGCATCGGATATACTCCTACTCTAGCTGACCATAAGAAGAAGGCAGAAGAGAAAAGAATAATCCGAATCGAGAGGCGCACAGGAAGAGTAAGTACCAAGTGGGGGGTAGAAGTCCCGCCAATGAATCAGACCTTTCGAAAGGGCAATCAAGTCACTCTTGAGGAAGAAATGAAACAGATGAGTATATTGGCCTTAGAATCAGGGGACCACATGAATGACTCGAGTAGATGGATCTACCCATTGACAGGAGCAGAAATTCAGAACTGGACATCTTTTGATTACCCAATTCACTTCATGTAATGGCTTTTGCTCATTTTGCTTTCTTTTTGTAATCCGTGGACATTATTGCCTCGGACCGTTTGTCTTTTTCATCAATAAAACCAGTATGCATTTCTTTCGCATTTATTGCATCATTGGGTCATTTGTCAAAGAATTGTTTACCTTGGTTTTATGCAGGGATAGGGAAAATAATCATACCAGTATTCAGGAGCCAGAAATTGATGTTAACTTTGAAAACTTAATCCTAGAAGCTGAAATAGAAGAGGAGACTGACTTATCACCCGAAATGCAAAGAATGTTGAAATCAGATGAAAAACCAACTTTAACCAGTAGCGACCCCACGGTCACAATAAATTTGGGGACTAATGAGGAATCAAAAGAAGTAAAAATCGGGGCACTGTTGGGAGGAAAAGAAAGATGCGAAATGATAAACCTTTTGAAGGAATACCAAGATGTTTTCGCATGGTCCTATCAGGACATGCCGGGTTTGGATACGGACTTAGTAACACATAAAATACCCATTTACCCAGATAGCAAGCCGGTAAAACAGAAACTGAGGAGAATGCGCCCAGATATGTTGATCAAAATAAAAGAAGAGGTACAAAAGCAGTTTGAGGCTGGTTTTTTAGAAGTAGCCAAATATCCAGAGTGGATGGCCAATGTAGTTCCAATAATGAAGAAAAATGGAAAAGTGAGAGTCTGTGTTGACTATCGAGACTTGAATAAAGCTAGCCCTAAAGATAATTTCCCACTTCCACACATAGATGTGCTGGTAGACAATACCGCGGGACATGCCCTGTTTTCATTCATGGATGGGTTTTCTGGATATAATCAAATTAAGATGGCCCCAGAAGATAAAGATAAGACCACGTTCATCACCTTATGGGGGACCTTTTGTTACAAGGTTATGCCCTTTGGTTTAAAGAATGCAGGGGCAACCTATCAGAGAGCCATGGTAACGCTATTCCATGACTTGATGCATAAGGAGATAGAAGTATATGTGGACGACATGATTGTTAAGTCTCGAGATGAGTATAGCCATGTGATGAACTTAAGGAAGCTATTTAAAAGGCTACGAAAATGTCAACTGAAATTAAATCCAGAAAAATGTACATTCGGAGCTTCTTCAGGAAAACTGTTGGGATTTATCGTAAGTGAGAAAGGGATTGAAGTAGACCCAGATAAAATAAAAGCTATTCGAGAAATGCCAAGTCCCAAAATTGAAAAAGAAGTCAGGAGTTTCCTAGGCCAATTGAACTACATAGCTCGATTTATATCTCAGTTGACTGCTACTTGTGAGCCCATATTTAAGCTGCTGAAGAAGGATAACCCCGAAAAATGGAGTGAAGAATGTCAGAAAGCTTTTGAGAAAATAAAAGAATATCTATTGAACCCTCCAGTTTTGGTTCCCCCTGTACCTGTAAGGCCTCTTATATTGTACTTAGTAGTATCAGAGAATTCCCTGGGGTGTGTGTTAGGACAACACGATGAGTCTGGAAGAAAGGAGAGCGCCATCTATTATTTAAGCAAAAAGTTCACGGAATACGAATCTAGGTACTCTAACCTGGAGAAGACGTGTTGCGCTTTGGTGTGGGTGGTTAGTAGATTAAGGCAATACACGCTGTATTACACAACATGGCTGATTTCTAAAATGGATCCGATTAAGTATGTTTTCGAGAAACCTGCAGTAACAGGACGGATGGCTCGTTGGCAAATGCTGTTGACTGAATATGATATTACATATGTGACGAGAAAAGCCGTCAAAGGGAGCATTATAGCAGAATATTTGGCTGATAGGGCCGTTAATGATTACCAATCCATGGAGTTTGACTTCCCGGATCAAGATATTGATTCAATTGATCAAGAAAAGGAAGGTAATGTTGGGTGGATGATGCTATTTGATGGGGCGACCAACGTATGGGGGCATGGAATAGGGGCTGTACTCATATCACCAGAGGGTAAATATTACCCAGTCACAGCCAAACTCACCTTTCCATGTACCAATAATATAGCAGAGTATGAAGCGTGCGTATTGGGCTTACAGGCGGCTATTGACCGAGGCATTAAAAAATTGATTGTAAAAGGAGATTCCGCTTTGGTAATTTATCAGTTGACTGGAAAGTGGGAAACCCGGGATTCCAAATTAATACCATACCAGGAGTTCATTCAGGAAATGATGCAGGAATTCGATGCCATCAGTTTTTCGCATTTACCGAGAGAGAGCAACTTAATCCCTGATGCGCTAGCAACATTGGCGGCTTTATTTAAGGTCGAGTCCGGAATAGAGATTGAACCCATTCGAATAAGGATGCATAGGGAGCCAGCATATTGTATAATGACAGAAGAAGCTGATGGAAAGCCATGGTTTCATGATATCAAAACATACATTCAATGGAAGGAGTATCCCATAGGAGCCTCTAATAATGACCGAAAGACAATTCGGAGGCTAGCTATGGGATTCTTCTTAGATGGGGAGATATTGTATAAAAGGAATCATGATATGACCCTCCTACGGTGCGTGGAGTTGCAAGAGGCAAGACAAATCATACAGGAAGTACACGACGGTGTTTGTGGGACCCATGCGGGAGGACACTCGTTGGCCCGAAAAATCCTAAGGAGTGGATACTATTGGATAACCATGGAACGGGATTGTATGGAGTATGTTCGAAAGTGCCATAAGTGTCAAATCTATGGAGATCGCATACAAGTCCCACCCACTCAACTCCAGGTTTTATCTACACCTTGGCCTTTCTCAGCATGGGGCATGGATGTGATCGGACCGATAACCCCGAAGGCCAGTAATGGGCATCGATTCATTTTCGTGGCCATTGACTACTTCACAAAATGGGTAGAAGCAGCATCATACTCTAATGTCACTCAAAATATAATCAATCGTTTTATCAGGAGAGAATTAATTTGCAGGTATGGGATCCCAGAAAGGATAATATCAGACAATGCTAAAAACTTGAACAACGAGGTCATGACAAAATTATGCAGTCAGTTCAAGGTCAAGCATCATAATTCAGCCCCCTATCGACCTCAAATGAATGGAGCAGTGGAAGCAGCCAATAAGAACATCAAGAGCATCTTGGAAAAAATGACGGAGACCTATAGAGATTGGCATGAGAAGTTACCTTTCGCTTTATTGGCCTATCGAACCACTGTTCGAACATCTACAGGGGCTACCCCTTTCTCTTTGGTATACGGAATGGAGGCCGTAATTCCGATAGAAGTTGAGATTCCATCGTTACGAGTCTTAAAAGAAGCAGAGTTAACCGAAGCAGAATGGGTGCAATCTAGATATGACCAGTTGAACCTGATTGAAGAAAAAAGATTGACAGCTATAGTTCATGGGCAGTTATACCAAAGGAGAATGATGAGAGCTTTTAACAAGAAAGTGCGTATTCGACGGTTTCAAGAAGGAGATCTAGTTTTGAAAAAGATTTTACCAATTCATAATGACCCCCGAGGTAAGTGGACCCCAAATTATGAAGGGCCGTATGTGGTAAAGAAAGCATTTTCAGGAGGTGCCTTATTATTATCAGACATGGATGGAGCCGATCTGGTGCACCCCACAAACTCAGACGCGGTAAAGAAATATTTTTCTTAGAAACCCTGTAAATTCTCAAGGAAATTCAATAAGATGACGATTTGCTTCATAAATCTGATGACTGTTCTTTATTCATGTTTTGATCAAATGATAGATGGCCATCGTTGGCCGATCTGCTTTCCTATAAAAGAGCCAAATAACAATTTACCATTTGATAACCAAATTGAGCCTAAATGATAAACCAGTATTTTTTCAAAAGTCAGTTTACAAAATTTAACCTGGGTATGGGTCCTTTAGGGTCTGGCAAGTCATATGAGACAACAATCGGCTACTCGAAATGATGGCAGGCCATCTTTCTGCTACCCAAAAGAAACAAAAAGAGATCCCTTGCAAGCCCTTCTTGAGCCTAGAAAATTCAATTTTTGATTAACCCGTCAAAGGATCACACCCCACACTGGGGTAATTTCAAAGGATTAGTCCCAAATGAAGTCCAAACAAAAATGACCGAATCCCTTCATGAAAGAGAAAAACAAAAGAGAGCAACAAAAGCAAATGGAAAAAGAAGAAAAGAGAAAGAAAATAAGGGACATACTACGCATGTGATCTTTGACCAAGTTACCCTTAATGAAAGTACTGATTTTGAGCCTTATTTAACTCTTTCTTTCTTTAACTCGTACCCCTAGCCTATATTACAGTCCAAATAAAAGACCTGACCAGATTGGTATACATTGTTGTCTCTAATGATTTGTCAGACTCAATGATTGAGTCTGAACTACGTAATGACCTGATCCTGAAAAGGTACGTAGGCAGCTTGTTCAAAAGACAAGTTCGGTCAAAGCCAAAACAAAGTGCCTCAACTTAAACTGGGGCAGAGAATGTCATTATGGGTTGGGATTTGTGAGCCATAGTTTCCCTCTTCTTCAGAAAACCTATATCCCCAAGCCTACGTTTCGTCCCGAGTCTTAAAGACCATCTTGAGATCAAAACATGAACTGAACCTGAGGCAATAGTTTAACTTGAGAATTATAGAGGTTCGCAACAGAATAAGGCGAAAGGAGGGAGAAATGTTTGGGGTCATCGACGAAAAAGAAAAAAAATCAGTCAAAGGGGAATTAAGCTTGACAACTTAACATTCATGTGCTTCGACTTTTTGAATACTGGTATAAAGTTTTTCCTTTGAACTGACATTTAAATCTGGTAAACTAGTCATCTTGCATATATGATCTTTTGATATAGCAAAGGGATGTTCCAATTACATGGTTGGATATTTCTCCAAAAAAAAAAAAAAAAAAAAAAAAAAAATACCTTTTTCATTGTCCCAAGAATAGGGTAATCAAAAGAGTTCGCTAGTATGCTTCCTGTTTCAATGACCTAGAGCTTCGGAAATGTGGTGTACAACCGATAAATAAGGCAAAATCTGAGGAGGTTGTGGCCTTCATATGAAACTGAGAGCTTTTACTGATGCATTTGCAATGAGGCAATTGTCGTGTCAAAACTTCTCTCCCTATCCAATTGCATTAAGCAAACAGGGTTAATATTGGTTGTAGGTCCATTCAACTGAGGCAGATTTGGGGTCCACTTACCTCGGGGGTCATTATGAATTGGTAAAATCTTTTTCAAAACTAGATCTCCTTCTTGAAACCGTCGAATACGCACTTTCTTGTTAAAAGCTCTCATCATTCTCCTTTGGTATAACTGCCCATGAACTATAGCTGTCAATCTTTTTTCTTCAATCAGGTTCAACTGGTCATATCTAGATTGCACCCATTCTGCTTCGGTTAACTCTGCTTCTTTTAAGACTCGTAACGATGGAATCTCAACTTCTATCGGAATTACGGCCTCCATTCCGTATACCAAAGAGAAAGGGGTAGCCCCTGTAGATGTTCGAACAGTGGTTCGATAGGCCAATAAAGCGAAAGGTAACTTCTCATGCCAATCTCTATAGGTCTCCGTCATTTTTTCCAAGATGCTCTTGATGTTCTTATTGGCTGCTTCCACTGCTCCATTCATTTGAGGTCGATAGGGGGCTGAATTATGATGCTTGACCTTGAACTGACTGCATAATTTTGTCATGACCTCGTTGTTCAAGTTTTTAGCATTGTCTGATATTATCCTTTCTGGGATCCCATACCTGCAAATTAATTCTCTCCTGATAAAACGATTGATTATATTTTGAGTGACATTAGAGTATGATGCTGCTTCTACCCATTTTGTGAAGTAGTCAATGGCCACGAAAATGAATCGATGCCCATTACTGGCCTTCGGGGTTATCGGTCCGATCACATCCATGCCCCATGCTGAGAAAGGCCAAGGTGTAGATAAAACCTGGAGTTGAGTGGGTGGGACTTGTATGCGATCTCCATAGATTTGACACTTATGGCACTTTCGAACATACTCCATACAATCCCGTTCCATGGTTATCCAATAGTATCCACTCCTTAGGATTTTTCGGGCCAACGAGTGTCCTCCCGCATGGGTCCCACAAACACCGTCGTGTACTTCCTGTATGATTTGTCTTGCCTCTTGCAACTCCACGCACCGTAGGAGGGTCATATCATGATTCCTTTTATACAATATCTCCCCATCTAAGAAGAATCCCATAGCTAGCCTCCGAATTGTCTTTCGGTCATTATTAGAGGCTCCTATGGGATACTCCTTCCATTGAATGTATGTTTTGATATCATGAAACCATGGCTTTCCATCAGCTTCTTCTGTCATTATACAATATGCTGGCTCCCTATGCATCCTTATTCGAATGGGTTCAATCTCTATTCCGGACTCGACCTTAAATAAAGCCGCCAATGTTGCTAGCGCATCAGGGATTAAGTTGCTCTCTCTCGGTAAATGCGAAAAACTGATGGCATCGAATTCCTGCATCATTTCCTGAATGAACTCCTGGTATGGTATTAATTTGGAATCCCGGGTTTCCCACTTTCCAGTCAACTGATAAATTACCAAAGCGGAATCTCCTTTTACAATCAATTTTTTAATGCCTCGGTCAATAGCCGCCTGTAAGCCCAATACGCACGCTTCATACTCTGCTATATTATTGGTACATGGAAAGGTGAGTTTGGCTGTGACTGGGTAATATTTACCCTCTGGTGATATGAGTACAGCCCCTATTCCATGCCCCCATACGTTGGTCGCCCCATCAAATAGCATCATCCACCCAACATTACCTTCCTTTTCTTGATCAATTGAATCAATATCTTGATCCGGGAAGTCAAACTCCATGGATTGGTAATCATTAACGGCCCTATCAGCCAAATATTCTGCTATAATGCTCCCTTTGACGGCTTTTCTCGTCACATATGTAATATCATATTCAGTCAACAGCATTTGCCAACGAGCCATCCGTCCTGTTACTGCAGGTTTCTCGAAAACATACTTAATCGGATCCATTTTAGAAATCAGCCATGTTGTGTAATACAGCGTGTATTGCCTTAATCTACTAACCACCCACACCAAAGCGCAACACGTCTTCTCCAGGTTAGAGTACCTAGATTCGTATTCCGTGAACTTTTTGCTTAAATAATAGATGGCGCTCTCCTTTCTTCCAGACTCATCGTGTTGTCCTAACACACACCCCAGGGAATTCTCTGATACTACTAAGTACAATATAAGAGGCCTTACAGGTACAGGGGGAACCAAAACTGGAGGGTTCAATAGATATTCTTTTATTTTCTCAAAAGCTTTCTGACATTCTTCACTCCATTTTTCGGGGTTATCCTTCTTCAGCAGCTTAAATATGGGCTCACAAGTAGCAGTCAACTGAGATATAAATCGAGCTATGTAGTTCAATTGGCCTAGGAAACTCCTGACTTCTTTTTCAATTTTGGGACTTGGCATTTCTCGAATAGCTTTTATTTTATCTGGGTCTACTTCAATCCCTTTCTCACTTACGATAAATCCCAACAGTTTTCCTGAAGAAGCTCCGAATGTACATTTTTCTGGATTTAATTTCAGTTGACATTTTCGTAGCCTTTTAAATAGCTTCCTTAAGTTCATCACATGGCTATACTCATCTCGAGACTTAACAATCATGTCGTCCACATATACTTCTATCTCCTTATGCATCAAGTCATGGAATAGCGTTACCATGGCTCTCTGATAGGTTGCCCCTGCATTCTTTAAACCAAAGGGCATAACCTTGTAACAAAAGGTCCCCCATAAGGTGATGAACGTGGTCTTATCTTTATCTTCTGGGGCCATCTTAATTTGATTATATCCAGAAAACCCATCCATGAATGAAAACAGGGCATGTCCCGCGGTATTGTCTACCAGCACATCTATGTGTGGAAGTGGGAAATTATCTTTAGGGCTAGCTTTATTCAAGTCTCGATAGTCAACACAGACTCTCACTTTTCCATTTTTCTTCATTATTGGAACTACATTGGCCATCCACTCTGGATATTTGGCTACTTCTAAAAAACCAGCCTCAAACTGCTTTTGTACCTCTTCTTTTATTTTGATCAACATATCTGGGCGCATTCTCCTCAGTTTCTGTTTTACCGGCTTGCTATCTGGGTAAATGGGTATTTTATGTGTTACTAAGTCCGTATCCAAACCCGGCATGTCCTGATAGGACCATGCGAAAACATCTTGGTATTCCTTCAAAAGGTTTATCATTTCGCATCTTTCTTTTCCTCCCAACAGTGCCCCGATTTTTACTTCTTTTGATTCCTCATTAGTCCCCAAATTTATTGTGACCGTGGGGTCGCTACTGGTTAAAGTTGGTTTTTCATCTGATTTCAACATTCTTTGCATTTCGGGTGATAAGTCAGTCTCCTCTTCTATTTCAGCTTCTAGGATTAAGTTTTCAAAGTTAACATCAATTTCTGGCTCCTGAATACTGGTATGATTATTTTCCCTATCCCTGCATAAAACCAAGGTAAACAATTCTTTGACAAATGACCCAATGATGCAATAAATGCGAAAGAAATGCATACTGGTTTTATTGATGAAAAAGACAAACGGTCCGAGGCAATAATGTCCACGGATTACAAAATGAGCAAAAGCCATTACATGAAGTGAATTGGGTAATCAAAAGATGTCCAGTTCTGAATTTCTGCTCCTGTCAATGGGTAGATCCATCTACTCGAGTCATTCATGTGGTCCCCTGATTCTAAGGCCAATATACTCATCTGTTTCATTTCTTCCTCAAGAGTGACTTGATTGCCCTTTCGAAAGGTCTGATTCATTGGCGGGACTTCTACCCCCCACTTGGTACTTACTCTTCCTGTGCGCCTCTCGATTCGGATTATTCTTTTCTCTTCTGCCTTCTTCTTATGGTCAGCTAGAGTAGGAGTATATCCGATGCCGTATCTCTCATTCATGCCTTCTGGTAACAATGGCATTGCGATGCCCTGAAGATACTTCCCCAACCCTTTTCCCGGGCAAAACCTTGATTTAATCATTTCAGCGGCCACCATGCGCGTGGAAGAAGAGATCCGAGGTTGAGGGATAAAAGATCCCTCCATTATAGTAATGACGTTGATGATCTCAAATGCTCGGAATGAATCTTCATGGGCTTCTTCAGCTGCTTCCACATAGGGAGTGGAAGAAGGTTTAGTAACCATTATATCGGTTTCTCCATAAACACATACCAGTTTGTCCCCTACTATAAATTTCACTCGCTGATGCAAAGAGGAGGGAACTGCCCCAGTATTATGTATCCAAGGTCTTCCCAAGAGACAACTGTATGAAGGCGTAATATCCATGACTTGAAAAGTGATATTGAAGGTTACGGGTCCAATCTGAATAGGGATGTCAAGCGACCCTACTGACTCTCTTCGTGTCCCATCGAAGGCACGCACCACCAAATTGTTTGGTGTCACATAAGAAGGGTCAATGGGTAACCTTTGCAGTGTAGTCATTGGCATAACATTGAGGGATGATCCATTATCTATCAGGACCCGAGACATCATATGATCCTTACATTTGGTGGATATATGCAACGCCTTGTTGTGCCCCTGGCCTTCTGGCGGAATTTCTTCATCAGTAAAAGTGATGTAATTGGAGGCTGCTAGACTTCCGATCACATGATTGAATTTATCAACGCTGATATCTTGGGGAATGTAGGCTTGATTCAGGACTTTAAGTAACGCCTCCCGATGGGTTTCTGAATTTAGTAGAAGCGACAAAACAGATATGTGAGCCGGCATTTTCTTTAGTTGGTCCACGATGTTGTACTCGCTATGCTTTATTATCTTCAGGAATTCTTCGGCCTCTCCATTAGATATTGGACTTTTCACTGCCCTGTCCGGTTCCCCTACATTCTGTCGATTTGTTTTAGAAGAATCTGGCATATACACCCTACCACTTCGAGTTATCCCTTTCACCCCTGCTATATTGCTGGTGCTTCCTTCGACATACGCTTCACATTCATATTTCCAGGGTACTGCTTGGTTACTCTTGTATGGGAATGGCCTGGGAGTAGAGATCACCAAGCGAGCTGGCGCTTCCTGTGTGGGAAGAGCCTTGTTCATGGTAGGTATGAATGGTTGATTAGTGCACTGATGATATACCGGCCCGTTTTCCCCAATGACTGCAATCTCTCCACTTTTGCGGGTACAACCAAACTCTATAAACTTGTTATCCACCATCTTTTGCAAAAACATTCTAAAAGTTACACACTTTTTCACAGATCTTCCATCTTTACTCTGACATAAACAAAGTGCATTAGTGGGGCAAACAGCCTCTTGCCCTATCCGACCTGCCGCAATAAGTTCATTGAACAACCAATCTAAAGACATTTGTTCAAAATCTACCTCATTCGTCCCTTCTTCTATCATTCCGACATTGTTACCCCCATGATTGGGCAAAGGGTTCCCTTGAATTCCTGGTTGTTTATCATCAAATGCTAGCCATCCGGCTTCTCTTAGTGTTTGAACCTTATTTTTGAATGCCCAACAACGTTCAATAGTGTGCCCGGGAGTGTTAGCGTGATATGCACACTTGGCTTCGGGGTCATACCATTGTGGAAAAGGTGCCGTAACGACCGTTCCAGGAATGACTGAAACTAAGTTCCTCTCCATCAATTGTGGGAATAATTCTGAGTATGTCATTGGAATAGGATCTATCCTTCTCATATTTCTCTGGATGCCTCTATCATGAGTTCGCATATTCGGTTGGGCGGGCATGGCCCCGGAAGGAACAACTTGGGGTCTACCTCCCGTATGAACAGTCTGATTGACAGAGGGCTCGAAAACAAAATTCCTCCTAGCCCCTTGGCCATGCTCTCTTTGATATTGTTGTCTTTGAACCATCTGGACCTCTTCTTCCTTTTTCTTGCTTGTCCACTTCTTGCCTAGACCAGTCTCTGTACTAATACTTTTAGTTCTCCCGACTTTGATGGCCGTCTCAATCCTCTCTCCGGTAGAAACAATGTCCATGAAGTCATGGGGGGTTTCCCCAGCGGAGTCGCCAAGCTGTCGCGACGTCCCGGGAGCGCGTGTGCCCCGGGCGGCGAAATTAAAATCATTTTAATATTTTCAAAAAAAATATGGTGTAGGAGTCGCCACTAACCTTTAGTGCGGTTAGAACACATGATCACTACCCCGTTAGGGGTAGAATCGGTCTACATTACCAGAGTTGGGGTCGGGAGTTCGGTTACGCGAGGGGAAGGTACGAGCACCCCCTACGTGCCCGTTCTTACGAACGGTACCTAATTAATTTGAAATTATCCCTAAGTTAATCTAATAATTCTTCAAATTACTCCTATTTTATGAATTTATAAATAAATGTGAAAAATAAATAAATAAATAAAGATAACATATATATATATAATCCCTCAGAGCTTAGGGTACGTGAAGCCCGAAGGCTTATACCCCTTGCAATTAGATCATAGGGATAAAAATCGAAAATAATTTACAAAAATACACTCCCAGATTTTGAAAATCGTATAGAATTTTTAATAGGAAAGTACTAATATAGGAGGTTTTAACATATATTAATAAGATAATAAGTGAAGATATTACGCTATTGCTAATAATATTAATAATAACACATATCTACTAAAATATTACGAGTACTAAAATAAGTAATATAATACCATATACCATGTGCGTTAAGATCATAAATACATATTATTACTTAAGATGTTTATATTACTGAATTATTACCCAAAAATACTCAAATTACTAAATATAATTACCTAGAGTCCTAAGTTACTAAATGTATTGCATTATTACTAAATATGTAATTGCCTAAAACCCTACTTTACTAAATATGTATCATTACTCAAAGTATTACTTTTATTACTAAATATGTAAAAACCCTAAGTTACTTTATGTAGATATTATTTATTAAAATAACTATTATAGCATTAAAATTCCACAACAATATTATAAATATGAAAATAAAATAAAATAAAATTTCAATCGTATACAAGAAATAAACAAATAATAAATAATAATGAACATACATATGTACGCAATAACAAAATAATAAACCATAATAAATAAATAAATATATATATATACATGTATACACTAATGGTTATATTACTAGTAGCGCCCTCTTTTTTTTTTTATAGTAACACTAACCATGGTAAATATGAACACACAATCAAAGATATACACAGTATATATGGAAACAAAAATTGTTGAAACTAAGGAAATAAACTTATAATTAGATTATGGAAACCAAATATCCCTAAAATCAGTGAATTATTGTGCAAAGGTAAGCAAACAGTCAAATTATGAAAATAATATAAAATTAATATGAATATTCGATATACTCATGGAAAATTATCAAATCGAAAATTGGTATAGAACCCTAAAAATTAATATGCTACCCATGAAATAAATACTAAATGTGAATGATGATAACCCTACATGTGAACATTAATTACGGCAAAAACCCTAAATAGCTCCAAACAATATGGATGTCAAACAAGGACTCTCTTAATTAAATAATTACAACAACTATTCCAAAAATGTATTAAACATGCAGTAATAACATGGACTACTCAACGAATAAAATGAAATTAAAATTTAAATGTTCAAACAAATTCCAACTATAAAAATTTCTACACTCAAGAAAATTAACTTATATGAATAATACGATCAAAACATACCCTGAGTACCAAAAATTAAAATAACTATAAAAATCATAAAAACCTATATACCTGCATACGCCAAGAAGAAAAAAAACAAAAATCAAGACATTAGATATTAGGACAAACCTAAACTAGCAAAAATAACAATAATAATAATAATATTAACTAAATACTATAGTATATCAACATACACACATACCTACCCTAAATATTACAGCAAATAATGCATTAATATACATATACTCATAGCCTAGATATAAATATTACTAAATACTACAACAAATATTATATTAATATATGCACACTAAATACCACCACAGATATTATATTAGTACATACCCACATGCAAATAAAAGGAAAAGAAATAAAAATAATAATAATACAATAAAAAAAACTTGAACTTCAAGAATTAGAATAAAACCAATATCTGGTGTATATACATAAACCCAATTAAATGTATGATAAAAAATTTAAACTTTACCTGTACATGTATATATATATAGGCATATATATGTGCGCGTGTGTGTGTGGCTTGCATGAAAGGAGCTTACCACCCGGGATGAGTTGCTGCGAAGAGAAGGACTCGCTCCAGATGACGATGACGATGATGCCGGCTCCAACTATTCTCTCCAGCGATGAGGACCCAACCTACTTCCTTCTTCCCGTCCGATACTGCCAAAGGTGACGACCCTGTGATCTGGCGTGACGGTGGCGTTCGGGAGACCACAGAGCTGGGTCGCCGGAGCTGTTGCTGCTGAGGGGCTTGGCTGTTCTTCTATTCTGGTCTGCGAGCTAGATTGGGTGATGGGAAAGGGTAAGATGTGCCGTGGCGGAGAGGAATGGTGGCTGGCCGAAGATGATGGGTTCGTCGGAAAAGGGGTGACCGTGAAGTTTTGGTGGTGGGCAGCGCTGGTTGCTCGGATGGCCTGTAGGGAGATGGCTGGAACAGTGGGGCTGGTTTGTGGCTCTGTTTGAGCAGAGAGAGGTAAGGAGGGGCTGCTGTGTGGATAGGATGAGGGAAGAAGACAGTGAACGCTGAGGGATTGCAGGGAATGAAAGAGAGAGGGTGATGGGGAAGGTGGAGTCGGCCGGGGATGAAGGCTGCCTGAGCGTGAGCATCGGAAAGTTTTCTTTTTTTTATGGCTGTGCGCTCACCCCCCCTCCTTGTAGCGCCTCCGGCTCCCCCCTTTTATAAAATTTCAACCCTAAAAATTCCTTCTTCTCCTTTCCTTTTTCATTTTTATTCCCTTCATATTTTATGGTAATAATATATATAATAGTAATTCCTTCTTCTCCTTCCCTTTTTCATTTTTATTCCCTTCATATTTTATGGTAATAATATATATAATAGTAATGACAAAAATAACTAATAATAATAATAATAATACAAAAATAACATGAATATATACCAGTGGTTTAATACCTGCAATCTTGCGTATATACAAAATATAACCTAACAAATAGTTTTATGTATACAGAGTGTATGTGTGTGTTTGTGGCCTGCAGGTATTCTGGCAGAGAGACTTACAGCGGGGACTTACTGTGGGAAATTGGAACAGGGAGGCGTGGAGTAGGAGTGGTCAGTGAGGTGGATGGCAGCTGTTCTCTTGTTCAGCCGTGAGGTTTGTGCAAGAGAGAGGAGAGAGCAGCGTGTTGTGCCTCTGCCTGCGCTGTTGGGAGCGACGGCAACGGTGACGCCAGGCTGGGTTACAGGAGCTGGATCGCTGCTGAAGACTGGTGGTTTCCTGGAGCTGGTCTTCTCGGCTAGTTGGTGGCCATCTGCTGGTCTGGTGGTTCAGTGGAGAGTTGCAGAGGGCTACTGGGATCGCTGGTGCACTGCTGCGGTGATCCTGTCGCCGGGAGATGGAACGCCAGAGCTGGTCTGTGGCTTCCTCCGGAGGGTGGTCGAAGGATTGCAGCAGGTCCTAGAATGACCGGAGCCGTGGGGTTGCGTGACTATGTGAAGGCGAGGATTAGACTGGCCGGAAGTAGAGGGGTTCAAGAAGAAGAAGGAGAAGAAGAAGACCCCCCTGCCGTGCGCTCCCCCCTGTTTGAAGAGAAGAAGAGGTTTTTTATGAGCAAAAATTAGAAACCCTAAATCTCCCCTTTCCTTTTTAGTTTATGGTATATTTTTCTTTTGGAAATAATATATATGAAAATAATTATTAATATGGTAATAATAATAATAATAATAATAATAATAAGGGAAAAATAATAAAATAACAATAATAATAATAATAATAGTAATACATATATTGGGCCTGGGTAAAAATGGGGTGTCTACACCTAATTTGTTTAAAGTTATGAATTAAGTTAGTGCTCACTCATAATCCTGAGAATTGCTTCATCTAATCTAAATTGGTAGTCCTAACGATTATTTTTTATGAGTTGTGACTTACGTCTTCAGAGTGAGAGAGAGAGAGAGAGAAGCTTGAGCCTTGGACCGGTGAATCAAAACGAGGGCTATGACCAAAGAAGTAGAGTTATGAAGATTAAAGCAATGCGAATGGAGAGTTATAGGCTTCAAAAGTTATGAAAGTTGAATGAATGCTTGAGGTCTAAAATGCTATGTAGCAACCCCAAAAATAATATGCATGGAAGTGTAAAAAAAGTAAAAAATAAAAATACAAAATTAATTAATTAATTAATATAATAATATATTAATATAATCTAATCTAATATAAAAAATAAAAATAAAAAATTAATTAATTAATTAATTATTATTATTAATTAAATAATATAATATATTAATATATTAATATAATATAATAATATATTAATATAATATAATCTAATATAATATAACATTATAATATTAGTATATATATATATATAGGGTTGGGAAGTCTTCCATTTCAATTTCATTCACACCCCCCAAGCGTGAACTCTCTCTCTCTCTCTCTCTCTCTCTCTCTCTCTCCTCAAACTCTCTCTCTCTCTCTCTCTCTCTCTCTCTCTCTCTTTCTTTTCAATTTCTCTATGTAAGCACCACTCCAGAGTTAAGGTAAGGAGAATAAATTATGTCAATTGTTTTTAAAAATTAATCGATTAAATTGAAAATTAAGAATATATGGATATCAGGTTGGTTGTTATTTCCAAATCTAACCGGTTAAATTGGGGTATGTGAGCTTAGGGATGTTATAGTAGTTGTTATTTCAAAGTTGAACCGATTAAACTAAAGTATATGAATTCAGGGTTTTGTGCTCCAAACGCTGCAGACATCGTTTCAGGATCCTTGCAGGCATATCTTCGGTAAACAGGTAAGGGGAATAGAATATGTCAGCTTTTTCTAGATTTTGAATTGATTAAACTTGCGTATATGATACGTATATGTCGTATATGATTTTTCTAAACGATTCGGGTGTAAGAAATGGTTGTTTTTGAATATTAAACGTATTTGGAAAAAACCAGGCGAGTAGGCTAGGCGTCTTCACTTTTCGAAAATTGCAAATTTTAAATTAAATAAATTTTCAGACATGATGGGACCGGATTTTTAGAAAAACATACTTTTTCCAACTATATTACTTAATTGTGATTTAATGTGAAATGTATGGCATGAGATAAATTAATAGTAGGTTTTTTTTTTTTTTAAATGGATCTGTTGAAATGTTATGGTATCATATTGCGAATATGTGTTGCTATGCTGATTTATGGATATATGGATATATATATATATATACATATATATATATAAGGATTATTGTGAAATTATGAAACAATCGATTCGATATGGGTATGTGAATATGACAGTATCGTTCCGTTAATTCTGGAATGGCAAATTTGATATGGATATGTGAATATGACGGTTTAACTCTGTTAATTATGAAATGACGGATTTGATATGAATATATGAATATGACAGTTTAATTTCGTTTTATGATAAGTTAAACTTCGCATCGAATTAGGAAATATGAAGTGACTAAATATAAATCGGAGTAGAAGGCCTGTGTGGCATATAAATCGGAGAAGAAGGCCCGTGTGCCATATAAATCGGGGTAGAAGGCCTATGTGGCATATAAATCGAGGTAGAAGGCCTATGTGGCATCTGTACTAATGCCGATGGGGAGGTATGCTCAGTATAGAAAATTTGTATGCATATAGAAGTGCTATAGAAGTGTGAATTAAATTATCCGTGATATGTTGTTAAACCTATGTTAGTAGATTTATTATGAACTGCTTTATATTATCTAACATATGTCATAAAACTTACATTAGTAGATTTATCTTAACTACATCATATTATATATACCAATGACATATTTATTTAGGGACAATATAAAATATATATATAAATGATTATATAATAAAACTCATCTATCACACACTGATAATAGTGTATTCCATTTTACTGAGAGGTGGCTCACCCTATGATTATCCAATATTATGTATGCGAAAATGTCCTTCAGCGACTGCAAGATCTGTTCCTCCAGAGAAGGTCTGAGGATTCATCTGTATAAATTTCTCTATCAAACTACCGTCGCCTACAGACGGACCACCCTGCTCCCTCAAAATTCTGGCAATCTCAGCTATGACTTGCTGTGCCCGCATCGCCTGAGGGTCAGCACCCTCACTCCTACTAGCGTGGGCACTACTGCCACCAGGGTCCATCCTGAAAAACAAGTAACTTAACTCAGAACCCCTTTTCTATTCATGTCACCCAACCAATATAATATATACTTCTAATTAATTTATCCCTCCTAATCTTAATTCAAGGTTCAATCCTGCAACCTAGATACCCAACCCGACGATAGTTTACCATGACTTTCCTGAAATCGTCACCCCAGGAAAATCACACAAACCACCACGGAAATCTTGCATCTAGACTACAAAACCAGACCTCAAATTCTCTTATCCTATACTCTGGTATTATTACTGCTGCACTCTAAAGTCTACAGAACCTAGTATCCTAGGCTATGATATCAAACTGTAACAACCTCAAAATCTTAATATAAAATGAAACATAATAAATAGAAAAGTCAACCTGAACCTGTGATTAACGGGGACACCTGTCATTCTCACATTCTCAAACCGTAATATACATAATACCAGAATCTACTATAATCCCATAATACTGTGTTTATATGCAACCTCCAAAACATCAAATAACCCTAGGATCATACAACAAAAATCTCCTAATCCTAAATCAATGCTTACCCTTCTAGTAGGGAAGCTCAACTCACTCAACGGCGGCCTTGACCACCGCTCTTTCTGGGTTTCCTGAAAATCATTTAATGTTCAGGGGTGAGACATATCTCAGTAAGGAAAAATAAACTAAATACAACTATGTAGCAACATGAATATATAATGCAGTTATATATATACAATACATTTCATATATCTGTACACATTCATCATATCGTGCTGAATAATCATATATTTTCATATTCGCTAATAAATCATATCGTTCATAAAACGTCTATTATAACTGATAATACTGAAAACATACTCAGGATGAATAGTTAACTGATGTCATGTATTACCCCCTATGACAGGTTGTACAACCCGAAGGCGACACCCAACATGGCTGGCCGACCACTGCCAAGTCAAAAATGTTTGTAACTACGATGGACCTGCCACACCCTGGTCGGGACTGCCAAGTGAACGTCCACACTCTATTGAAAGCCCCATCGACTATCCATCTCCCACCCCCTCGTGGGGTGGTTAGCACCAATTGGATCATAGATATCTGGTCTATAAGCTACGGTACTGTGTTCTTGAACTAAACTAAACTAACATTCAGGTTCTGATAACATATAATACATGATGTTATAGCATCTTTCATAATTTCATAAATACGGCCTCACGTCGAACATTTCATAAATACGGCCTCGTGCCGATCGTTTCATAAATACGGCCTCGCGCCAAAATCATTTCATATATGTATTTCATTCTGAAAATAATCAATTTATCATGTATTTTCAACATCATAATGTATTGTATTCTTTCTTAATTTCTCAAAACATATTCCATTCACATCATTGTCATATCATGATATTTTTCCACGTAAAATAATATTCATGCCACACGTGTGCTGTATAAAACCATACATTGTATTCAAACATCATAGTTTTTGTCATCTCATACATACATATTCATTTCAACATATTAGCAGTATTTTCCGAAATGTACAATTCCTTCGTAATATATAGATATAATACATGCTTTTCTCAAAGTAAATTTACTCATACATAATAATAATTTGCATGGAAAATAACTGCTTTAGTTTATTCCCTTACCTGACTACTGAGAAAAGGCCCTATAAACTCTGGTCTCACACCCGTAGGAATTCCTTATCAATACCCTGAAAATGAAAACTCGCAGTACTAAACTTCAGTATTTTTACGTGTATATCATTTCATATAACTACAGTAAGACCAAATTCAGCATAAAAAGTCTTACTTCAACTCAGGGATGAATATCAACTTGCTTTCACCAACGATCCGCTCTGACAGATTTGGAGAGAACTTCCCCAGGAGCGTTGTGGTGATTTCAAATCGTCGAACCGGTGGAAATTCAGCCAAAATCGAAGAGAGAAGAGAGAGAAACCGTAGGGAGAGAGAGTGTGTGAGATATTTCCTAATTTTTATGTTTAAATCTGGATTTCTACTACTTATAGGGTCAAATTCGTCGACGAGACACGCCACCTCGTCGAAGAATCCTTAAGAAAGTTCGTCGACGAGACCCTCCTATACCCTCGTCGACGAATCCCTTGTATTCGTCGACGAGGTCCTAATATTTTCCCTCCGTTATTATTTCCAAAATGCATTGTCGTCGACGAATGCGAGTTGACTTCCTCCTTCTGTTACTGTTTCCATTTCCTTTCCTCTTTATTATTTAAATCTCATTATTATTCGAGTTGTCACCGTATCAGTGATTATTATAATATGAAATATTTAGGTTATTACAAGTGGTATCAGAGAAATTGAGCGAAATTTTCGAGTCCCCACATGCTAAAAGGACACAAGAGTATAAGATCAATTAAATCAATTAAGCAATTTATAATCATATGAAAAACAAATAACCTTATGTTTGGAGAGATCTTGAATTTGAAATTGTATTAAATTTGTATAAAATGTAATATAAAATTATATTTAAATTTGTTTAAATTCATCCAAATCCAAATTTAAGATTTAGAATCATACTCTCAAATGCAGTATGAATGATAACAACCTAATTATTTGATTCTCCCTCTCTCTTTCTCTCTCTCTCCATTTACACTGATTTTAAAATTTTATACTACATTGCTAATTTCAATTTTTTCTAAACATAATTTCTATTAGAAAACAAAGTGAAAAAAGAGAGGAAAGGAGAAAAAAAGAAAAGAGAAAAAGTATTTTATTCGTTTCTTTTTTTCTTTCTTGTAGTATGATATTAGGAATGAGCATTGAGTTTGTTCAATGAATTTGATTTTATGTCATTATGTTAGAAAAAAAAATTTAATCCTTCATTACCACTAATTGCATTAGTTCACATTCAAAAAGTTCTTAGAACTTGTTGGAATTTGTGTGATCCCAAGAGGGGGTGAATTGGGTTTTAAAACTTTTCGGCTAATTTAAACTATAAGTGTTGATTCACTAAATATCATATCTTATTCAAAATATACACGTGTATGTAAAATAATTGAACAATAAATACATACATACATGAGTACCGCAAATCTCATTTAAATTGAATGTGTGCATGCAAATAATTGTAATTGTAAATGAACAAACATACACATATGAAAATTAAAGTGCAGAAATTAAATGAGATAAGGAGAGAGAGAAACACATGATATTTGTTATCGAGGTTCGACCAAACCAGTCTATGTCCCCGCCTTGGGCGTACCCTCCAAGGATTACACTATCCCTGCTTACTTCAACGGATAGATCAGAAGTCGTTACAATCTCTCCTTATGGGGCGAGGAAAACCCCAATTCAATTATAAGGCTGAGTCCAACTTCTCTTACTTACAGAGCTGAGACTCTCTAGTTCAATTACAGGTTGAACCCAGCTAGTACATTAAAAATATTTTTGTACAAAACAATGCTTCTAAATACAAGTAGAGATGTACAACATTAAAGCTCTAAAACATGTCCTAATATGATATGAAATCATGCTCAGTAGAGTAAGGGAGCTTTCAAAATCATTTTACAATCTTTAAATATAATGTGTATGATAAGGACCTCAAAGATTTAAACCCTAAATCAAATATATTTTCGAAAATATTTTCAATAAAGAAGTCGGAGAACTTAGTGTCTTAGTTTCTCAAATGATGTTTGCAATATAAAGGCTTATCAATGAAAGCATGGATGCAAAAATGTGTTTCTTTAACAACACATTTACCATGGAGATATGTGGAAAAATCCCAAAATTTTGCTCTTAAAAATTTTTCAAATATGCAAGTAAGAGAGAGTAAAACACTTGAAAATAAATGCCCAAATAAAAAATGCTCTTTGTAAAAATGATTTTCAAGAAATAATAAAGAGAGTTAGAGTGTCACGCCTCGAACCCACGGATGGGTTCCAGGTGTGATTATAGTAACCTAACCTGTCTCTGTATCATTTAAAACATACATGATACTATACTGAATGAGGGTTCGAACCTGTGGGGTACACGTAAACCCTATACACATTTTATAATGCCCCAAACCCTTAAACCCAGGTCCGACGCGTTATACCTGATAAAATCCTTGATAATCCATAATCAACATATACGCAGCGGAAAACATAAATATAATCTCCAAAAATATAATACTATAGTTTTCTAAAATCTATCTACACACCGTAATAAACCATGCTTCCACCTATATTCAACATATATACATATCCCCAAAACATCCAGTATTCACAATCATTCTTTTCTTATCATCCTTAAAACATAAGACATAAAATATAAAATATTAACATTCCTAAAAACATCATTAAAATGTTTACACCCGTTTTTTTTTCTTATATCTCCCAAAAATACTATAAAACTTCGAGCTCTCTAAGCTCGATCTCAAGGAGGTCCTGAAAAAAAAAAAAAGACATTTATATTCGGGTGAGACATATCTCAGCAAGGGAAGAAATAATATATTAAATGTCATGACCTGCTCATTTTACACATTTTTTTTTTATATCAATAACACAAATGCCACATCCAACTCAACAGGTCATCATTCACCTGGACCCATGGGTACCACGGATAAAACACAACATACAGCAGAAGCCTACGCAGCAGAAAATATACAATCATATTCATTTCATCATAACATACATCACAATGTACCAGAGTTACTATAGTCACTGTACTCCCATATATACATATCAAAAATGAAATCTAGGGACAATTCCCATAAAACCATACCATCCCTACCAAAACTTACCCTTCCAAAGAGGGCAAACAACTGATCTAGTTCAGCGGGGCTTTTCCCGCTCTCCTATTTGGGGCTCCTGAAAAATGTATGAAATTTTAGGGGTGAGACATCTCTCAGTAAGGGAAATAAACTAATACTAGTGTGTGGCAACATAAGTAATCCGTGTTCTACATATATCATACATATCATATCCAATACTGTTTAACAAATCTGGGAAAAACATACGTATATCAAAATCATGGCAGAACATACTGCATTTCATAACATAACTCATCTCATATCATAATAATAACATAAAAAAAACATCCTGGTAGGTTAGCTGGCTGTTGTCATGTATTACCCCCACATGACTGGGTTGTGTGGCCCGAAGGCGGGACCTGACAATGGTTGACCGACCACTGCCAAGTCGATAGTCTAGTCTGTAGGTCCAATGGGTGTACCCAAACTAGTCCGTACACCAGGGGCGATAACAGCACACTTCTCAAACATAACCACATCGACCATCCAATCTCACACCACTCCGTACAGCGGCGTTAACATAGATATCATGATCACGAGGGCCATGGACACATAGCAACGGTACCGTGCAAGTGCTAGCCTAAACCAAGCCAACCAGGTTCTGATATCATATACATATACTGAAATTGTGATACAGAGATATATCATATCTTTCATTTTCACATTAATCATATCATTTTACATATATAAGTGTATCATGAAAATCATCGGCCCGTACGCTAGTATTACACATTATATCGTAGCTCGGCCCGTACACCAGCTACACATAGCACAGCCTGTATGCTGGCACATCACATCACATAGCTCGGCCCGTACGCTGGCAAATCACATCACATCGCACGGGCCGTATGACGGCAAATCTCATCACATAGCACGGCCCGTACACCAGCAACTCACATCACATGGCACGGCCCGTACGCCGGCAAATCACACAAAATCTCATCATAAAAATCTCGGCCTATAAGCTGATTTTTCCATCGTAATAACTATATCACCACATTCCCAGAACAACAGTATGTCACAATCATTACTACTCATGCCACACTAAACCAGTTTTCCACGTATACAACATATCATTATTTTCAACAGGGTTTTATCAAGTATAAAACATATACATAACATATGTATTTTTCCTGAAAACGAGTGTCATAAATATATACATACATATTACAAAAAGAACTAACTTAGTTTATCCCCTTACCTGATCCTTGAACAACCCCTAAGAAACTCTTCCTTGCACCCACAAGGTTCTTAACTCAACATCCCTGAACTTGAAAACTCGTAGAATTAAACCCTAGTATTTCAACGTGTATGACATTTCTTATATCTACCATTAAGTCAAATTCAGCTTAAAAGTTTTACCTCAAATCAGGGATGATTCCCAACATTTCCAATCAAGACCCCTTGAAACAAAAAAACTCCAGTATTAAACTTTAATATTTCCATGCGTAGAACGCTTTTCTCAACTGTCAAAACTCCAAAAATTGAGTAAAAAACCTTACCCTGAATTTGGGATGGTTTCCTCCTTACTTTCACCGACGATCCGCTCCGGTAGATTTGGAGAGAACTTCCCCAGGAGAGTCGTGGTGACTTTAGATTGTCGATTCGGCAAACATATGGCCCAAAATCGACAAAAGAATGAGAGAGGACCGAAGAGCAGAGAGAGAGAATGAAAATTTCTTAATTGTTAAGTTAAAATTGAATTTTTTCATATTTATAAACTCGCTGGATTTGTCAACGAGTCCAACCTTCGTCGATGAGTCTTTCACAAATTTTGTCGACGAAATTCAGTTGACCCAAAAGCCCCTCTCGGCATTTTCTCGTCGACGAAGCCCTCTGTTCGTCGACGAAATCTCTTAAGCCTTCGTCAACGAATCCCCTGTATTTATCGACGAAGTCTACGGCCTCCTTCTATTTCTGGTTTCCATTTCCCTTTCCTTTTTGTTTAAATTTTATTTTAAATTCGAGTCGTTACATTAAAACAGTGTATGACTAACATGAGTTTATATAACAACATAAAATTTAATATTTTAAAATCCTTAACATAATTTCTGAAATCATTCTCTGATCCTAACCAAACACATGTAAAAGATTTAACCCATGAGATTACCCAAGGATAGGGGTGATTACCCGCTCATACAAGTAGCACCCCTCTGCTCTGATACCTAGGCAACCCAAAGGTCACAATTAAAGCATACTAGGACACTCACCTTACTCAGTAAGCCCTTAAGTGTTAAATTGATCTCGCACTCACATAGTTCATTCAAAAGTTTACCGATGAAGGCTCCCAAGAATAGGAAAATCTACCCGCCCATACAAGTAGTTTTCCTCTGCCCAAACATGTTATGCAGCCTATTGCTACACCTGATACAACCAGGGCACTTGCCTTTCTCAGCAAACCCTCGGGCGAAGAGTTTGTCTTGTCCAAACGTAACATGTTCTACTATCATAAATACTACTAATACCATAATAGATTATTCTTTCTGTCATTGTTCAACCATTCACCTATGTTTACATTCATAACTTCAACATTTCACTTCATCTCACTTTAAGTGATTCTTTCCCATTTTACATTGTTCACATTTCACATTTTATTTTCATTTCATTCATTTCCCTTTTCATTTCATTTCATTTCATACCCAGCATCTTTCAGCTGTTTTATCCAGCATCTTTCAGCTGTTTTACCTAACATTTTTCAGCTGTCATATATTACCCAACATCTTTCAGCTGTTTTACCCAACATTTTTCAACTGTTACACATTTACCCAGTATTTTTCAACTGTTTTATCCAGTATCTTTCAGCTATTTTATTCAGCATTTTTCTGCCGTTTACTCAGCATTTTTAAACTGTTTACATGGTTGCATTAATATACACAAACAGCATAGTTCATATCATATTTCATTCTCAATACATTACTTACTTAACCTGCATCTCATACATTTAACATATATTTGCACAGAACTTACATTTACTCAAGGCACACAATTTAGCAATAAAATTCATACTTTTTTGTAAAATAAGCTAACCAATATTTAATGTTTATATACTGAAAATATTTTTCATTTATTACATAATTATCTTGAAAATATTTTCCACCTTCATTTGTTTATATTCGCATATACATATCTAATAAACACCCCTAAACTTGGAAAAATATAATTTAAATGGTTGGCATTTCAAACCCAAACCAAAACATATACACGTATATATAACACAATTAATTTTCCATTATATTCAAAAAAATACTGGTTTAATATATATTTTTTCCCTTACCTGGTTTCTTGAATTACGCCAACAAGAACCTCGAAAAATACCTACGGCACTCACCCGGACCCTGAATCAAAATCCCTAATTTCATGTAATTAATACTGAATAAAATATTATTTTAATATTTCCTAAACCCATAAATTCTAAATAAATAAATATATCCTTAAATATAGTCAAATTACCAAAATTTTCAAATCTTACTCTCGCTTTGGAGTGAGGCCTAAAAAATCCCAATTAGAACTTTACTTATGTCAAAATGATGACGATCACGACAAGGACCCCATGGTGGTGCCTGATCGTCAATTTAATAGCAGATTTAACAAGAAATTGAGAAATTAGGAAAAATATACCTTTCCCCAGAAGTAGTGCCTACACCACTCCCACGATAAATCTGCTCCAGTAGAAATATCGGTGGCGGAGTAAGGAATCCAACGGCACCTTTCGTTTCCGATCGGCGCTCATTAAGCAGACAAAATTGAGGAGAAAGAGGAGGACAGAGGAGTGAAATAAAAACAGAGAGAGAATAGAGAGATGTAGATGGCTAAAAAAGAGGATGGGATTGGATTTCAATTTGAAATCCAATCCATCTTATTACTTTTAATATATATTATTTTAATATTTTATATATATATATATATTTATATATCTTTATTTCAAATTTTTTTCTTTTCCACACTATTCCTTTTATTTGTTTAATTAATTAATTAATTTAATAATATTTATTAATAATTAGTCTTTTTTTTCATACTATTTCTTTTTAACTGTTTATTTAATACATTAATTTAATAATGTTTAACTAATTAATTGATTAATAATTTTAACTAATTAATTTTTTAAAATTTTTTTTTGGGTTATTACACATTTACATACATATCCATACTTATCAAATACGCAACGGAAATATTCTTTCTATACATACATCATACCATACTAGAGTCTATACATAACTGGAAATATACATCCCAAAATATAATACATACTTCGGGTGTCTACAAAACCCAACACTGACAACCCGGTTACCAAACCCGTACTTACCCAGGTACTAAACGTAGCTAAACAACACCCCCGCTTTTGGATGCTAGGATGCTAGTTTCGACTACCCGAAAAACCTGAAAAACATTTGTATATTCAGGGTGAGACACCTCTCAGTAAGGAAGAAAGCAGATTATATTAGTGTGTGACATACAAGTGTTATTCAAAATAAAACATAACACGACACAGTTCCAGTATTTTCACAATTCAGTTTTAGTACATACGATACCAAATATACGGTCAGTGTCGTCACACTCAAGCACTTGATACCTTGTAATAACCGAAGTCTCACAACGATATCATTGCCAGTATGGTGTAGCTCACACCATCGGTGACCAACTTGAAAGAACAGGCAATATTTCACAGCCTTAGATATAGAGCCGGACACTCTCGCCCGTGGTAATTAGCCGAGACATGGCGTCAGCGTATGGTAATTAGCTGCCCCTAGCTGATTTACAAAACCTGGAACAATTTTGGAACTCATGTCCCTATACTTATCAGTGTACGATAATTAGTCGCCCCGAGCGAGTATACAAAATCCTGGAACATTTTACATGCAGCATTTCATTCCACACTTATTTGAGTATACAACAAATCATATCGTTTTCAAATCGAGAAACACAGTTTCATACAAATATAGGTACGGTCATCTCAATACTACGATTTTATACAACATACAATTTTTCCAATAGAAATAGAGATGATACCCAAAACCCCTAATTTTCCCAAAAATTATAACCCAAAAATCTCGTATTTTCACTCGATAGATTTTCCCAAATAAGTAACCAAAATATACATACAATCGTAAACTACATGTTTACTGATTCCGATTTCCAAAAATAATTGATATAAACAAAATCCACTTACATTTTCTCAAATACTAAAATACGAACTCTACGGCTCCAAAACTATGAACCGAGTTCCCAAAACCTAAGCATCCAAGAACTATACTTCACTACAATTCTTACTACTACATATATACCGAAACAAAACTGAAATCATACCCTTACCTCAGTTTTGGGTCAAAACCCAAAAATCCTCGAAACGATTTTCTGATCTGCTAAAAACATAGAGATTCCTCCCTGATCCACGTAGTAAAGTCGGAGTGTTGAATCAAGCGACGAACAACGAAGAATCGAAGAGAGAGAAAGAGAGAGAGATCCCATTGGTTTTAGAGAGAGAGAGAGAGAGAGAGAGAGAGAGAGAGAGAGGATTTTAGCTTACTTAGCCATGAAGCAATGAAAAAGGATATTTATAGCCTCTTTGATCCGTCCAACCTTGTTGACGAGATGGCGCCTTCGTCGACGAATCATCTATATATTTCGTCGACGAACCAGCTCCTTCGTCGACGAACCAACTCCTTCGTCGACGAACCCTATTTCGATTTTTTACAACACGTTCAGTATTTCTTCGTCGACGAGACTCTGAATTTCGGCGACGAAGAGTATGAGGGCCTTCGTCGACGAGAACAATGGTTTCGTTGACGAAGCCTGCAAAATTTACCCTTTTACTTTTTTTTATTTATTCAATCTACATATCTCGGGTCGAGTTCTTACATAGAGAGCATAAAAATTTACCCCAAGGAAAATATTTTTGCAATGAAATCAGTTTGGAGGAACTTTGATTAACAAGGAATTAAAAATATTTGTGAGAAAATTATTTGTTAATCAAAGTTATTAATCAAAGCAAATGAGGGGGTACTTATAGTTTTTCAACAAAATATGACCATTGGGGACCTATTGAAAATTTTAGAAAAGTTTAATCAAAGTTTAATCTCACTTACCCTTAATTACCCGCGGTACAAATGTGGCAACGTGAGAGTTTCAGTCGCCCGGTCCATAGGTCCTGTCGCTCGAACAGACACAAATCGAAAAGTTAATTTTTCAAGTTCAGGTGCCCGAAGAAAAGTTTGGGTGGCTGGACCAAGGCGATTTTCCAAAAGATCAAGGTTCGATCGACCAGTGTATAGTTTGGTTTGCCGAACTTTATAATTCGGTCGCTCGGGGTTTTTTTAAAATAAAAGTTTGGTTGCCCGGAGATAGTGGAAAAGTAGCTTTTAAGCATTTAGTCGACCGAGTCTCAGTCAACGTGTTGACTTTTTGGCCAATAGAGTGTTTGGTCGACTGAGGGCTATAACACATAAATAGTTCGATCACCCAAGACTTTCAATTAAGCCTAAAAACCTAACATTCGGTCGACCGAAATCAGCCCTAAGGTCTATTTATGACCTTTGGTTCCCTATGGTCAAACTACGATCATCTGAATATTCAAATCATTTCATGTATACGCATGCATTATTACAGATAAAAAAAAACTAAATGCAATTATAAAATTAGTATACATATCCTCAATCGTAACAAACTAAAAATATAGGGCTAAATGATTTTAGTACAAGGAATTTCACTCCAATTAAAATTAGAAAAAAAAATTAAAAAAATTCAAATTAATTTCTATTGTATTTTTTTAAAATTTCATATAACTTGAAATTTAAAACCTAATACCCTCCTTTTCTAGATCCTAGGAGAATCACTTTTTTATAATTTAATAGATAGGAAAATATTTTTAAAAAATAATAAAATATGCTTTTATGCTTTGTTCATAACTCAACAAACACTAAGAAAAAAGAAAAGAAACATAATGAGTCTGGTCTTTCATCTTTACTATAGAAAAAATAATAATATAAAAAATGGATGAACAAAATGTTAAATTTATACATTGTTAACATTTAATTTTTCAAAATTTTTAATCATATTAGACTTATTTTTTTTAGTAATATTTATTATAAAAAGTAAATACAATAAAAATGGTTTTCTTCTTATTTTTCTTTCTTTTCTTTTTGTTAAACAAATTTTTTAGGCTAGGCATAATTGTGTACAAATTCGATTTTGAGCACACAATGACATAATCCTTATGATCTCTCTTTCGTAGTGTCCACTTGAAAAAATCTAACATATCATATCACGCCATTTTTTTTTATTTCTCAAGTTTCTTTCTTTTAGAGTGTATCGATTATCTCTCTTCTCAACACTCACACTATTTTTAAAATTTTCATTATGAACAAAATGAACCAAACTAATTTGAACCATAGAGCCACGCTATGGACGAACATTTAGCTAGTCTCATGAAAATTTAAATTTATTGTCCGAAATCTATACTCCCAAACGCAGTGCTATGTTATTTAGAAAAAAATTATCCTTGATTATTATGATTAGTACATGTAGTAATTCACATTCATGAATCTTAGTACTAATAAGTCAATCACTTTTTACACATGATTTTATTTTGGTATGTACTATGGATAAATGAAATGAAATGAAATTAGTAATTCTTTTTCTTTAACTTGTCCGACAATACTTTAAAAAAAAAAATTACTATGTTAGGTTTGAGAGAATGAATTTTTTAACCTTGAATTTAGGTTTGGGTGGATTCAGATAAGGTTTAATATAATTTTATATTATATTTTATCCAAATTAATACAACTCCAAATGTAAAGCTCCTCCAAACATAAGTTACACCTTTTACTGCTTAAAAAATAAAATTGGTTATGCACAATAAATATTTTTTGATATTATGGAGCTGTGACTCATATTTAGAGGGTATAGACTTGAAAGCTATTCCAAGTTGGAGGACTTAGGGGCCTCCATGCACGAGACCCTCCCGCAGTACAATACAATATGTTTGAGTCAAGGTGTACTGTAATTGTATATTATATAAGGGTGTACTGTAATTGTATATTCGCACACGCGTCGTGTGAATGTTTATTTTAATTAGTCCAAAATAAATTTAATTATGGTTAATTATTGTAGTCATTTGTGGATATTAAAAAATGTATATAAATGTCTATAATTAATTTGATTGGTTAAAATTAAGGGTCTGTTTGGTATCGTTGTTGTTTTCTATTTTCTATTTATGTTTCTTTGCAGTGAAAAAATAGATTATAAAAACACGTCTGTTTCAATTGTTAGTTTTCTATTTTTGTTACCGATTTTTAACTGTATACCAAAAAATTGGAAACCAAATTTTATGGTTTTCAACTATTTTTGCAACTTGTTGCCAAAATTTTTAATATCTACAAATATTTTTTTAAGATTAAGTTATTTGTTTTATACATTTTTAATTTAAAATCAAAATTAAATGATCAAATGAATTTAAAAATAATTAATATAATTAATATATATATATATATATATATTGTAAAAATAGATAATAAAGTCAAATATAAAATAGTTTTATTATTTTTTTAATTATCATGTCCAATAAAATTTTTATTGTAAATTAAAATTTCAAAGTAGGACAATTAAGTAAAATAATTATAATAAATTTTGTTCTTATTATAGTAATTTTTTAATGTGTATTATTTGTAATTTTTTCATTTTAATTATATTTTTATAAACTTTGATTTAAAGATGAAAGTGTGCATTTTTTAATTAAGTTTTTAATTTGTATTACTTTTATAAGTATTAACCAAACAGGTTGTTGATTTCTAGTTTTTAGTTTCTATTTCTAATTTTTAATTTTGTTTCTCTAATTTTTTACACTGATACCAAACATATCTTAAATAAATTTAAGACAAATTATTCTTAATGGACTCATCCAATTTTAGTTATGTCCTATAAATACCTTCTGCAATATTTCTCATGGACCCGAGAAAACCAAACAAGGAAGAAGAATTGTAGGCATGCATCGAAATCAGTCTAATCTTTATAAAAGGATTTTTATAAAGTATTTTAATTTTTGTAGTAAAAAAATGCACAAAATCAGTCTAATCTTTATAAAAAAATGCAAAAGAGACTTAAAATGGAAAAATAATAATAATAAATATGCAAGATTAAATGTAATTATCTACACATATATTCAATTACTAATTTAACCCTAGTTTCTTATTTAACACTATTTAAAATTTTTATTTTAATTATGGTTGTGAGAGAATTTTTTTAAAATTAAAATAGAAAAAAAAATTATATATTGTACATTTGTCCATGAGCCCACCTTACCCATTAAATTAATTTTTTTGGTACTGGCAAATAGGGTTGTCCACCAGTAGGCCCTGAACTGGATAGCATTGGAAAAAAGAAATGAGGGATTGGCCCTATCAAGAGATTGGCCATTAGGCTGTCCTAATTAATTTGTGACCGATTGATGTGTACATGTCTTAGGTTAGGTAAGGGGACATATCTTCTCTCCTTCCTTTTCCCCCAACTCTAGATATCTATCCACTAGTTTTCCTTCCCACCTCACCCATTCTATATAATTTTGAAAAACTAATAGTGCAAATTATTTTTCAGAAGGATGAAATTTTATGTCTTAAATTTGAAGTAAATTTTAATAAAATTTTAAAACGAAAGAAGTAGTTATATAAAGTATTGAATACTTTAAGTTGGGAGGATGAGTTTTATGTACGAATTTAAATTTGCGTAGATTAGAATAAAATTATATTCAATTTAATCAAAATTAAGATAAATCTAAACGAAAGTTGGAAGTACAAATTTTAAAATATTATTTAATTTTAAAAAATAATAATATAATTATTTAATATTATGTTCGAAGATTTCATCCTTGAATTTCCATCAAATTCACACAAATTTAAAATCAGGGTGAAATCATTTGATGGGGAGAGTTCATCACTTTGTATGGTTTATAAATTAAGGTAACAGTTTTCTAGTTTAGTTTCATTAGGAGAACAAATGGACCTTCTTTAGCCTTTAGTGGCTCGTTTGGTTGTGGTAAGAACAGCTTAGGCTTAAGGCTCTTAAATTCACTTTTTTTTTTTTGGTGAAGAAGGGGATTGATATGGGATAGCGCTGGCCAACCTTGGTTAAGCAAAAAATGAACAATAATGCACTACTCGTCTCCCCTCTCCCCACATGCTCTACTCATGATCATCCATCCAAGACCAAACCCCAAATCAACCCACTCTTCTTCATTTGCACTCAATCCTGTTAGGACCGGAGGAGCCCATGGGTGGGCTTAATACACATGGATAAGCACCAACTTAACCCAAAAACTTAAGCCTATTGGGTTTTGAGCCCAAACATGTATATAAGCATCCATGATCCACTCTAATGTTTCCAATGTGGGATAAGCTCACAAGTGGAATTATCAAAAATCTCTCCCTCACTTGTGAGTTTCAACCGCTCCCCCTTGAACGAAAACCATCTCCCTTATGGGAGTAAGCCCAATTCCCCAACAATTGCTCAAGTGGGTCTTACCACTGGCGCCTTATGTGCCTCAGATTGCATTCCATGTGCCTCCAAATCAATCCTACCTTCGACGTGTTGACCCTATTCGAATCCATCTCAGGGATAGATGATCCTTATTGCCGTCGATCACACACTTGGTCCTCCAACTGTTAGCATGTTAGGAGAATAAGTTTCACGTCTCGACTTTTATGATGTCGCTTGCCCAAAGTTACGAATCGTCGACTCTGACACCACTTGTTAGGACCAGAGGAGCCCATGGGTGGGCTTGATACGCATGGGTGAGCACCAACTTGACCCAAAAGCTTAAGTCTATTGGGTCTTGGGCCCAATCATGTATATAAGCACCCATGATCCACTCTAATTTTTCCAATGTGAGATAAGCTCACAAGTGGAATTCTCAACAATATCTTGTTAGGATCAGAGGAGCCCATGGGTGGGTTTGATACACATGAGTAAACACCAACATGATCTAAAAGCTTAAGTCTATTGGGTCTTGAGTCTAACCATGTATATAAGCACCCATCATCCACTCTAATTTTTCAATGTGGGACGAGCTCACAAGTGGAATTCTCAACGATCTCCCCCTCACTTGTGAGTTCCAGCTGCTCCCCTTGAACGGAAGTCGTCTCCCTTCTGGCCTTCTGGGAGTAAGCTTAATTCTCCAACAGTTGCTCAAGTGGGCCTTACCATTGGCGCCTTATGTGCGTCGGATTGCATTCCACGTGCCTCTGAACCAATCATACCTCTCATGTCTTGAGCCTATTCGGATCCATCCGAAGCCTAGATGATTCTTATTGGCCTCAGTCACACACTTGGTCCTTCAACTATTAGCACGTTAGGAGAATTAGTTTCACGTATTGACTAATTTACGATATCACTTACCCAGACTTATGAACCATCGGCTCTAATACCACTTGTTAGGATCGGAGGAGCCATGGGTGAGGTTTTGCCTCACACTTAATAACTGACCACCAACCCCTTCCACAACCAATGTGGGATAACCCCAACAATCTCCCCCTCACACATTAGGCTCCAAATCGGCGGCACCACGTACTCGGCATCCCGAGGAGAATGTTAATCCATGACACTAATACCAGTGTTGGGTGGTCTAAGACATTCTCAACCTCAAAAGTTAGCTCATGGGGTGAGACTTTCCCTCACACTTACTAATTGACCACCAGCCCCTTTTACAACCAATGTGGGAACCCTAACATTTTTTAGAGTGCAAGTTATTGCTTCCTTATTGAGGGTATTTAAGTTTTTCGAATGATTAGCGCATAACTGTCTTATATCCTTTAAAATAGAAAACCAAACACATAACTTGATAACTTTTATAATAAAGTCAATCCAGCTCAATCATGTCAATTAACCTTAGCGAATTAAGCCAAACACACCCTAGTTTGAGGACAAGTTTTCACTATGAAGAATTCTAGCATTTGAATTTGTTATACTTCAATCTTGTGGCAATTTTTTATGTATTAATAGTGTAACGACCCGAATAAAATGGAATTTGATTAATTAAGAGGGAGAGAAATAGAAACAGAAATAGAAGAAGGCCGTAGACTTCGTCGACGAAGAAATACCGAGAGAGGTTTTGGTGCCGACTGAATTTCGTTGACGAAGACTGAATTTCGTCGACGAAATTAATGAGAATTCGTTGACGAAGGACGCGGCTTGTCAACGAAATCCCCTGTCTATATATATGTAAAAATCTGATTTTTATTTCATTATTAAGCAAGCTTCGGCTCTCTCTCTCTCTCTCTCCTCTTTGGTTTTCTCTCTCTCTCTCTCTCTCTCTCTTCGATTTTGGGCTAGTTTTACGCCGGATCAAAGATCTGAGGCTACCACGATGCTCTTGGCGAAGTTTTCTACAAGTTTGCCGGAGCGGATCATTGGGGAAACGAAATTGGAAATCATCCCTAAGTTGAGGTAAGACTTTCTAAACCAAATTTGACTTTGTGGTAGTTATAGAAAATGATGTACGTATGAAAATACCGAACTTTAATACTGAAAATTTTCAGTTTCAAGGTATTGACTAGGAAATCCTACGGGGGTCAGGTTAGGATATTTTAGGGGCTTTCTCAGTAGTCAGTTAAGGGAATAAACTAAAACAGTTATTTTCCATGCAATTTATTATTAATTATGAGTAAAATCATTTTCAGAAAAGCATATGCTATATTTGTATATCACATATGAAATGTATGTTTGGAAAATATTGCTATTATAATTAAAACGTATATGTATGTATGAGATGCCAAAAATGATGGTTTTAGAATATGAAGTATGACTTTAATGACACATGTGTGGCATGAACATTATTTTTATGTGAAGTGAATCATGATATGAATGATTTTACAAGTAAAGCATATTTTCAGGTATTTTGAAAATACGAGGTATGCTATATTGAGTTTGATGAATATATGATAAATGAGTTATTTTCAGAATGTAAATACCTGAAACAATTTTGACGCGAGGCCATACTTATGTTATCGGCGCGAGGCCGTATTTACGATTTCGGCATGAGACCGTATTTATTATGTTATCGGCGCGAGGCCGTATTTACTATGATTTCGGCACGAGGCCATATGTATGAAATTATGTACTATATGTTATTAGAACCCGGATGTTAGTTTAGTTCAGTTCAAGAGTTCGGTACCGTAGCTACATGTTGATCAGATATCTATATTCAGATTAGTCCTAACCATTCCACGAGGGGATGGGAGATGGTTAGTTGATGTGGCTTTCAGTAGAGTGTGGACGTCTACCTGGCAGTCCGGACCAGGGTGCGGCGGGCCCATCGTACTTACAGACATATTTGATTCTGTAGTGGTTGACCAGCCATTGTTGGGTCCCACCTTAGGGTTGCACAACCCGTCATGGGGGGTAATACATGACATTAGCTAGCTATTCATCTTGGGTATATTTTCAGTACTATTCAGTTATAACAGATGTTTTATGTATGATATGACTTATTAGAAAATATGAAAGCATGTGAATATTCAGTATGATATGATGAAATTTTATGAAAATATGAAATGCACTGTATATGTATAAATGTCTTAAATGTTCATGTTGCCACACAGTTTTATTTAGTTTATTTTCCCTTACTGAGAAGTGTCTCACCCCCGAACTTAATTAATTTTTCAGGAGCCCCTGACAGACCGGCGGGTCAAGGCCGTCGTTGAGGTAATGAGGTACCCTGTGAGGAGGGTAAGATTTTGTAATAAGGTCAGAGTTATTTTGTGTTTGACAGGTATCCTCGTTACCCACGGTTCGGGTTGACCATTTTATCTATTATGTGACATTTTATGTTTAGAAATTAAGGGACGTTACAAATAGTGTAGAGACCCAAACCGTAATCGGCTGGGTTCGTCGACGAAGGAGTCACGTTCGTTGACGAAGTCCTTTAAAGCCTCGTCGACGAATTTCAGAGCCCCGTCGACGAGCAAATACCGAGTGGGTTAGAGAAATATCTGGAACTTGGACTCGGCGACGAAGGGATGGCCTCGTTGACGAGCTGTGTGGTGGATTCGTCGACGAATTAACTTGGTCAAAGGCCCTATAAATATCCATTTTTGGTTACTTAGAAGTTAAGTTTCTTCCAAAGCTCTCTCTCTCTCTCTAAACCAGCAGAAACTCCCCCTCTCTCTAAGATTCTTCGCTATTCGTCATCCGTTTCTAAAAATAGAAGTTCCTACGGGGATCAGAAGAAGAAGTTTTACAACTTTAGCGGATCGGATCGTTATTTTGAGGATTTTTGGGTTTTCCAAAAAATCGAGGTAAGGATCTGATCTCGATTTTGATTGGGTATTTGGGTAGTAGTCAAAATCATAGTAAGGTTATGTTATGTGGTTTTAGGTTTCAGAATCCTGGGTTGTCGGTTTGGATTGGTTTTATACGAAATTTCATTTCAAGTTTAAGGTAAGGGGAATTTGATTACAACAGTTATTTTTGGAAAAACTAAACCGCTAAAAAGTTGGGTTATGCTTATATGTATGATTTAATTGCTTATTTGCTAAATTTCACTAAGTAGAAATGTCGGTTTTGCGATTTTACGGTTTTTGGTAAAAATATGGATTTTGGCGTATGATTTCCAAATTTTATGAAAATCACTTATTTGCATTTTTACTATAGTAGGAGATGCTTGAATCCTTTATTTTTACATTTAAATTATGTTTATCGGATTTTTATTATTTAGTGGATTTTTGGAATAAACTCGTGTGATATATGTGAAATGGAAATGTATGAATTTGATATAATATGTATAAGAGATACGGGAACTGAAGTTCCAAATTTGTTATACGGAAAATGTGGAAAATAGAGGTTGGTTACACACCAAGCTGTATATATGTAAAAAGGGGTAAACTGAGTGGATAGGCGCCAGTTTGAACCCGATGTTATTATCCGAATTTGTGAAAATACTGGAATTGCACAGGTTACTATATTTTGTTATAAATTGTATATATGATAAATGGAACCATAACTTGCTACAAAAGGGGTTAAAAGATACTCCAGTAAAAGGGGTTGAAAGATACTCCAGTAAATGGGGTTGAAAGATACTCCGATGTGAGAAGTTGAAAAAATTTCATCAATGGAGGTGAAAGATACTCCTAATAGCAGGGAATTCCTCAGCTGGAAGGGTACAGTGCAACCACACTTGTAAATCAGTGTGAGTACATAGATAGTTGGTTAGTAGGAGGAATGAAACCACTGGTGAAACAATAGACCAGATGGGGGCAATCGGACTATATATTAGATACTTGACAAATGCCTGCACGAACAGGGCATTGTTGGAGATATCAGTGCACAACTCATGCCACGGGGTAAATAGGTAAAACATGTTATGACAAGCTAGTAGTTGTTCTAATATTCATATGCATGATTTAAATACTAGAATGTGCAAATAAATCTTATATATTGCAGTATTGTAAAGAAATGTTATATATATATATATATATATATATGGGTTTCACTCAAAAATGCATATGTGGTCACACACCGTTGTAACACTTTCTTCCTTACTAAGAGGTGTCTCACCCCAATATACAACCTTTGTTTTCAGGTCCATCAGGACGTCGGTCCTAGTTGATTAAGGGACTTGGAGAATTATTTTTGGGTTGTAGCATACGTAAGTAGTTATGTGTATATTGAACTTAGTTGGAGTCTCTTTTGGGGTTGTATTAATAGAACATGTTCTAAGTCTGTATAAATGTATTTGATAATACAACAGTAAACTTTTGTATATGCCTATTAGAAATTTCGATTAATGTTTATGTTTTTCCGTAACAGTATACTCTGGTACAGGAAATACATTCCTGTTATGTATGAATTACACCCGCATGTCCTTGTTTAGGACAAGTTGTATATGTATCTTGAACAGGTACAGGTATTTGGTATGAGTGAGTGACACCTGAGTCCGTATAAAGGACCGGGTCGTTACAAATAGCTTTTGCATGTTTTGTGCTGAATGTTTCATCTGTTCTTGTAGAGCCCAAAATAGCTTCCATAACAACAAAATGTATCATGGAAGAGTTTTTTTGAAGGAATCCACTAGACCAATGCTAGAGAATTTTAGCTATTTTTTTTCTTAGATTCAGGCCATCTCATTACATAAACATATTTCGTTAAAACTTAAAGAGAGTGTACGCACTATGCCACCATGACTTTTTACTGTTCTTCACATAAATAGTACCAACCTATCGATAAAAGTTCTTCTAATTTTGTTTTTCACCTCCTACAAAAAAAAAAAAAGAATAGAGTGACTAAAAGCATATGATTTGAAATAAATCTTCTTATGCTTAATTAAACTAGAAAAATGAAGCAAATAAAATGGTTGTAACTCAACATCTTTATTTTAGGTGCCTCTTTTCCTTTGTAAGAATGATTGCTTGAATCATTATGAGTGGCTATTTAAGGAGTTGTTTTTATAAATATTGTATAATTACAAGCCACTAAAATTTGTCCCATTCACATATCTAATTTGCACGATATACTTCAATAAAAAATTTCAAAAAAAAAAAAAAAATTTCCCTCCAATCAAATAAAATAGAAACACGATCATCTTATGAGTAATGCAAAACAATAAAAAAAAATTACAACAAAATTTGTATACTCTCTAATGCCAAATTTTACAATAATAAATTTATTACTTAAAAAAAAAAGTAAATCTATTATTTATAAAATACTAAATTAAGTGGCACCAAGTAAGTAATATAGGTAAAGAAAGGCTCAAAAGATGAGTTAGGCAATATACAAATTTTATATTTTGTTTTATTCAGTTTGAAGGATCCAACTCAACATTTGCTCATCAATAATTTCATTAGATTTGGTTTGAAGTTGAATGTTTACCTAATTGCCGGCTGCAATTGTAGTACACCATGCAGCAGAGATGTGACATGGTTAGTAATAGTATACATAAATAGAGTAGTGGGCTTGATATATATATATATATATATATATATATGAGTGAACATCAATTTGATTCAAAAACTTAAGTCAATGAGCTGAGCTTTATATATATGGGTGAATATTAATTTGATCCAAAAACTTAAGTCTAGTGAGTTGTAGGCCTAATATAAAAATACTTATTATTTATTTAATTTTTTCAATATAGGACAAACTCACAGGTGAAATTCTCAACAACTTGTACTTGACGCAATAATACTGAGTAATCTTTTTATTATATATCTACAACTTGAAAAATATTAAGAAAAGAAAAAAAGAGAGGTAGTGTTCTATTTCTTCGTATTTGAATATCAAGAAAAGTGAGAAAAAAAATTAAAAAAAATGTATTAGATTAATGAACAAAATTTTAATATTATATATACATATATATATAATTTTTAATTATATTAAATCATTTTTCATGTTAAATGGTATTTGATATAGAGAGAAAATATAATGAAAAAAAAATTCATTTTTTATTTTCCTTTCCTTTCCTTTCATTTCTCCAAGTAAAATAGTCTAAACTAGCACTTAAGGTTTGGTAAAAAGATAAGAACTTTTTTTCAAATTTTAAAAACTTCACAAATTTACCTTAAAATTTTAAAAATCTCACAAGCATCTCCTCACTTTTAATTTTTGGAACACTTTACACCCTTAAAAATTGTATTTTAGCCTAATCTAAGGGGAGGTCTGTATTTTTTTAAACGAATTCTAAAGAAAGTTGATGAAATATTTAGAGTCTCAAGGAGGTTATTGGGATTTCTGAAATTTTAGGAATGATTCTTATCTTTTTGTCAAGGTTTAGGGGAAGTTAGTGTCTTTCATCTTATAATATATATACGCTTACATACATATACACACAATTACACATTTGTGCAACAAATTGAAAGAAAATTTATTTTAAAAATTAAAAATAATAATTGTGTACTTAGGTCAACAATCTCTTCCAAGTCTTCCTTTTATGTATAATGAAAACTTTATTGGAATTCAAATTTCAATTGTCTTTTATAAGTCTGTAGAGAACAATATAGTGACATAATTATCATTACTATCTTTTAAATGCACCGCTAACTAGTCCTTTTCTTTTTTCTTTTTTGGGTGGGGAAATCATGGTATTTGAGTCTCTTTGGATAATTGACTAATCCATCTATAAAATGGGCTCACCCCATTTCTTTTACCCACTTAAACACTTAGAAATAATTTGAAATGGAAAAGTGAAAATTTTTAAAACTTTGATATCTTAATCAGAAAGCCTTGAGTTTGTTACCGAAGTCATTCTTATGGGACAAGTACTTAGGAGTTTATTCAAGTGCAGTAAAGTCGACACAGTGAGAGCACATCGAACTTGACTTGATTTAAAAATATTGATGTTGAAACTTGGCTAGCTCAAACTTAATTGGTTTTGAAGATTTTAAGTTCAAAACTCGACTCGAATTCAATCAATCTTAAAATTGTTAAATTCGAACTTAATCCACTTGAATTCGGGATTGCCATGACATGACAAAAATGGTTTTTTCAAGATATTTTGGCAATAATATGAATAATAGTGCGGAATTAAAAACAATTAGGGAAGGAATTCGTTTATGCAAACGATTGCATTATTTTAATATGATTATTGAAAGTGACTCGCAAATTGTAGTTGATTGGTTTCAAAAAAATAGATGTACTTTGTAGTATCTTTGAGATTTTTTGGAGGATCTCATGGTGGAGCTAGAAGGAGTGAACGTCATGGTGACACATTAGTACAGGGAAGACAATAATGCGACTGATTTTCTTACTAAAGAATGAAAAATGGGAAACAATATAATTTATGAAAAATAATATCTTCTACCACGTTATCTGAAAGGTATTTTTCAGATGGATAGGTGGGGTATTACTTTCGTTCGTTGTTAGTTCAACCCTCGAGTTTTGTTTGGTGAATTTTGATTTGTTTATGATTGTTTTTATGTTTCTATCTTATTTGTTAGCTTTATTTAGTTTTGTTATTTAGGTTTGATTGGTTGCTGGTTTTGTTTCTGGAAAGATTTTATTTTATTTTTCTGTAATCTTCCTTTTACTTATCTTAAAACCACAGTATTCCTCCGTAAAAATGAGGGTTTATTAATAAATAAATGGAGATGCCGCCATCTTTTAGTAAAAAAAAAAAGAGCAATAATCTTTCTAAATACAACTCAATCATCAATTCAAACTAAATTTAGCCCCCTTACTTACACACTCATACATACACATGAGGAGGATAAACACTGTAGGAAGTGATGAAGCAACCTGCAAGAGGGAATCGAGGCATCCAAGAAGCCACAGAGAAATTTTCTCTTAAGAGAGGGAGAGAGTTTAGATAAGGCAAGGCTCTCCATGAATGGTCTATTCATGCCTGCTGCAGCTAATAATAAGGGTCGGCTGCCTTTACATTATGCCTTGGGGTTGGCTAGCTACTTATATTAAATTAATTCAATATATACTATATTATGTTATATGTAATTTAGTAACACACACACACACACACACATATATATATATATATATATGTATATGTATACAAAAATCAAAGATAGGTAAGAGAGGTGGGCTGAGATAGAAAAGCAGAGCATGCAAGCCAAGGCTGCCGCTGCTACCAGGAAACTGCACTTGCGCCTCCCTAGCTAGCTCCCACCCATGCCCACACACCTTCGTATTCCTCTTACTTCCAGCTTTTTTTTGACCTAATTCACGACCATGCCAGCTAATATTTAACCCACGTAGCTAGTTTAACATGCATTCTGCTTGCTCCACCCAATCTAAAGTTCAATAGTCTACTTACTATTTTCTTTCTCTCTCTCTCTCTCTCTCTCTCACACACACACACACACATTTTTAATGTGGTATTCAAATCCTTTTTGGGACTTGACTAATTGGTAAGATAGATCCTTTCTGTGACTCGACTAATTTACAAGACAAATCATTTTCGCGACTCGATTAAATCATAACAAAGATTATTTTTGAGACTTGATTAATTCACAAGACAACTCCTTTTCATGACTTGACTAATTCATAAGACAAATTTTTTTTGTGATTTGACTAATTCACGAGAGAAAATTTTTTTCTTCATTTTCACTCTAAATAAGGACTCATGTATTCACAAAAAGATAATCAAGTTAAGTGCAATAGTCTAGCAATTATTTATTGAGTGTACATATGTGTGTGTGTGTGTGCACATATATTCATAATCAATGGTATTCAAGCCCCTTTTGGGACTGATTAATTAACGGAATAGAAAGGTCTTTCCTTAATTTTCAATCTTGTTAGTCTCATCTAGGTAAGTGGATACGAAATTTGAACGTCTAACGTGTTTCAATACTCACATGCACATGTTCTCCAAAGTTAATTTGATTACCATTAGTTAAGTCTTCAAGGATCTAATTGATTTGCACCATTCAAATACTCCTACATTTTTAAAGGATCTTAGTTGACCCACACATTCTATATGAAAAAATTATATAGGAGACCTGCCCTCATATGTATCGATCCTATTTTTCATATGCTAAACATGTATCATTAGATTCTACCTTTATTAACATTGAATCTGAAAAACAAATACATTAACAATATGCCGAGATAGATCTACGACATAATTTTTTCACTTAATATTATATATTACAAATTAAGCAACAATAAACATTTACTTTAATATATATTTTTAAATATGAGGGCAAGAGATGATCATTGATGATTTCATTTTGATGTACCATTCCTCATTCAATTAGGTACAACTTTGTATGGTCAATTAAAGCTTTAATAAAAAATATGTTTGTACTTTATACTATTGTTGAGATTGAATAATATTAACATTAATTTTTTAACCTTTTAAACCATACATATACATTAATCAGTAAAAATTAAAGAGTGAAAAAAAAAAACAGAGTAAAAAATAGTTTTTTTCTCCCTTTTTCAGTTGTGGATGAACGAAAATATAAGTTTCAACTAGACTGTAATCATATCTGATGTAAGAATTAAAAAGCGTTATATGTCACATTAATCATATTAGTCTTCTAACTAAAATCTAATTCGATTACATATGCTTTCAACGAAATAATTATGCGCTCAACTAGATAATCAAATTCGAATTACTTCAATTTCAACGGAATCTTTTTTAATATCTTGATCCTCAAAAAGATTTTTTTTTTTACCAAAAATGTTTAGCTGGTTTTATGAAACCAGGGGCCAATGACTAGCCTAGGGTTGGGCGGTTTGACCTGCCTCCAAACAAACAGAGGGTGGTGTAGCCGTGTAGGGCCTTGTTTGGTGATTGGAATAGCAAGTTCCCGGAAATTGGGTTGTAAATATTATAAAAGTAGCTTGCATTTTAAGTAAAATATTACTATTTCTCAAATAACAGAGTTTGAACATCTCTCTCTCTCTCTCTCTCTCTCTCTCTCTCTCTATACATATATATATATTTAAATATATATGTAATTATTATTTATTATTTATTAAAAAATAAATATATACCCCACAATTTTTATAATATTGTATAAATTATATATGATGCAATCATTCAATTATTTAATTTTATCTTGCCCATTTTATAATTGCAACTGTGTGAACTTTCTAGGTTTGGTTTGCTGCTGAAACAGAGCGTGCTAAACAGGGGAAGCCAACTCAGGCGGAGAAAATTGCCATCCACATGTGTTCAATGTGAGAATATCTCCAAATGCAATGTTCAGATTTCATATTGTGAAGGAAACAAAATTAGATGCCTTAGGTGCAAGTTACATATAGGCCCAATTAGGGCACAACTTTCCACACCTATTGCACTTTTTTTTAGGGAATTTTTTCAAACGTGGTTACATAACGAAATGAAATTTATCTTTTATCACATAGGCACTTTTATTTTCTTGTAAAGCTAAATTCGATAGTGTTAACCTAAAAATAGTAAGCTCTAATTTTTAGATCTCCTAAAAGACTGGTGTGGAATTTTCTGGTAATATTTGAATAGGACAAGTTGAAATTTCCCCCTCTCCCTTGATGGATAGAAAAAGGAAAATAAAATAAAGGGGAGTGCATTATTATATACCTAAAAAAAAAAAAAAGATTAAAAGGGACCACCTTAAGATGCCATATTGTGGAAAGAGAATGTTTTTGCTTCATTATGAGATTTCCTAAAGATCCTGTTTCAACCATTCATATTGTTCGTTCTAATAAAGAGTTTTCTTTATTTTGACGGATAGTGTAACAGTCTTGAACAAAACTCTATGAAGTTTTATTCGCTTTTACTCATTGACCTCACGATAGGAGTGTGCAAACAGTCGATTCGGTCAAATTGGCCTAATTAATCGAATTAATCAAAAATTTTGGTTAACAATAATCTCTAACCGAACCACCCAAATTATGTGTTGTAACCAAACTGCGCTTGACCGAACCAACTTTTCGGATAATTCGGTTAACCAATTTTGACTGAAATAATTTAAAAGTAATTATAAAAATAAAATATGATTGCAAATTTTAAAATTAATGTTTACCATTTCTTTTAATTGTAAGAGCTAAATTAAGAGAATGACATTGATTTAATAAATAAATTAAGAAAATCAAACAATTATATAATTTATAATTTATCAATTGCATTTAATATTGCTAATTTATATTTAATTTTTAATTAATTAGTAATTCGGTTAACCAAATTAAATTTCCCCATACCCGAACCAAAAATCAAATACCAAAATTATCCAAATCTATAACTGAACCAAACCGAACCAACCGAATTTAGTCGGTTAATTTGGTTAAACCTGAATTATGCTCACTCCTACCTCATGAGTTTCTCATTTAAAAACTGTCTCATTGTTGGAATCAAAACCATCCTTATAAATCTAGGATAGTATACATTCGATGTAAGATGTGACACACGGATACATGACTTTAAGCTCGACAATTCTAAAGTTGATTTTGTCCATCTAGATTCTCAATATTAAATAATTAACAATTTAAGATAAAGTAAGAACTCATGTCAAAGCAACAGTAAATATAATTAAAAAAATTTAAGTACTAACCAAGTCGTCATCGGGGCTGAGCTTTGAATCGTTTGAGCATCAAATACCTATTTAAGATTTTTATTTGTATTTAAAAAGTGACAACTTAATTTGAACCTTATCAATAAATATTTATACTTTAAAAATTAAGCACAATCTCATGAAGTGTAAAAAATATTTCAAAAGGAAACAATTATTTTAAAGTGTTCAACTAAATTAGACATAGTTTTCTACCAATTTCTTTTGACCATAAAAAAATATACTAAATTCAAATTTTCTCCTAATAATAAAAAATAAAAAATATTTTATTTTTTTAACCTATTATATATACACACACTCACATACAAACCCTAATTTTGCTCTTGAAATAATAAGAAGAATAGGCAAGTGGGGTGCAATGAAATGGGTAGACCCCAACTTAAATAGAGTGGGGGGGGGGGGGGGGGTTGGGAACATTTCCAAACTGAGCAAATCACAAGGCATGATCTTTGGAATAAAAAAGCTTGCACAACTACTAATAATAATAATACATAAATAAATAAAAAATTTTAGGAAGGAAATGACCAAAAACTCCGAAGGCCCAAAAAGCAACACATGATTTGTGGGCCAAAAAAGTAGTACCAAACTGCCCATTTGAAACTCATACAAATATTATCTTATCCATATGGGCTTGCAATGAACATACCAATGGTGAGGTAGCTTCTCAATATTGGGTCAATTAAAGTCTTCCTTTATACTTTCAAATGACAAAAATATCCTTCTTAAGTGTTCTTTTAATAGTTCAAAATGACAAAACTATCCTTTTTAAAGGCACCAGCCCATAACCCATTCGAGCACACCGAGAAAGTCTAAAATACCTATTTATATTTTAAGTTACATAAAATATCATTCTTTTATGCTAAATGCTTAGGTTCATTGGTGTTTTTTACAATATGTAAAATTGTGCTTTCTCAAATTTTTAAAAATGATTTAAAATTATGTTTAAAAACATAAAATTTAAATTTATGAAAATTTTTAAAAAATTATATAATTTAATAAAATTTTGACTCAATTTCTTTGCAAGATTCCAAAATTTATAAAATTAGTGACAAAATTTGATTAATTAGTTGGTTTATAGATTTATTTCAATTAAAATAACTTAAATGAAAGCTCCTTGAAGGTCAATCTCATGCATGTAAACATTTTGAAATGACAAAAATATCCTTCTTGTGACACATGCCTCAAGCCTGGGCGCTTTTCCTAAACAACCCATTTATCATTTGCCAGAGATTTTATTTACATTTTAAAATGACAAAAATGTCCCTCTCATGGTTCAGATCGATTGGAAGGGGCAAAAGAAACATCTTATTATTTTCAACAATTTCTGATCTTTAGTGGACCTGTCAGTAAGATTTGAATTCAGATGAAGTTATGATGATAAAGAAAAAAAATGACTGAATTTTATAAGTTTTTCAAAAAAAAATTTGATTTCTTTTAAAAATAAATGAATAATTATTTGCTTCTCACGTTTCGTGCGGGACATTCAGAAATATCTAGAAAGACATTTTAGGAATAGGTCTGATTCTATCTTTCCGTTTGAAAAAATGAATGATCCCACACAAGGTCCCCTGAGTAAATGCACTTGAAGAGAGCTGGCCAATCCGAGGCTCCAACTCATATGAAAGCTGCTCGGAGGTCAAGTGTGAAATGACAAAATACCCTTCTCGTGGTACACGCCCTGAGACCCTTTTTGGCCATTTGGCCTTTCCACGAACCCATTTGGGTAAATAAAATTTTGTTTGGCTTTGACCTTTGGAGGCGCGGAAGTTCTGTGCTGCTGCCTCCAGAAGCGGACGCGTGGACTAGGAAACTGGGCCACCAATAATTATCCGGATAAAAACAAAACGGTTACTTCGCTATCCGTCGGGTACCCCATCCCTCGCCCGTCCACGTGTTCTCACGTGCAGTCCGGTTCATCTAAATTCTATGAAATCACCGTAGACAATATCCTTGTCCCGTTAACTTCATTGACTCTCTCTCTCTCCTTCTCCCTCTAACACTGCTCCGTCTCTCTCTCCACTGCTGTGGAGCCCATGGCTGGACCTGTGCTTTGCTGGCTTCAAGCTCTCCAAGGCTGGTCTTTTATGGCGCTTGGCGCGGTGAGAGAGAGGGAGAGGTAGAGGTAGGGAGGAAGAGCTTCAGTTGGCGTAATCTGCTCCTATAAGTCATTTCAAGAACGCCCATTTCAATTCTCTTTTAATTCTGGGATGCAATCGAAAGTTCAAAACCCTAACGCCGTGTTCCTTTGTTGATGTCGTAGATCCGTGGATCTAACGTCTTTGAACTGGTTTCATTCTGTCGTTGGATCTTCTTCTTCTTCAATTCAAATCTGTCTAGAAGGCCCTAAAAGAGTCAAGTCGTCCTGTAAGTTTATATTGTTTAGTTGGGGCCGTTAACTTTTTTGATTTTTTATTTTTCATTGTTTGAAAATTGGTAGTTGAAAATTATTCTTTTTTAAATTCGTAGTTGAATTGTTCTGATTCAAGAGTTATTCGGGATTTCTGCAACTGGGGTTTATTTTTCCTGAGCTATTAGTTAAACCTTCCGGATTTCAAATGACTGACCGGTGACCGAAAAAAGTTGAGGGAGAAAAAGCGGGTTTGGGTTTGGGTTTGACTACCATTGTTTTCAAAAACCGCCGTTTTGTATTCGCGTTGTTTTTTTCATTTTTAGCGGCTGTTGTCGTCGTGGGTTTTCTGTTTTAAGGAGAAACAGAAATGGGTTTCAGGTCATGTGCCCTAATTCCCTTGTTTTGGTGCATTTCTCAACTGAAAATACACGAAAAGTTGGCTTCGTTGATGTCATGTCTTCGATCTGTTATGTTGTGATTGTTAGAAATTATTAGAAGTATAAATTTTGCGTCTTCGTTTGCTGTTTTTGATGCTGTAGTGCGCGTTGATTACGTATTGAGGTAGCGAGGACTGAGGAGATTACACAAAAAAACAACTGAGGTTATCTCAATTTGGGTCGAGGTGGTGTTTTCAGGTTACTAGATGTGGAGGACTTGGAGAGTGGTCTGGCTGAAATGAGGTATGTTATCGGGGTTGATGACATTTCTGAGGGCCTGTTGGCGGCCGAGGTCGGATCGATATGCTCATGCAGGTTCAGACACGGGGGGTCGCCAAGAGGGGCTGCTGTGGTACAAAGACAGTGGACAACACTTGAATGGTGAATTCTCAATGGCTGTAGTGCAGGCCAACAATTTGCTGGAGGATCAGAGCCAGGTTGAATCGGGCAATTTGAGCTCGAGCGAGTCCGGCCCAGTTGGCACCTTTGTCGGGATCTATGATGGTCACGGCGGGCCTGAGACATCGCGGTATATCAATGATCACCTCTTTCATCATCTCAAGAGTAAGTAACTTTAATTTTAATGGAATTTGGTCACTAATGTATTTTTACTCCATAAGTAGCTCACAGCCTGTTTATTGTGTAAGAAACGTAAACTAGTGGTAGAATATATGTATATTTTTCATCTGCTTATTTTAGCATGATCATCTTTATTTACATCTGGCTCCGAGTTTTGATTACTCTCCTCTCACAATGCCTGATGAAAAAATGAGGGAGCAAGAAGAGAATAAAACCTCAAATATGATCTTAGGTGCCTCCCTGGAAAAGAGAAGTCCTGCAAACCATAAAACATTATGATTCAAAATTTCACTTTTGTTTGGTTTTACTGTCGCTTGTTTCCAACTGAATGTAACATCTGTTTTTTCAGTTCAACGCTTCAAGTATTGACTAAATATCTAATTTTATTTGTTTATTAAATTATTAAAATACGGATTGCATTGTACTTTTCCTTCTATTTTTCTTTTTCTTTTATCCTTTTGTGGGCTTTTGGCGATTGGCGATCAATTTGTACTTCTTAAAGTTCCCAATTCTTAAAGTTCCCAATCTTTTTTTTCTAGGGTTTACGTCGGAACAACACTCTATGTCACTGGATGTTATAAAGAAGGCATTTCAAGCAACAGAAGAAGGTTTTCTCTCTCTTGTTACAAAGCAGTGGCCAATGAAGCCACAAATTGCAGCTGTTGGATCTTGCTGCCTGGTTGGGGTGATCTGTGGTGGAACCCTTTACATTGCTAACCTTGGTGATTCCCGTGCTGTACTGGGAAGAGTTGTGAGGGCAACTGGGGAGGTTCTGCCCATCCAGCTATCAGCAGAGCACAATGTGAGCATAGAATCTGTGAGACAGGAGCTATTTTCCGCTCACCCAGATGACTCGCAGATTGTGGTTCTAAAGCATAATGTATGGCGTGTAAAAGGCCTTATACAGGTAAATTCTTGTAATTATGGAGAATGATATTTGGCATTTAATGATATTTGGCATTTAATGTTAGTTTTGCAGCTTATATTCTCTGTGCTATTTCCATTTTCTGGACTTTGCAATGTTTTTGCACGACTTTTTTTATTTTTTGACTTGTGAGAATTTCATAAGACTAGTGAAGTTGAAACTTCCTTATTTTTCTTGTTAATTTTTTTTAAAATTTAAATAAATTGTTTGATCAAATATTAGGTTAACTTATGTTTTCAGGGCAATTTTGCCCCTTGTTGTACAAAAACGTGCATGCTGAGGTTCTTTAATTGTTTTTGTCAACCAAATGGTGATTGAAGTGGAGCCAGATGGAGTTCTTGTTATGTCTTTTAAACTCTCTCTCTCTCTCTCTCGCTCTCCTTCTCTCTCTTTCACCTATTGCCGTAGTTAGTAGGCAAGAAATGGTTAGGATTTTGAAAGTTTCAGATTTATTTTTTGTTCTTTCTATTTTGGGATAAGTAAAAGCAACTTAGCTTTTTTTCCCCCCTGGCTTGGTGGCGTGACACAAATGCAGTACTATTATTTCTGGATGGTTGTATCTTGAACAGCCTTAAATAACCCTTATCAAACGATACAAACTAGTTCCTTATCAGAAAAAAAGTGGAAGTGGACTTTCTGATGATTAGCCTGAGTTTGGCTCGATTGAACTTGGAATGTTTGAAATCTTTAGCAAAATGATGAGACAAGATGTTTCTAAAAGTGCAGTGGAAACATATATTGCTTTTTTTTTCTGTAAATTAATGGATCAGATCTACTACTTTATGCATGAGGGTTCCATCTTCTTTTGTTTCTTCAGTGCTAGCTGACAATTTGTCCCTGTGGTTTTGTATGTACCTTAAATTCTTGCATGGTAGGATTTTACATTTAGGTTTTTGGTTTGAACGATTTTTTATGCAGTTGAAAATATCGAAACATTGTTTTGAAATAGTTCTGTAGGCTGTTTGAAAAGATTTTTCATTTGAGCATCTAGCATGTTTCTAGGCAATTCTAGCTATTGATGAATTGCTAGAAGTTTTATATGGAGAGAAGTGTTTACTATTGGTTTATGGGGAATTATGAACATTCAGTTTTGCTTCTGTTCAAGGTACTCTCTCTGACTCTGTCTTGCTCTGCCCCCTTCCTTTCTTCCGTCATTGTTCTTATCAATTTATTCTGTTTCTCTTTCTAGGACTTCAACTCAGAAATTAGGTTACTGGATAGTCCATAACTGTTTCTTATTTTGGAGGACTTACTGTGGTGAAAACCCAAATATTCCTTGCTTTTTTAATTGGAATATTATATTGGGGGAAATCATCTATGTGGGACTTGAGGCTTGGTGGTTGTTTCTATCGTCGCAGATCTAGATTATGAATTATTTCAGTCAACCCAAATGACATCTACTGCTTTTATATTGATTGCCCTGCTTTGCTTTTTTACATTTGTTTTAAATCCTTTAACTGAAAGTTCAATGTTTAACATTTAGAAGTTTTGACTGATCTGTCAAAAAAGTTTATATACTTCAAGAAACTGCTTCTGTTCTTGCCATTTCTCTTGCTGCTGCAGTTATTGACTCTTTGTACTAACTAATTTAAAAATCTTGTCAACTAGCTTTAGCTCAAACCTTGTATCGCTGTGATTTTACCACTAGTTATAGATTACACTATTTTTCTTGTATTTTCTTATGAAAATATACAGTTCATATTTGATTTGGCAGATGCATAGACACATGCACCTGATTGTTGTGCAATGAATATTCTTGCAAGTCATGTCCATACTTGTTTGTTTTGGCTGGACATGAGAATCTCATATTTTGGATTTTGTTGTCTAATGACTGGAATCTTTGATGCTGTAGATCTCCAGATGTATTGGGGATGTATATTTGAAGAAGGCTGAGTTCAACAGGGAACCTTTATATGCTAAATTCCGCCTTCGGGAACCTTTCAAAAAACCAATATTGAGCGCAGAACCATCAATTTCAGAGCATCAACTGCAACCGCATGATCAATTTATTATATTTGCATCTGATGGCCTATGGGAACACCTTAGCAATCAGGATGCTGTTGATATAGTTCAGAATCATCCACACAATGTAAGTTCTGTTTTTTTCAGCACAAAATTTGGTATATTGATGTCTTATAATGGCACTTTAGAATCCCATTTGCATCGTGATTTTTGATGCAGTATTCATGAGGAAGATACCTGTTTATCAAAAAAAAAAAAAAAGGGAATTTAGAGAATTTGGATGCAATGTATGTTGGATAAGGTTGTAATTCCATTTTTTAGATGACATTTAGTCATAAAAATGTAGCCAATGGAGCTGCATCTGAAAATCATAATGAGTTGATGCAGTGTTGCCACCCTAGAGTATAGGCTTTGAATTTCATGAGTGGTGTCCTTGCCATGGAATGCCCAAACAGGTCCTGAATAGCCTGAAATTTGCGAGTTGTCATCAAACTTGCAGGCTTTAGGCCAAGTAAATGTAGGTTGGACCCGCATGTATGTGCACATAAATGGGGTTTCTGTTCGGTGTATATATGTGCATTTGGCAAAAGCTCCTGAATAGTAAAGGAATAAACGAAGCAAATGAAAGAGATTTAGTGAAGAGGATTAATGAGAAGTAAAGGGGGGAAACTTTATTTTTATTTGCTTCTTTATGCAGGGAATTGCTAGGAGACTGGTTAAAACTGCATTGCAAGAAGCACAAGAAATAGAAGTGAATACTCAAGATTTGAGAAGATTGGCGTGGGGTACGCCTACATTTTCCACGATTACTCACGGTGGTTGTTTTGTTTCTTGACTCAAATCTTGTGAGCAGGGCTGGCTCAGTCAAATCCCCTAGTATATCTGTGAGAGGAGGTGGAATTAGTCTGCCCTCTAACACTCTTGCTCCTTGCTCTACACCCACGGAAACTGGCATTACATCCTGATGTTGCTACTTCTCATGTTATTCTCTGTTGTACTACTCTTGCTCCTTGCTCTACACCCACAGAAACTAGCATTACATCCTGATGTGCTACTTCTCATGTTGTTGTACTACTCTTGCTCCTTGCTCTACACCCATGGAAACTAGCATTACATCCTGATGTTGCTACTTCTCATGTTGTTCTACTACTCTGTGTGTGAATACAAGATGGCCTCCAATTCCAAACAAGATATGAGGAGCAGGCCTTCCATTCTTTAATGTACCCTGTAACGTCAATGGCGAACTGATACTTCTGAGTAGCTTGTTTTGTGCCAGAGTGGGGTGAAAACAAAATCAAAAAGAATTGGGGAAGGAAACTTAAGGTGACAGTTATTATAGATCCTCGGTACAAGTTATTTCACCCTTTTTTTTCCCCTTTCCTTTTTTATTTTTCTCTTTCTTCTTCTGTGGGTCTTCGCTTTGGTAAATTGTAAGACATGGCAATCTACGTTTTCCTTCCCTGTGCTTGTTTATTGTCCTACTACAGTACAGTTACTGGTGCGAACATGAAAAAAAAGTTTCAGCGTAGAGTGATTGTCCACTTTTTGTGTGTGTGGCATGAGACGGTAATCAGGCAATGGAGTAATTGTTCTATAGGGAAACACATAAAGATGGAGGATTGTCAGGTAACGTCGATCAGGCATGCTTTCATCTGATGCCCACGGTTTGGCAAACACAATATTGCAATACAGTACAATGTTGCATGGACATTGCTCGATAAATTATGATGCCTTTTCAAAGATGGTGTTTAGGACAAGCAGAGCTATTCGTTTTTATGTGCATGATTGTAGAAACTTTCTACCTGGAGCATTTTTTCGTGCTGAGTCTTCTGTTATTTTTTATTTATAATTCCTATACTACTATAAGTGCATATCTAATAGTGCTTTCTTCTTACGGGGCGAGGTGGACGGCTGAGTTTCTCTCCTCTTCACCCCAAAAAGGGTGCTTCATTTTATTTACAAAATTTTCTGTAATCCCTAGAGTGTATGGCTGGTTGGTGGCAGAGGTGCAGAAGTAGAATGAATGAATAGTTTCTTGGTTGTGCAGAAATTATGTATCTGGAAAAATAATGCAGTCTCCCCGAGAGCCGGACTAACGATAACCTGCTCTATGGTGGTATCATACTCAGTTTCAAGCTACTACTATTGGCATGAAATCCCCACTCAGCTGCCAATCCTGCAAACGCCTCCATTGGACTCATTGGGTCCAAAGCCATTTCCACAATAGGTATCTCCGTCTCTGAGATGCGCTTTGTATGGTTCTACTCTACAACTACAATCTTTTCAGATGCCCTTTTGTTTGTTAATAGGCACATCAAGGCGAGATTAAGGTGGATTTTTTTGTTTTCTTTTTCTTTGTGGGGTTGGTGTATGCAGGTTTTGTATCGACAGCTTATCTTTGATGTGCTCTATTTTTCCAGGGTTTGGACATAAGGAATTAAATTAACTCTGGGGACTCTGTAGGGATGGGGAGGGAACCTCTTTTTCCCATCTGCTGTCTTATCTTTTTAGGGCATATGGCTGCAACCCCACGGTAACCCTTAACCCCTACCACGGTTTCATCCAAACGTCCCTTTAACTGAAGGCACAATTCTCAATGCCACTGCCCAGTTGCTTTTTTTTTTCTTTTTTTTTTTTTTAAATTTTTTACTCTACCAACTTGGGTTTTATGAAAAGGGTTGGGGTCATTGTGCATGGGACAGAAAGGGGTTGGTTTGGGAGCACTAACGATTAATATTGAATGGGTAAACACTAATAACTAGCATTGAGTTAGAAAAGGAAAAGGATTGAAAGTTGGAAGTATTGTTTATTTTGTGAAATTCCTAAGATAGTGATGTTTGATCTTGGATATTTGCTTTTGTTATGAGTGATATGAATTTATTATAATAATATTATTATTGCATTTCAAAAATTCAAATATAATTAATATATCTACATAACAAAAATTAATATATGATTATTAAAATTATGTTAATAATATTATTGAATGAACTAACATTTAAGTATTTTTCTTATTAAAAATTGATTAATATTTTAATTAACATTTTAAATATTATTAATTAGACAAATTAGTGAATCCAGTAGGGTAACTAGATTTGGTGCACTAATAGGTGGCTGAACAAGGAGGAGATGGAGGCGCCTGTTGGAGGAGGCCGTAGAGGTTGGTGAGAAGGTTGGCACAGTCTCGCGCACAATGGTGGAGAAAAGAGAAAAATGACTATCATGCCCTTAAGTTTTTAAAATTCATGAGAATGATACTAACTTATAAATAGTTAAAAGTAATTGATTATTACTGATTATTTAAAAAATATACATATTTTAAAATTAATTTTTTTAAAAATGTCGAAATTTGTGTGATCTCAAGAGGGGGGTGAATTAAATATTTAAAAACTTTTTGACTAATTAAAATATTTCAATTCACCACAGTTCATATCTTATTCAATATTAAAAACGTGTATGTAAAATGATTAAACTATCATTGTAGACATACATGTGTGTAACATATATCATTTAAATTAAATGTGTGTATGCAAATAGTTATAGTAGTAAATAAGTAAGCATACACATATGAAAATTAAAGTGCAATAATTAGATGAGATAGGAAGAGAGAGACATACGATATTTGTTATCGAGGTTTGGTCAAACCAGTTTACGTCTCCACATTGAGTATACCCGTCAAAGATTACACTATCTCTGCTCACTTAAACGGGCGGAGTAGAAGCTGTTACAACCTTTCCTTACGGGCAAAGTAAACCCTAACTCGATTACAAGGCTGAGCCCAACTTGTCTTCCTTACGGGACAGAGACTCCCCAATTTAATTTTTCGAGTTCCGATCTCACTTACGGGGCTGAGACTCCTCGGTTCAATTCATGGGATGAATCTTACTGATACATTAAAAATATTTTTGTACATGATAAAATACTTTTAAATACAAGCAGAAATGTACAACGTTTAAATTCTAAATAAATGCACTCTAATATGATATGAAATATGCTCAGTAGAGTAAGGGTGCTTTCAAAATAATTTTTATAATCTTTGAATATAATATGTATGATGAGGACCTCAAAGATTTAAATCATACAATCAGAATTATTTTTTTTCGCCAATATTTACATAAGAAATAGAGGAACCAGGGTTTTTACCTTTGCAAAAGCTTTGCACACTCAAACAAATACCCGCATTTAAACGTTATGTGCAAACCAAGTAAGGCTATCTTTTCGCCAACAAAATAATTAACAGTGGACATAAGTAGAGAATTCCCAAAACGTTTACTCTAACAAATCGTTTTTTCTCAACTGCAACCGAGAGAGAGTAAAACTCTTGAATGAAATAAATGCCCAAATAAAAATACTTTATTGTAAAAATAATTTTCAAGAAAAAATGAAAAAGAATTTGGAGAGTATAAAAAAATGACCCCAAAGTGATTTTGTAATAAAAAAATTATTTGGGGAAACTTTGATTAAGAAATAATTTGAGAGAATTTTAATGCTAATCAAAGTTGCTAATCTAGAGTTATGAAGGGGTATTTATAAATTTTTCGAAAATAATAACCGTTAGGGACACGCTTGACATTTTGGAAAAGTTTAATTATAAGTTAATGACATTTTAGCCCTTAAAAAATTTTCAACTCGAGAGGTTTGGTCGATCATATTAATAGGTTAGGTTGATCGTGTCAATTTTGAACTATGGATTTGGTCAACCGTCTTAGGGCAATTTTGAACCCTTCGTAGGTTCGGTCGACCATGGCTAAGGTTCGATTGACCGCTTGTATGGTTCGGTCAACCGTGACCCATTTGAACTGTGAGTTCGATTGACCAAGTAGTTGGGGGTCAAACACTTGTTAATTCGGTTGACTGTGGATGGTTAGTTCATTTTAGAACAATCGACCAAGCCAAGTCAATATATTAACTTCTGGTCAGCTTGGTCAACCGTGACATTTATACTGCCAAGGGTTCGATCGATCGAGACAATCAAATGTTTGACTTTAGGGTAGGTTCGGTCGACCAAGTTGGTGTACTAAATGGTTCGGTCGACCGAGACTTTTGAATAAAACCTAAAAACCCAACGTTGGTTGACTGTAAGCCCTAAAGCTATATGAAAATAGTTGAGTCAGGTGTAATCCCAATAGGGGGGGTGAATTGGGTATTTAAAAATTCTAAGGCACTTAGTTACCTCTTACACCCTTCTTATAAATTTACCAATAAATTCTTGTTACTCAATTACTTAAGTGCAAAACTATCCTATCTATGCATGTAATATACACAAATTAAATGCAATGCTGAAAATAAAGAGTGAAGGGAAGAGATAAGACAAACACAGTTTTACGAGGTTCAGTCGACTTGGCTTACGTCCTCTCCTTGAGCAACCACTCAAGGATTCACTAAAACCCTACTCCTTAAAGTGGGACGGAGCTTCCCGTAAAATCCATTGCTTATAAGAGGCACAACTTCCTCCTATTCCGCTGCTTACAAGAGATACAACTTTCTCCTCACACACCAGTTCACACCCCGAACCGTGTATACAATAAAATCTGAAAAATACACTCAAAATAATGCTTCTAACAAAAGCTTGCGAGTACAATTCCAAATTCCTAACACATGACATTGATATAACTTGAAGTTCATGAATGTATGAAAAACATACATTCGTTTATGTATGATATGTGTCACACACAAATTCGTATTTAAAATCAAAACTCTCAGTAATATTATTTGAAAGCCTTGCGTTACTAGGGTTCTTGGTTCACTTTGTAAGATGGCAAAGTATATTTGAAGTGAATTCGTTAAACAAAATCTTTGTCTTGAGAATTAAAAAACAACTCAATCAAAATCACAAAACTGTATTTCATGTATTCAAGCACAAACTGAGAATAATTAATTTTCAGAAAATACCCGCAATTAATGTATAGTTTTTAAGTACCAAGGATATTTAATCAAGTAGTATATAACTAAAATAATATATCCTTTTGGAAAGACACACTTGTAATCAAAAAATCAATCAAGCAAGTTAATAAGTTTTTCCTCGAGTAATGACTTCTCAAAAATATATTTTATATTGATAGGCATAACTCAAGATCAGAACTTTTCAATACTTAATCAGAGAACAAGTATTAGATGAATAAAAAGTCACAACACTAATAACTTCAAGATCAAACCTATATACAGATTTGAGTCCAGTTGATTACACAGTTCCCTTTGAAAATCTTATTTGATTTGGCCCAACTTGAAGATTTTAGATTAATGTTAGGCAATCGATAACACTTTTTAATGATCTTACAACCAGGTGTGTTCCGTCTCTTTCTTTCTTGTGTGTCTAACTTCGTTCTAGGTTTAAGATCTTCATAATATTAGTATATTACTCATTAGGATTGATCTCAGCCGTAGACAATTAATATAGCCTTCAAGTCTTTTTAATAAGAAAACTGCATTTTTAGAAAGGCTTTCCCGCGAGTTTCGGCAACCCGAACTCGACTTAGGAGGCAGCTATCCTAAGTGGCAACTTTAAGCACCTGATGTTCCAGGGTCAGGCGACCGAGGTACCTCTACCAGGTTCTGTCTTTCCTATTTAATTCTTCAGGCTACTGAACTTAATCTTCAAACTACCGAAGAAATTCTTCAGGCGCTTGAGGTTAACTTCAGGCTACCGAAATTCTCTCCTTTTTTTATTTCCTTTTTCCAATTAAAAAAAATATTTTGCTTTTTTTTTTGGGCCTTTTATAAAACATATATTTCATAATTTTCCAAATATTTATAGATCCATGAAGATTCCCTAATGATGTACATGAAATGCGTGAATCCTAACAATCATTCTAAGTTATGAGTCTCAAATTAAATCATACGAAAATGTAAGTACATGAAATCTAAATACCCATTCCCAAAATATTCTTGAACTTTGCCGCTTGCATCTTGATTCTCATACTCTTTGAGTTTCATGGTGCTTTCTAAAAATGTATAAGCTTTACTTTATGACGTTCATGACTCGTTATCTTTCCGTGCATGCTCAGTGTAAGTCATGTTCACAAACTCAATGCACATATCAAATATCAAGTGATTTGTCATTATCAAAATAGGATTGGACTCGTAGAGTCAACAAAAACCTTTGTAAGATTTTATCTTTGTATGAAAAATGTTTTGTATGAAGTGTAGGTGCCCTAAGGTCAGTCTATGGTCAATCTGAGCATTTAAACCATATCATGTAGATGCATGCATTATTACAGACCAAAGATAAGAATTAAATGCAATACAATTCAAAATATGTCTTCTTCTTTTTGCTCTTCTCTTCATGGAATATGCCAATATGATGCGAGTTAAGTCTTCTAACTTCCATTTCCCTTTTGCCATAAGTAACATGTACTTTGTTAATATCAAAATAGGGATCGGATTTAAAAAACCAACAAAAAATATTTTTTTTTGCCATTAATATATATATATTTTTATATAATCTGCATACAAAAAATGTAAAACAAAATTGTACTGGAAGGAAATGTCAAGTTCCTCATGGACTATGCCTTAATTGCTTTGAAAAGAGTAACTGGTCTGTACCAATCAGGCTCCCTTATTGTCCATTTGAGAGAACCCATCTCTGTTTTATAATGACCTAATTCGTGTAAGACCTAACTTGGAATTCACATAATTTAAGAATTCAGTCTTAAAGTCTTAAAGACTACTTTTACTTTAGTGAGTTGTGTATAAGAAGGTACCTTCTCTACCATGCATTAAAGGGCAAAGCAATGTTATGACAGTCCAGCCCAGTCAGTGCTTAGACAGTCACATGACTCAAAAACGAAAGTAACCTCTGTGTAGTATAATGCAACTCTGCACCCCCCCTTTCCTCCACATGAACTCAGGTGGTAATATGTTTGCTTTTGTTTATAATAGAAAGCTAATTTTAGAGATGAGGATACTTGCCATGTGAGCTAGCTAGCTACTAACTTCTACTGTAATGGAAAATTAGTTCAAAATTGTCAGAGATTTCTACTCAAAAGAGTCACTTGGAGTCTGAAAATTGTTTATTATCAGGGATATTCTAATAGTTATAATAATTATAGCACATTTGAAGTTTGAAAAATATTAAAAAAAAAGTAAAAGAGGACGAATTTGTATATTGTTATGTTTGGTTATCAATAAAGAAAAGACAAAAAGAAAATAAAAAATATAACGAATTAATGAACAAAATTTTAATTTTATACGTACTTAAGATTTGATTTTTCTTAATTTTTAAAAATCCATTTCACCCCCCTCTTGAGACTATTCCATTCCCCTCAAACTTGATTCCCAACATGATGTCTTGTTGTAATTTCAGCACAAATGACATTATTCTCTAAGCTTCTACAAACTAACCTTGTCCCATTATATAGGTCATTTGTAAGGTCAAGGATCCTTAGCAATAAGACAGGGCAATTCACTTGGAGCATAAGTCTATGGAGGCAATGCCCATTTGGCATCAAAGTATTCAAAAACTCTTCTGGGTATTGATTTTGAGTATCATCAATGGTTGTGTCGTAGCTAAAATATCATCTCTAGAAAACATACAAATGAGTTCCTTATTTAACATGTATACAAATTCATTTTTAGTAGCAAGAAATAGCACGATTTGTTATATACTCAGTTGATTGAACATTTTGGTGTAGGCATGGGAAAACATTATTAATAAGTAGGCTCTTTGCATTCTCCACCTTTCGGTACTTGATCATGTTCATTAGGAATTTTTATCATATCACCATTTATTGTAGTTCCCTCACCATTCCCAACCCGCTGTAGGTAATCACAAAATGTTGGATTAGTTTGTGCTCACATATTAATTGTCAAGATTAGTTATTCTATGTTATTCCAAAGATATGATTTCACCAAGCTTGCATTGATAGTTTGTGCCCTTGTTTCTTTAGGTACTATTGGTAATACTTGTCTGAAATCACAACCAAACACAATCACTTTACCCCCAAAAAGTTTCTAGTTGTTCATAATATCTTGTAAGCTCCTATCTAAACCTTCTATTGTCCATCTTTTAGCCATTGGCGCCTTATCCCAAATAATAATTCTTGACCTTCTTAATAATTCAGTTGTTCCATTCTCGTTCGGAATGTCACACATTGTGGATTCATTGCCATTAATGGGTATTTTATACCTTGAATGTATCATTTGACCACCTGGAAGTATGGATGCATCAACACTAGATGTTGCTATAGCTATTGTCATCGTTCCTTTCGATCTAATAGTGGCTAAATGCATGATACAAAAAAGTTTACTGGTGTGACAAGGTCCATCAATGAAAAATATTCAGCTAGTGTTAGTATTCGTAAGCTAATTTTCACTATTCAAGTATGTAAACAATTGTTGGTCTTCTAATGAAATGGGTATGGATAGTTCATCAACAATTTCCCCTTTCTCATTGAGCAAATACAATCACCATTTAAATGAATAACTAGTAAGTAGTAGTCATCTATTTTTTCCCCATGCTCTTGATAAAGAACTTCACATCCTCAATTGTTTTCCAAATTTATACCTATGGCATGATACCTTGTTCACATTTATAATCTCCTAATAATGTTTCATGATACTTATCCCATAATTCTCGTACATCAGTTGGTTGAAAATAAACCAAAGTACTAGGTAAAGACCTTGGCATTTTGTATGAACTTGCTTCGTATAGATATTGTCAAATATTGTCATCTATTTCTAGAAGACCCCTTTTTTGTGCAGTTTCTTTAATGTTGTATAAAGAATACCATTATATGAATATAAATCATCATATGATATTGGACCCCTAGCATTATTTAATAGGAATCTTTAATAGTATCTCTCTCCTTTCAAAGGAGTTACACTATTTATACGACCAATTACTCCTTTTACTTGTCTTTTTTGCCACAGTCTGTCTTCTTTATGATTGTCGCAATTCGTTATCTTGAGCACATGTCGTTAAAAGTTCAGTAAGCATTGTCTTTGGTAATAAATTTGAGTTAATAACACTAAACAAATTTTAGAGTTCACCATATGTAATGCATTGCTTGTTTGGGAGATGCAACTATAGATTTGTCAATATAGGGTACATTTCATTTAGATTGAACTCAAATATCCTTCTTGTCGCTTCTTGTGCAGATACACAACGTGTATCTTGAAAACGTTGTATCTTATCAATTCCTTCTTCACCACCGCTATTCATTGTATTAATGACAACTTTATCATAGCCATGACATATGTATTTATAAAGATATTTAACTACTTTCAAGAAAGAACATATTTCAACATTTATGTGGCAAATATAACGTGATAAGAGGAAGGGATTAGAAGGCACAACCCATTTATTATCAAAAATTGCATTATGAACAACTACCTTTGGCCTCTCAACACTCCTCTTATAAATAGGATTAGAATCCTTTCCCTGCATTATCTTTTGACAGAATGCCCTAGGATAATGATTTTGCATTTGTCATTTTGCATGCACAAATTTCTCTTATTAGTCTCTCCACATGGCCCATGAAGCACATGTTTAACCACCTTCTCATACAAATCAAGATTTTCCGTTCGATCCAAAATCTCTGCACGAACAAATTTATTAAATTGATCAAGACTTGTAATCTTATATTCTGCGTTTAAAATTATTAGCATATGAGCATAAGGTAGTCCCCTTTCCTAAAAGTCTATTACGTGGACACGTGCAGCAAACTTGCCAAAAACACTTCTTTGAACAATTGATCCTTCAAATCATGTAGTTTGACCTTAAACACCCAAGATATCAATTTAGGTCTATCTTGGGTCAATTGTCCTTCCTTCAATTCTTCCACATTTAAGTCAGGCATCCTTCATAACATAAATAAACTATAATAGGTTATGGAAGAAAATATCATGGATTAAGTGCTACAAATATCTCATTGAAATTGTAATACAAATCTAATCCTTTTAAGTCTTTCTTCCACGGGGTATCACATTCTCTCCCACTTACAGAACGCAACGTCCTCGTTGCGAACCCACATTTCCAAACTCAAGCGATGTGAACCTCATCACACTTTCAATTGAGTAATTGCTCTGATACCATTTTGTAACGCCCCGACCTGGGTCTGTCAGGGAGCACTGCGTCTTTCCTCCTCCACCTAGACCAGACAATAGGGGGCGAGCCTTATCAGACTAATGACTGACCCTACAAACCAACACGTGCCCTTTTTAGTGTGTTTTGTCCTCACTCACACACTTCCTGAAAAAACTTCCTAGAAGGTCACTCATCCTAAGATTACTCCAAGTCAAACACGCTTAATCGTGAAATTCTTATGAGAAGGCTCCCGAAAGGAAATGTGAACTTTGTTGATATGGGTTACATTTAATTCTTTTAAGCATTTTTTACACAGGATATCACACACACACACACAAACATAGCAAAATAAATAGATTTAGTACTTTTAAACAAAAGTTATATTAATTAAATAAATTTCATACTCGAACCTTTGTTTATGTCCATTGTCCTAGGCTTAAGCACTTGAAATGTACTTTATGTTTTAAATAAATGTTTCCTACATTGATAGAAATGCACGTTCCTGGTTGAGAAATAACCAATAGGCACATGAAAAAGTTATAAATTCTATACTACAATGAGTTAAAATTAAAGAACATGCGGGCTAGAACTACAAGCTAGTGTTTTTGGCTCCACCACATCGTCTTTAAAAAAAACCCAAGACGAGTCTTACAGAGAAATTGATATAATTAATTAATATAATTTTTTAATGGTTTATTATATAATATATTTTTTGAAAGATAGTTTTTAGAATAAAAGTATAGACATAGAGGTGCTTTCCAAAATTAACAAATTTAAAAAAAATTTAGAAAATAAAAAAAAAATCATTAATCGAATTATCACTAAGTAAATTAAAGATAAAATTTATCTAACTTTAGGCAGCAAATCATAGTTACACGGACATACATACAAGTATACACGCTTACATATAATAATATATTATATAAAAATAAAAAATGAAAAATTTATATGTATTTATTAAATATCTTATCCATGTCACATATATTAATATTAAACTTAATATCTTGTCATTGAATTTTAATATTCCATACTACAAGAAAATCCATTGTTGAATATACTGGAATTAGCAGTGGTTTAGAAACTAAAATTGTCAGCTCTATCAGCATAATTTTCCACGTCCCACCTCACGCCTACCCATCTAGTTTTAAGGTCCAGTCTTCTCCACATTTGTTGTGATCTTCGTCATCAATTGCAAGATTGATCAAGTTCAGATCTTCCCAATCCCAAGATGTGCTATCTAATGAAGTCTCAATGTGATCAAAATAGCTACCAATTTACTCTGCTATGGCCACAACTCATGCCTTTATTTCTCAACTCCAAAGTATTCTATTTTACATAATAGAACTATATTCCCTCCATATAAATTTAAATCTATTTAAATTTTCAAAAATGTTGCGTAAGTTGTCCTCTGAGAGATTATAGGAGGGAATTTTGGATACAAAACCCTCAATTAGAGGGTCATCCCTCAATTATAGGGACAGCCTTTAATTTAGCCTTGATATATGTATAACTAAATATTGATAAATTTCTCTTTTATATATACTCATTCATCCTTGTAAAGAAAGTATTGAATATACGAAATTTTTTATACTCTGTCATGGTATCAGAGCAAGGTCGTAGGACCTCTGCTCCAATTATCTAGTGATCATAATTTTTTTTTTTTCTATTCATCACCAAGAGTCTTGTGCACGGGCATCTCTAGCCCAGATGACGGCGACGGCGATACGCCCAAACACACCCATTCATCACCGAGAGCCTTGTACCCGACCATCTCTCGCCTACACGACGACGACGGCAACACGCCCAGACACACCTGACATCTCCGATACTTTGTCATACCTCACGACAGACGGTAGCTTCTTCTTCTCAATTGTTGATATGCCTCTGAGATCAGTCTTCAAGGTTGGTTGACTCATCTTTCTCGTCGAAGAAAATCAAGATCGTCATTCAATATTTCGTTGTCAAGAACAAAAGAAACCCTTCTATCCACCACAATCACAGCAACAATAGCAATCGATCCCAATCCATGCTCCCTACTCCCGATCCTTTTTAAGCTATTCATCCCAATTTTTTGACCTATCTTGTTTTCCTCTTCCTTCACAACAATCGCACACCCACTCTCGCAGGCATTGGCTAGGCTCCTATTTATTCTAGGAGCACATGTGCACGATGACCCCATCCACCTTAATAACTGCACACCCTCCCTCCAGGGATAATACAGAGTCCCATATTGATGAATCTTCACCTTCCTCCATCTTGGTTGAGTTGACCACAAAAATGACTGAAGTTTTGAGTAAAGCTTCAACCCCAACCCAAACCACCGATATTGCTACAAGACTAATCGGTATCAAGTAAAATGGCACCAACTAAGCTCTTTAGTCCTAGGTTGTCGAGATATATATCTTGGGCAAAGACAAATTGGGGTATATATACGACAATCTCCCTCAACCTCCTCAGATGGACTTGACCTTTAGACAATGGCATACATACAACTCTATTGTTAAAGGTTGGTTGATTAATTCCATGGATTCCTCCCTTATCAATAACATCATTTGATTTCTAACAACCAAGATAGTCTAGGATGCAATTGCTACTACGTATTTTGATGGCAGCGACACTATAAAGGCCCAAAAATTTTAAATAATAAGAAAATAAGAAAAGGAGGAAATTGAGTTTGGTGAAAACCAAACCGTCGATGGTTTGGGGAGGGGAGCAAAAAATCGTCGATAGTTTTTTATTTACCACAGGCCAGTTATAGGTGAAACAGTAAAACGAGCGGGTTAAAAACCCAAACCGTTGACAGTTTTGTGAAGGGTGTAGAAAACAGTCAACGATTTTGTCTGCAGAGTTGATTTTAAAGGGAAGTCCCACGAGCTTCATTTTTTAAATCAAAACAAAATCTCCCTCTCTCTCTCTCTCTCTCTCTAAACCCTACGGTCCTAACCCTCTTCTCTCTTCATTTTCGCTCCGATTATAGCTTGTTTTGACTATCCGAAGCTATCACGAGGTTCGTAGGGTGATTCTCTACAAATTAACAAGAGCGGATCGTTGAGTTGGAGTACCGGGGCACCACTCCAAATTTAGGATAAGTAAGGTATTTTAGGGTTTAATTGTTAATTTGGAGTATATGGGGTCTAGGAAATGATAAATGAGAAATATTATGGGGGTTGAGTTGATTAATTTGGGGAAAAATGTAATTTCAAGGTTTTGAACTTCGACCGCTGTGTGGTGTGGATTTAGGGTTGCTAGCAGGCTTCTTAGTAAGGCGGGTTAGGGGATAGATTAAATTAGGTATTTTTAGTAAATTAATCATTGAATATATAGTATTTGATTCAGAAAGATATATATATGAATTAGTATAGCTTTTGGAAATACTGATGTTGAATTGAGGGAACGTTGAAAACATATTTAATATTATTTTGTTAGCAAAATATGATTTCCTAGGCCAGATAATTTATTACAGAGTAGTACTCACTTGTGTGTGGCATGAGTATAATATTACTTTAAATAATGGTATGTCATAATATTTTATGAACTCCCTTCGTTGGCTCGTCGACGAAGACGCCGCCTCGTCGACGAGTTTGGCCGAGTCAAAGGTGCTATAAATATCCATTTGGGTTGCTTCTTAGCTAAGAAATGAAAATTCTCTCTCTCTCTCTCTCTCTCTCTCTCTAGATTTCTTCACCGATTGTTGCCTGAATCGACGATCCAATGTTACCACGAGAATTAGGGAAGGATTCTCTTTGAGATTTGTGGAACGGATCTTCATTTCGAGCATTTTCAGGTTTTAGCTTAAAATCGAGGTAAGACTCGGTTTTCAATTTTGTTTCGAAAGTTATTGTAAGGAATAGAATTTTGAGTATGTTCCGTACTGTGGTTTATTGGTTTTGGGAACTCGGTTCATGATTTAGGGGCCGTAGAGTTCGGGTATGGATTTTCAGGGAAAGGTAAGAGGATTTTGTTTATGTTGATTATTTTCGAAATTGGATTCGGTAGAACTGTGGTTCATGGTCTTCTGTGTGTTTTGGTTACTCATTTGGGGAAATCTAACGAGTAAAATTATGGGTTTTTCATATTACAATTTTGGGAAAAGGGGGCAATGGGTTGCATCTCTGGTTTCGTTGGAAAACCGTGAATACAATGTGATATATATTATGTTATGGGGATGGTCGTACCTTGACTTGTTTAAACTATATATTTTTTGAAAATCATGATTTTAGATTACCAAATGGGTGTGGATTGTTTGGTTATATGAACATGCATGGTTGTGTTTTACTGCAATGAAATAGGAATGAATTCCTAATTGTTTGGGGTTGTGAAAGAGTGTCCGGCTCTATATCTGAGGGTGTAAAATATCACCTGCCATGTTTGGTAAGAATGTTGGCTCTATATCCGAGGGCGTAAACCTTACCGGCTAATCACCGAAGGGTGTGGATCCACCAGTTGTACCGGTACGATGCCATGGGAGCCTAGGCTACGCCATATGCCAGGGACGCCGTGTAATGCGGGCTGGCTTTAGGCCGAAGGGTGTGACAACACCGGGTTACTTGATCGTGTGTGTGCGCGTGTGATGCACTATACTTGATTTTGTGAGAATACTGGAATTGCATTGAACTGTATATGTTTTATGTCATAATAATACTCATATGTCTCACATCGATATAACCTGGATCTGCCTTACTAAGAGGTGTCTCACCCCTATCGTACGTACATGTTTTTCAGGTTTTTCGAATAACCGGAACTAGTGTCTTTGTGTGAGAGCATAGTGGTCGGTGTACTACGAGAAGTACTTAAGTAAGTACTAGGACTGTATTTATAACGACTCGAAGAATAATGGTATTTAAATAATAAGAAGAAAGGGAAATGGAAACAGGAACAAAAGGAGGCAGTCGACTTTGTCGATGAACGCGATGTTGCATTTTGGATGGGATAGTCCTATGAAATTTTCCAGGTCTTGTCGACGAACACAGGGGATTTGTTGACGAGAAGATACCAAGAGAATATTTTTGGAAGCCTGAAATTCGTTGACGAGGGTTGAAGTTCGTCGACGAACTTTCTACAGGACTCTTCAATGAGGTGACGTGGCTTGTCGACGAATCCCATAGTATAAATAGGGTTAAACGTGATTTTCAGTGCATTTTCTTGCGTAGAAACTCTCTCTCTCTCCCATCCTTCAGTTTCTCCTCCTTCTCTCTAAGATTTTGGGTCGGATTTCCACCGGTTCGACAATTTGAAGCAACCACAACGCTAGTAGGAAAGTTCTCTACAAGTCTGCCGGAGCGGATCGTCGGTGGGGCTGAGTTGGAAATCATCCCAAATCCAGGGTAAGACTTTCTACTCAGTATTTGGTTATTTGATAGTTGTAGAAAGCGCAGTATGTGTAGAAATATTGAACTTTAGTTATGGAAAATTCCGTTTTCAGGGTGTTGAACGAGGAACCCTACGGGTGCAGGAGAGTTTGATTTAGGGACTTTTCAGGACACAGGTAAGGGGATAAACTAAGTTAGTTCTTTTTATGAAAATGTATGTATATGATTATAACATTTGATTTCAGGGAAATAAATATATTTATATACGGTTTATATTTGGGAAATACTGTTGATAATGATGGTGTGTTAAATATACGAAAAACCTGTTTTGTGTGGCATGAGTAGAAGTTAATATGAAATACTGTTTTCTGGGAATGTGTTAATGATACAGATTTTTATAATGGAAAACTGGCGTACGGGACGAGATTTTTATGTGTATGATTGCCGGCATACGAGTCGAGCTATGTGTATAATTTGCCGGTGTACGGACCGAGCTATGGAAATGATTTGCTAGCATATGGGCTGTACTATGTGTATGATTTGCTGACGTACGGGCCGAGCTATGTGTATGATTTGCCAGCGTACGGGCTGTGCTATGGATATGATTTGCCGACGTACGGGCCGAGCTATGATAAAATGTGAAATACCAGCGTACGAACCGATGATTTTCATGATATATGTATATATGCAAAATGATATGATTGACTTGATAATTAATGATATTAAATATTCATGTATCACAGTTTCAGTATATATTATATGATATCAGAACATGGTTGGTTTGGTCAAGGCTAGCACTTGCACGATATCGTTACTATGTGTCCATGGTCATCATGATCATGATATTTGTATTAATGCCGCTGTACGGAATGGTGTGAGATTGGATGGTTGATGTGGTTTTTAAGAAGTGTGTGAGCGCCCTTGGTGCACGGACCAGGTCTGGTAGACCCGTCAGACTTATAGACTGTGTTTTTGATTTGGCAGTGGTCGACCAACCATTGTCAGGTCCCGCCTTCGGGCCACACAACCTAGTCATGTGGGGGTAATATATGACAATAGCCAGTTAACCTACCTGAAATGTTTTTGTATTATTATTATATGAGATAATATATGTTTATGAAAATGCAGTATGTTCTGCCATGTTTTGATGATATATATGTTTTCCTAGATTTGACATAACAGTTTAATGAATATGTTCTGTATGGTATATGTATAACACAGTATACTCACGTTGCCACACACTAGTATTAGTTTATTTCTCTTACTGAGAGATGTCTCACGCGCGAATTTTATAAATATTTCAGGAGCCCCTGATAGGAAAGCGGGTAAAGTCCCACTGATCTAGTACCGTTGTTTTGCCCTTCCAGAAGGGCAAGTGTTTTGATAGGGTCGGGTACATTTTGTGGAAATGGCTCTAGGACATCTTTTGGATTGTGTATTGTGTATATATATATAGTGGTTGTAGTAACTCTGGTATTGCGATGTATGGTATTGTGAGATGTATATGATTGTATGATTCCTGCTGCTTAGGCTTCTGCTATATGTTATAATATATCCTTGGTACCCACGGGTCCAAGTAGGTTATGGTCTGCCGAGTTTTGTGATATTGGTTTATTTATGTTATGGAAGGGGAAAAAATATGTGGAAATTAAGCAGGTCATCACAGTATCGGATTGTCTTTTTGCGGTTTTTGGATGACACCCGAGTGTATGTTTTGTATTATGGAGTCCTGACTCCTTTTGTATAGACTCTGCTATGGTACAAGATATGTATAGAAAGAATATTTTTCCACCGTGTATTTGTCATGTATATGAATGTGTATAGGGTGTACAGGAACCCCACGGGGTTGGACCCTCGTTCATTGTGGCGTATCATTGGTATTTTGTATGATACAAGGACAAGTTAGATTACTTATTCACTCCTCGGTCCCATTACCGGTTCAGGGCGTGACAATTAACATGGGATATGATGTGGTTTCTGTATTCTAATATTTAAATTGTTATGAATGCTTTATTGGTTTTAAATATTAGCATACCTGATTAATTGGGGGAATTGTGACTACTTAGAATGACCCTAGGTTGTGTAATACTGATTGCGGATTAAATTGAACTTAGGCAGAAATTTTAATTTCCAATTCACCCTCTCTTGGGATCATACCAATCACATCAATTTGTTCAAATCTGAACCTTCCACCATATTAAGTCAATATAACCTTTGCTTAAAAAATAATTTATTTGAAAAAGACTTAGACATATACCGGCTTTCCACTTTCTGCCAAACTACTGCCGGAGAATCCCTTTCCATGACATGATATAGTATGTCATTGGCCAAACATAATCTGATAGTAGCTACAACCTTTGCTTCCAATTCCTTCCAATTTGAATCATCCATGATTTCAGGTTAAAATTCTTATAAAACCTTCACCTTACGTTGCTGCACTAATAGATCCTTCACTTTTCTCTGCCATAAATCAAAGTTTTTGGTTCCATCTAATTTGACAACATTGAACTTTGCAGAAGAAGTTCCGGAAGCCATTACAACAATACTTTAATACCAATTTGCGGTGTAAAATGAATGCGCAATGGAATAATAACAATATGACAAATGTAGCACTCAACGGTGAAAATATAGAACAACATTCATGCAGAGATAATAATGAAAGCAATAACAAATGCACAAGGAATTATGTGGTTCGACAATGCCTACATCCACATGAGCAATTATCAGTATTTCTTATTATCTTGTGGCAAAGACACAAACTCTATTACAGATACATCATATACAATGTATATATAAAGTTTCTGGAGGCTTTCCCTCCAAAACCCAACCAACTTAACGTCACTATTGAAAATTTGAAAATTGGCGCTAGGTTCTTGAGCCAAACCATCACTGGTTTCAAACATCTTGTTAACGATTTCAGATAGAGAGCAAAATCTCTCTGAAACTGGGCCAAATCGTCGACAATTATAGGGCTACCGTCGACGGTTTCCCTTGTTGACACCAGCATCTTGATGTCTACCATATTTTATTTTTTTTGTGTATTCCCTCCGTTGAGTATATGAGCCACATATCACAACAAAACTAGAAGACCCAAACAAACTAGAATGAACTAAGATTAATCTCTGGCAGTTGACAACCACCTACGAGCAACTGTGAGGTCTACAATTGCCACAGATGTTGAAGATGGAGCAAGAAAGATATACAATGGGAGACCAAAACTTACCAAATTTAATGGTGGAGTTTCCTTTTAGAAGGAATAGTTTTATTGCTCAAACACTTTAAGTTGGTACTTTTATTTAGAAAATCGCGGGAAGATTGTAAAAAGAAGTGGAAGATCCAATAATTTTACTTGTTTGCAGAAGAAATGCTAGCATTCTTGTATGTAGTAGAAAGAATGGAGGAGTTATGATGTGTATATAGGGGTGAGCATTCGGTTGGTTTAGTTAATCGAAATTTGGTTCGGTTGGTTTTGAGTTTGGTTAATATGGAATATCGGTTCGATTTGGTTAATGAGATTTCTTAACCGAAATTTTTCGGTTAAATTGGTTAACCGATTTTAATCGATTTAATATATATATATATATGTAATATAAAGTTTTAATATATATAATATAAAAAAATATATAAAATTTGAGTATTTATAATAGATAAAATGTTTTAATATATATATATAATTATTTATTATTATTTTAACTCAAAAATCTAATTGAAAACTGAAAATCGAAATTTAATGAAAATGAAAATCAAACTGAACCGAACCGAATTGAATACATTTTGAACCGAATTGAATCGAATCGATCGAATTTACTCTGTTTATTTAGTTTTGACCGAATTATGCTCACCTCTACACGTATGGGAAATGAGGAGAATTGACGAAGGTACTAGAACAGAAAGATTTAAGGTGTGAGATATCGAAACGAGGGATTCTAGAACTATAGCTTCTACCTTACAATTATTATTAACAAATTTTATATAATTAACCATAAATACATATTTTATAAAATAAAATATAACTAGACTAATCTGATCTGTTTTAACCGATTATAATCGAACCGTTCGCTAAATGAATCAAATATGGTTTTTTATTTTATATCGGCTCCCTGAATGGGTCGGGTCGGATTTATCCACGGACATCCGCCTTAAAAGCCCATTAATGATTAATGCATCAAGCCCAACAACCCCCCAACCCACTTTACCCACGTCCAATTCACTGCCAACTGCCCAGTGCCCATGCGCACGCGGCCACACGGCCCACCCCCCCCGGCCCAGATTCTCAGCACGGGTCACAGACTGCACACAGTACTCACGCGACCACCTCACTCATCTGAATCTTTTGATTCTTCTTTCATTCTCTGCGCTCTCTGCGTTCTCACCTCCCTGTTCCCGGTCACTTTGTTTAGGGTTTCATACATTTTTCGTCGCCGTCGTCGATTGCCGCCCATCGCTCGCTCGCTCGCGGAGCCTTGTGAGTCCGTGACAATCCTTGCCTCGCGGTGTTGCCGTACCTTCGCCAGTTCGCTGTTCGCCCATCGCTCTCTCGCTCGAGTCGCTCGTCGTTACAGTGTACACTCTTACTTTTTGTACACACTACACTGCACAGGAAGCACTCTACAGTCTGAATTCTGAATCTTCTGATTCTTCTCTCATTCTCTGCGTTCTCACTTCTCATTCACCTTCGTTTAGGGTTTCACTTTCGTCGTCGTCGACTGCCGCCTATCACTCGCTTGCTGCTTCAGCTTCACGAACCACGGAACCAGGTTCAACTCTCTCTCTTTTGGGGAAATTTGTCTTCTAAGTTCTGAGTCGTTTGTTGGTTTTTGATTTTTTGATTTTTCTTCTTCTGATTTTTTAATTTTTATTTTTGATTTCGTTTCTGTAATTTTTGACAATAATACCAATCAGACCATAAAAATTTGTCTTAAGTTGTATTTGAGGTAGTTGATTTTGAGCTTTGTACTTAGATGGTATTCAATATAATTTCACACTAAAAATGTAATTTTACAACTTATTTGAAAAGAAGCAAATATGTCGGGAGAACATTCAATCGTGGTTAAGAGTATGAGTTTCGAACTTATGATTTTAATTGTTGTGAATTTGAAAAAAAAAAAAAAAGTCAGTGCAATTTGAGATATGTAATTTGAGCATTGTTTGGCTACTTTGTTGGTAGAGCAAGAGATAATGAGATAGTTTTTAAGAATTAAGGTTACCTTTCATTCAATTAATGTCTATTATTAGGATATAAAATCATGATATAAGAAATTGATAGTTTAAAAAAATTAAAAGATGTTATCATAGTAATGTAAATAAGAATGCATCATGATATTGAAAAGAGAATGATAATATCCTATTTTTAATATGGAAAATTGGGAATGTCTATTTTGAGAGATTCCCCGGATTTGAAAATAGCTGTGTTTAAAGAAACTTGCATACTTTAAGAGCAGTTGTAATGTTTAGATTTTAGAGAGACTCACTCGAGTCACGCGGTTTGAGTTTCTATTTTGAGTTGGATTGGGACTAATTTATTATGTTTTAATGCTTACAGTTTTACTTACATGAATCATGAGTTGTTAATTAGTATAAAAGATTGAATGATTGATATAGTTATTAGAAAAGTTAATACACAAACTAATCGCAAGTTGTCGTATACAACTTAAATTATTATGACAATATAAATTATTAATAAAATCATATTTGAGAATGGCAGATTATCCGCCCATGCGCCATGAATTATCCAATCCGAAACCGCCTAATCCGCCACTTAAACGAGTCAAATATGGATTATAATTATTTCACTCGATAATTTGCCTTATTCGCCGCGGATTATCCGGCTTGATCTGCTTTGCCAGGTCTAGTCTGGTGCTGGCCATCGCCCACCCAGCCGTCGCTTACTGTCTCCAACTGGCTGCCCATTGTCCGCAGATGTCGCTCGCAGACTCAACGATTCAATGGGTTCCTCCTCTTGCTCTCTCTCTCTCTCTCGGCCATGGCCCATGGCCATGGTTCAAGATTCGTCCAGATTAGGCTGCCCATTGGTCCGCCGTTGCTCGCAGTTGGACGCTCGTTTTGAATATGATTTTTATACAACTTTAATGCATTTTTGACTTTTAATTGTTGGGGTTCTTGATGAGTTTCTTTCTTTATGATTTTTTTAGGCGACCCCCTAGTTTGGCGATGCATGAATCATTTTCTTTTTCAGTGATTATAGCCACTGTTTTCTGGTTAATCACTCGTAGGATGGTTTAAAATTTGGATTCCTAATACATATCTTTTAGTTCTTGATGGGTTTCTTGTACATATTATCCTTTTGACTTTTTGATGTTCAAACCTTGGATATTTTAATTCACAAGTGAATGTTTTGTGTATTTCTTTTAAAAAATTAGAACTTAAATTGTGGATTTTGTGTATGTTCAACTCATGGATTGGATGTTAATTTGAAGCTTACAAATTTGTATCTTTTGAGTTTTTTAATTTACACAAAATTAAATGGGAAAAAACAAATACAAATTTAGGCAATTTTAAAATATTAATTGAATTTAATGGTTTCATTTTGGTTAATCGTTGGATATTTGTCTAAAATCTAGTTGACTGAATTTCGGTTAACCGTTCAAAATGGTTTGGTTTCGGTTCACATTTTACGGCGAATCAAAATTTTGGTCCAGTGAGGGGTCACCATTTGGTTATCCAAACCATGCTGTCCCTTGGTTGAATCTGCCCAAAAACCACCAAACCAAACAAAGTATGCCCCTACTCATTCCACAATGATGAGCTTCTTCAATTCTGAAGAAGCAATCTGGAAGTGAAAGAAAGTACTAATTTTAATTAAATTAAGAATACTATAATTAACATAAATTAGTAAGATAACATTCATATGTTATAAATATGACAATATAATCATATTTTATTTATATTCTTTCACTAATTTAAATTAAGATTAAATAAAAATAAAATAATTAATTTAATTAAGAATATTATAATTAACATAAATTAAAAAGATAATATTCATATGTTATACATATGACAATATAATCATATCTTATAAATATATGTTAATAATGTTGATATTTATAATTAAATAATAATCATATGTTGTTTTACTTAGTAAAAAATATTTAAATATTAAAAAAATTAATTTAATTTAAAAATACTAATAACTTAAATTAAAATATTACTTGGAAAATAATCATATATTATTTTATAATGTACTGCGACATGTTTGTTATTGATGTAATATAATAAATATTGTACTTATTTAATAAAGTACTTATTTAATAAAGTAAGTATCCAAATACCACTTATATAAGTAACATATAATGATCAGCACTTATTTTTACGTACAAATCAGTACTTATTTTCAGCACTTGTTAATTTTAGAGCTTTTTCAGCAAAGCACTTCTGCGTGCTTGCAGGGTACTAGAACCTTCTTCTGCCACAGAAGGCCAGTGGCGCCTCCTCTTCCCCTTTTCCCAACCCACTACACCCCCAGCCAAGACCAGAATAGAAGGCAAACAGAAGCAAGAAAAAAACTTTCCCATCCACATATCTCCTGAAAAAATAATGGTTCGCTCCCATGGCGTTCAGCTTCTCTGCCGGTTTGCCCACTGGTCTCCTTCCCTTCTGCAAGACTTCACCAAGGCCGTATGTTCCTTTCTCTCTCTCTCTCTCTCTCTCTCTCTTCCTCTCCCTCTCCCTCTCTCTTTCTCTCCCTCTCTCTCTCTCTTTTAAATTTTGAGTGTAATTTTTTTTTAATGATAGCTCGGTGAATCATTGATGCGAGTGGGCTACAGAAATTATTACAAAGCAGCAATATGCAACCCATCAAGGGTTCTTGGAAGTTCCAATCCTGAAATTGGTATTAGAAATTTTGGATCTTTATTTGTGAACTCAATTGTTGTGAATGTGTGGCCTTTTTTTCTGTTTCTATTTTGTAATTTTTGCGTTTCAAAACACAGTGAATCGGTTGTGGTTTGGAGCTTCGAATGGAAGTTGGGGTGCAGTGCGGTTCATTCATGGAACTGGTATGGATCTTTTGTTCTGCTTTCATTTATATTTTGTTTGTTTTCGGGAAAAATTATAAGGGAAATAAATAAATAGTATAAATATTTATTTAATTTTGAGTGCCAGAGAAGAGAAGTCATTTGTTTCTCATTTTTTTTTTTTCCATCTGTTTTTGGTTTCTGTCTCTGCAACATAGAGGGTTCTTACTGTTTGGTGTCTGAGAATTTAGGGGGTGGAAACAATTCATTTTTTGTAAGCATCATATTTGAGCCCCAAAAATAGAAAGCTTTATAGAGATTGTTCCAGTTTGTCACTTTATAGAGACAAGGCGCAAGCCAGCACAGAGAAAGAGCACACCACAAACACAGCAACAACAGAGTATTCAAAGCTTCAGCCGCAGAAACACAACAATTAAAACTTCAGTTTATTTTCTGTTCTTACGGCTAATTGGCAACCATTTTTTTTTTTCCTTTTTTAGTTACCACTAGTTGTTTTCGTTCAGAGCTTATCTTTTTTGGTTGTCTCTAATGTTTTCCTGAGTTTATATTGGCCTGTTTTGTCCAGCACATATGGCAGCGAAAGATTATTATGATGTGCTTGGTGTGAGCAGGAATGCAAGTGCTTCTGAAATCAAGAAAGCCTATTATGGAGTATGTTTCTGCCCCATCTCTTGACTAATAAATTTCTAACATACAAGTCGATTTGCATGCAATTCGGTGTATGCAAGTTCCATTACTTCTTAGTTGTAATAATTTGCATTATCTTTCTAATTATTTTTCAGCTCGCCAAAAAGCTTCATCCAGATGCAAATAAAGATGATGCTGATGCTGAAGCGAAGTTTCAAGAAGTTCAGGAGGCATATGAGGTATTTTATCCATACTGAAAATATGTAGCTTAATCATTTGATTTCTGAATTGTTAAAAAAAAAATTTGTTTGCACTCTTGTAGGTTTTGAAAGATGAGGAAAAACGTTCACTTTATGACCAGGTGCTCCACATTACCCTTTTAAATTTACACCTATTATTAAAGGGGATAAACATTTACTCTGTAGCCGTTCTCATCTCCTCAAATTCCTCTTCTTGACTTAAATATGAAAATAAACCTTTTGTGATACAGTGCTTAGCAGCTGTTACTTGATGACATTAAATGTTTTCTTCCTTCCATTATTTTTTTCTTTCTTTTGCCTATGTATTTCTAAACAATATGTTTAATTTGTCATGCGTTATCATTACTTAATTGTTTTCTGTACAAAATTGAAACGTCATGTGATGTGGGACAACATCAATGATCTGCAGCCATGAAAGAATGTAAGAGAGATAGAGGAGAGTAAAGGAAGAATTAAGAGAAGGAGAGGAGAGAGGAGATACAAGGGGAAATCACACGTTCACTTTCAAATTCAAATTCAACAATCAACTTTTATGTGGCTTTCATACTCTATTTACTAGAAAGTTCTCTAATACATGATTGCACATATACCTCTAAAACTAGATGAAATTACAAACACACTAAAAAATTGCACATATATTACAAACAAGCCCCCAAATACACATAATCGTGTACTAATTAAACTAAACATACATAATAAACTAATTAATTAAACACAACAACCCTTTCCCAATTCTTCTCCTTTAGTCTCCAACAAGAATCTTCCTAGGGTCTTGCTTCTTGTCCTATATCCAATCTTCTCCAAGCTAGAAAAAAATTGGCCTCGAATTTTGCATTGTTGGAGGATTAGATGTAAGAAGCAAACTTGGACTCTTTGAATTCTTGAGCTTGAGTGATACAAGAAACCACATTCCATATAGACTTGAGTTGAGCATTAGCATCAATGAACATATCGGGGATGACAAACTCAATATCAGGAATGTTTGAGAAACTTTGGATGTCCTCAAACACATGCATTTACTTGCTTGTAGCGTCTTCAAGCTGAGTAACTTTGACATGATCAATAAACTCACATTCTTTGTCTTGGCTGGTTGGTAGAGCAGGTTTCAAAATAATTTTCTTCCATTATAGTGAATTACATTTGTGTTCTCATGTTATTGAGTCACCCAAATCATCCATCCAAGAACTAAGGAGTACATGGCCAATATTCATAGGTATGTATCACCCCCAAACATTAGCAGAATATTCACCCATTTGAATAGGAACCAAACATCTTTCACAAACTTGTAAAATAGAGTTATCAACCCACACAAACATGTGGAGTTATTAACCCACGATATCTCTTAAGGGGTGGGGTTCTAGTTGAAGTTGCATTAGGGTGACTCTATTTATAGAAACAATATTCATACCACATCTTCCATCAATGATGATTTTGCAAATATTTCCTCTACCTTCAAGAAAGGTGTAAAGAAGCTTAAATGTTTATTGATCGGTAAAGAGAAATTTATATTAGTAGGGTATCAATGGAATGCCAACCCAAGGTACAAAACATCAACCACTATGTACAGTGTTGTAAACATCCAGGATTAAATTAAGATCATTAAGAATTTGCCCACTAAGCCAGCTGAAAACAACATCAATCCATTGCTCTTTACAAATTTGAGCAGAGTAGTTGTATCTTTGAAGGTTCTCTTATTCCTTTCTTTCGAAGCACACCAAAAGATGATTAGAGGGATGAGATTCAAAGCCTTTTGCTTCTCCTTGGTGGCTGTGATGCCTTTCCAAGCCCAAATCTCCCCTCCAATGGAATTTGCAGTAGCCGGGACAGTGGAGTAGAACGTGGTCGACTGATTCCGTATCAGCCATATAGAGGAACATCCATTTGTGACTGTAAGCTGCCTTTTCTGCAGAACTTCAAGGGTTAAAATATTTCCATGTGTAGACGCCCAAACAAAAAAAGGCAACCTTTGAGGGGGCTGCTGTCCTTCAAATATGAATCCAAGGAAGGCTTCTAGTAGAAAGATTTAATGGTGAAAACACCATTTTGGTTTGTTGGGGATGTTTTGGCAATGGAAATTATAGAGATTTCTATAAAAGTTGGAGAGTGCAAGTTCTCATTCTGCCACATTCCTAGTAAAGGGAATATTCCAGAAATTCTTTGATAAGTGATTTGGAGATGATGTTTGATAAGGGCATTTTCGTTACAAGCCAAACTGTAGATGGAAAGAAAGGCAGCTGTAAGATCACTGTTTTGATGCTACACATCATGCCAGAAGTAAATGTTGACCCCATTTCCCATTTGAAATCTCACAAATTGGAAAAAAAACCACCCGTTCTTCCTTGATGAATTTCCAAACTCCCATTCCATAGGAGGTCCTATACTATTGTGTTATCCAACCATTTTGCTTGAGCCCGTATTTAGAAACAATGATATCCCACCAAAAGTGGTTTTTCTCTTTCATGAACCTCCATAATCACTTCCCGAGGAGGGATTATTGAAAGTGAGGAGGGATTTTAGCCCCAAACCTCCTAAATAAATGGGTTGTTTAACTACTCGCCACCGAACAAGGCAATATTTAAACTCCTCCCCTAAGCTTCCCCAAACAAATATTCTTTGTATTCCCTCCAATCTCTTAGCAACTGGGCCTGGGAAGCTTCCCCAAAGCAAAGTTCCAAGCCAACCGAAATTAGGAACCTATCGATCCTTGTAAAGGAAGGCAGCTCGTTGGAGTTAGCCCAAATGAAATTGCCACCAATGGAAGGGAGATCAATGAGGGACATTCATTCTGATGAAGTCAAGGAATTCTCTCATGGCTGTCCCCACTTCTTTCTTGCGTATAAATAATCATGCTCAAATCACCTCCAATGATCCAAGGAGCATCCCATCTACTAATCTCAAAGAGTTCATTCCAAAAAAAGATCTGGAGGGTCCTTCGCTTGGACCATAAAACCCTATGAAAATCCATTGAAAGTTGTTAATCATGTTTCAACTAACAGGAGATTGAGAAGGAATTAATGGAGTGGTCCAACAATTCCACAACACTAGGCTTCCACAAGACAACCGCTTGAGCTGCCTCCAAGGGAAATCCAATCAAAAGCGTCTTAGCCCCAAAGGCCTTTGATCAAGAGCTGCACCAATATCTCCACCTTAGTTTCTTGCAAGCACACCACATTGCCCCCTTTAATCCTTAAGAAAGGACTTAATAACACTAGTCTTGGTCGTTAAGACCCCCCAAATTCCAGGAAATGATTTTCCTTAACATGATTTAACACAATGGCTCTGATTATTCTCCTGTTTTTTAATTCCCTATTGGTATCCAACTTTCTGATACTGTCCGATGGTTTTTTTTTATTACTCATCATCTCCTCTCATCTCTTTCTTCCAGTATCCTCAAACAATTGCAAGGCTCTGTCTTCAAACCCTACGAAGGATGCCCCTATGGTTTTGCTTATTGATTTCAACATGGTGTCAAGTTATTGGAAAAAGGTGTTCCCTTTTCTAATAATTTGTCACCTTGTTGCAATTATATATCACCAAAGACTGTTAAACAAACAGCTGCTATTGATCCTCAATCTATTCTTGCAAACCACATATCTGATCCTGAATGTTCAAGAATTATTGTCAGTTCACATGTGGTCTAGAGTCTTCCCAAAAATTAAACAAATTCATGAAGAAAACTCACAAAAAGAAGCAATGCAGATTGATTTTTATTGCTGGAAGTGACAAATCCAGGCGCCAAAGTGCTGCTGGTACTCTAATTCTTCAATTTCTAGCCTTTCATATCAAGATATCGCATTTGTTCACAAAATATCACACTGCAACCCAAATTATTGTGGCTGGATCAATTTCTCGTGAGTCTGGAAGTAGCAAGTTATTCTGGAAACTTGTCTCATGCGCATCGCCGATGTGTGAGGCGTGTGAGTTGCCGGCGGTGACTTTCTGGTGATGAAATTTGGGTTGAAGAGAGATCAGGCAATGAAGATTGCAATGGTGGTGGTGGTGTGATGAGAAAAAGCACACAAAGGTAGGGTTTCACAAAGGGCTGTTGGCTGGGAGAAGTTTGCCAGCACATGTAGCTTCAGCAGTAGCTGGAAGGTGATGAAATTTTAGGAGATGGGTTACTGGTTGGTTCTGTCCCTGAAGGTGACAGAGGTGTTGTAAAATTATTGCTGGATTTGGGTTTTGAAATTCAGGGCACGGCTGTAATTTCTGTGGAAATAACAGATTGCCAGACTGAGACTTTCCCTGCTGAGAAGAGAGGTGAGAATAGGACAACTACAAGAGATTAGAAATAGGGAGAGAAGTAAAGAAGAGAAAGAGGGAGAAGTTGAAGAGAAGGATAAGAAAGAAGAAGGAAAGCGATTTGCAGAACAGTACTGAGAATAGAACAGAGTAGAGAATAGAGAAGGAACAGAAATCAGTGGCAGAAAGAGAGAGAGAGAATGAAGAAGGGAAGAAAAGGGGAAGAAGAAGAGTGAAAGGGGAATATTGGAGGATTGAAATGGAAGAATGTTGTGATCATGATTGGGCACTGATACCAAATGATGTGGGACAGAATCAATGATCTGCAACCATGAAAAAATTTAAGAGAGAGGGAGGGGAGGAAAGGGGAAGAAGACGGAAGAAGGAAGAGAAGGAGAGGGGATACAAGGGGGATTCACACATTTGCTTTCACATTCAATTTCAACAACAACCTTCTACATGGGTTTCACACACTATTTGTTAGAAAGCTTCTAATGCATGAAATTACACATATACCCCTCAAACTAGATGAAATTACGGAGAAACCCCTAAATTACACAGATACAACTAACAAGCCTCCAAATACACATAATCCTATAATAATTAAATTAAACATACACAATCTACTAATTAATTAAACACAACAACCCTTGTCCAATTCTTCTCCATTAATCCCCAACAAGAATCTTCCGAAGGTCTTGTTTCTTGCCCTACGTCACCAGGTTAATAAGTTTTATATTAAAACATGAACAGACCTTCAACTTTAGTGAGAAGTCACAAATTGTAGTTAAGACCCCTTCTTAAAATGAAAATGCATCTAGTGATAACTTGTCAGTAGCTATATGAAGTTATGAACAGTTACAAACATAAGGGGATAGGGGAGTGGGCCAAGGGGCGTGGTACCTCCAGTGGTGATTTGTAATGTGGTCATCTAAACACAGCAAGTTGGCCCTTCAATACTTTGATTATTTGCAAAAGGTCCCAAAAGCATGCCATGTGGTTTGTGAGGTGAGAGTTCAAAAGCAAAAGGGGGATAAAAAAGAAGGGAAGAAAAAACTAAAAGCAAAATATAATAAGAAAAGCCAAGCTAAAGGGCCATCCAGTCCCACTGAAAATCCGAAAAGCAAGTTTCTCCAAAATAAGATGAATATGCGCCCACAAAGAAGTGAAGAAAAACAATTGTTTTAATGTAGATGCAAAGGCAAAAATACAAAAAGAAAAGCATATGACAATCTACATCCACAATTACACCTCCCAATACCTCTAAAGAAGAAAAAAGCCTTCCAATAAATGGGGACACCTTTCACCAAAGAAACAAAGTAACTTATTCCTTGAGCTCCAAGCCATCGAGGAATGCAGAAAGAAGTGGGAATAATCACTACCGTGACACGTCACACACTTCCAAACAAAAAACTTTGTAAGGTCTCCTAATATGCAGTTGTTTGTGTTAACTCTATTAATGATGGTCAGCCAACAAAAGCCATAAACCTGAAGACAATCTTGCCTTTCTTATATGATTAAACAGATGGAAAGGGGTTATAGAAAGAATCAGGAGAGAATAGAAGGATTCACAGGAAAGACCCTGAACCACCTAAAATTCTGATATTAAAACCCGCCCTAGAAGAAGGCTGGAGAAGAGTCCAACAAACTGAGAAGCGTACAAAGCCTGTCGGCCTTCCTATGATGTAGGTTTATGAAAGAAAATGATGATTTCGGGAATTACAATCCCCATCAAGAATCCAGAAAGTGGAAATTGGTGCATTATGAGAAGTTGTGAGACAGAAAGAGAAGAAAATGCAAGAGAAACGCTATGTTTCCTACCTATAAATACTTCCAAAATTGAACCTGAGAACCGTCTTGATGTATGATGGGAGGCAAGTAACTGAATGGATCATTTTGACCCAAGTTGGAGATTCAATTCAAATAACAGGCTCAAGGATTGTTGGGTCCTTAGCCTGTTAATTAGTAGTTATTATGTGTTTTTAATTTAATTTCTGGTTAGGCTTATGCATATGTGGGAGTCTTTGTAATTTCTTGTATTTGTTTGGATTTATTTGTAATTTCTTGTAAATAAGCTTTCTTAAATCAACAGGGTTTGAGTTCCAACTTCCCACTGCCTATGTCTTCTTCTTCCTTCATCATCTTGTCGCCATTCTTCTTCTTCTTTTTTTTACCCTCTTGTAGAAAACCCTTACACTCTGTTCTGCATTATATGGTATCACAGCACCCTCTGTTCCAAGTTCTTTGTTCCTTTTGCTAGCTCACCATCCTTCACACATACTTCCTCTCTTCATTTCTTTCATTTATCCCACTCTTGTTTCAAGTTGAATGAAGCAATGCAGTCCACAATCAAGTCTGCCATAGTGCCACAATTTCTACTATCTTCCTATAAAATTCCTTCTTTCTCCCATCATAATTAGCACATGATTTCAAAAAAAAATGTGGCAACTTTTTGAACAGTCTCACTGGAATCTTCTTTTGACACTTCCAACTCCATCAAGAACAGAAACCCTGAATGGTCTTTCCACGAAGTTTCATTGTTGTCTGACCAAACTGTCTTAACATCGTTGTGTAATGGTTGTGGTTGTTGCAGATGTTATGTAACATGTAACAGTTACTGCATCTGTGAATCCTTATTTTGCAGTAGCAAATTTTTAGAAAATGCACATGTTCACCTCTTTTGACCTCAACACTTTAGATGCTAATGTTTTGAATGAATGTTATATAATTTTAATAAACCTACATTCAACTATTGAATATTAGTTTGGTTTTCAAGTCGCTATGTGAGAAAAGCCCTAATTTGGATGTTTTTAGCAACTATTCTATTATGAAGGCAAGAAATCATAAATACAATGAAAAAAATAAAAATCATAGCAAGTTTACTGTTCATGGCAGGGAGGTGGAAGAACTCTCTTCTTTGTTGTTATTGGAGGGAAGTCATCTCTCTATTGGGAGAATATGGGGTTGGCTTTTGGATTCTTCATAAGTTTATTCTGCTAAATCTTCCATTAGCATTTGATTAGAACTTATAGGGTCTTTCCTCTTCATTGTTCTATTTGGAGGGCTAAATACCCCTGTAAGATTAAGGCTTTTGTTTGTTTGGTTGTTCTTGATGGAGTTAACGCCAATAACTGTTGCAGAATAGGAGACCTCTGAAGGCATTATTTCTGGTTGTTTTTATGTTCGTTGCATGCTCTTTTTTTTTTTTTGTCAAAAAAAAAAAAAAAAAGAGTAAAGCTTATATTTTTTCCATCAAGAAAAAAATACCAATAAATGAGTCAAAATGTGAGCCTATATGCAAAGAAGCTCATGAACTTACTTGAAGATTTAACTCATGAGTCTTTTAAAAGCCTGCTTAACTTTATAAACAAGCCAAAACTTGTGAGCTAGTTAACTGAGCTAGCTTGCAAGCTTGGCAAGTTAAGTATTGTCTAGCTTGAGTTCAAATAGTTTAGTTTTTGAGCTTTGAGTTTAATCTCAAGTTTTGCTCGTTTATATTAGTGAGGTCATCATAGCCGAGCATCAAGTAGCTCACGAACAACTTGGATTATTTACAAGTCCAAGGGAGAGGCCCTTTCTCTTAATCTCTGTGCTATATGGGACAATGGAGGGGACTCTCCAACAAACCCTGGCTCATTGCACGTGCATGCTGTGTGTGCGCCCTCATTGTTAGTGATCTATACTCCTTACAGCCCAAGTATGTAAACTGTATATTGTAAGTAGCACAAAATATGGAGTATAAAATTAAGGCTAGATTGATTTATTTTTTCCCAGTTAGATTTTCTCATGAAACTAAAGTTGAAACTGAAAATTGTATTTTCAAATATAGAAAACCAAAACTGGAAGCTGGAATCAAAAAACCAAATCTGGTTTTAGTTTGCTTTCAATTATTTTTGGTAACATATGTATGCTCTTGGTTGGGAATATTCATATTATTTGCGATACTGGATATGTGTTTAAGACTTGATATCTTCCTTAGTCATTCACTTGTTCATTTTTGTTGGAGCTTTGATGGAAAGCTTAGTGGTGGTTTTCATTTTTCTATAGGACCCCTTAGGTTTGAGCTTAGACATTTGTTTGGGGATGAACTTTTTCTTTTTGTTTTTAAAGGGCAAAAGACATTGACCTCCCTTGTGATTTGGCAAAAAGACATTGACTTCCACTAAGATTTCAAAAATTCCTTGGACTTTCCTTGAGGTTTTAAAACTCCAATGGACCTCTGCTGACATTTGATTTTTGTTTTCCTTGTGAAACCCCTCCCTCTCTTCTCTCTACCTTCACCAGAGTCTTTTGCCATGATGATTGGAGACCGTGAAGGAGATTGCAAAATATCATTTCAGATTGAAGGGAAACCTTTGTTTTGAGACTGGATTGTGGGTAAGAGTGAGTTTCTATTTGTGGTCGAGCATCAACCTGGGTGAAATCGGAGGGTTTGTTTGTGGTCATTGTTGGTCAAATGGTTATGGAGAGGCTGTGGTCAGTTTTTGGAAGATTGGGAAGAGGGAGGGATGGAGGGTAATTGCTAGTTCCTTCCACTACTTTTTCTACTTTTCCTTGTGAAACTTTACCCTCTATTCTCTACCCTCAACAAAGTCTTTTGCTATGTCAATTGGAGACCATGAAGAAAGGAGACTGCAAAAGCTAATTTTAGATTGAAGGGAAAACCTTCGGATTGAGACTGGATAGAGTGGGTAAGAGTGAGTTTTTTTTTCTTTCTTGAGCATCTCTCTGAGTTGGTGGGTCAGTTTTTGGTCAAATGGTTTATGAAGGGAATACCGTTAGTTTTTGGAGGTTTGGGAAGAGGTTTTCAAAGCATGATGGTTGGAAGTGTCAGATATTGGCCTTCTATATGGGGAAGATTTTGGAGTTAGGTTTGGGATGGAAGGGGGAAGGGGTAAATTTTTTTCCCCTCATGGGGATAGGGAGAAGGATGGAAAGGATTTATTCAGGAATTTGGATTGATGGCTAAGGAAAATTACAAGCAAAGGTAAATGATTTTGGCAAAGGCAAGGTTGGTGAAGGGGTTAGAGGAATGCTTGTTTGTAGAGCAAGGTTCTGAAGGAAAGAAGTAAGCTGTTTTTTTAATGGTGTGGGCGGTGATCCCTTGGGTTTAAGGGTGAAGGCAACCGCACCATTGTCTACGGTGTTGGTTGGGGACACTAGGGTGCCTAAGGCGGCTATTGTTTCTCAAGTAAGTTAGGACGATGAAGGTTGGATGGAATGGATCTGGATGTCTGGTGGTTGTCTTGGACTTGGGCTAGATAGCTGGTTCGAGCCTGGGACTATTTTATAAATCGGCCCAAATTCAGGCTGTAATTGGTTTGGAAATGGACCAATATTGTAAACAAGCCCAAGATCAGGCTGGAGTGAATTCAAGTCTTGGCTAGGTTTTGGAAAGGAAGGAAGATCAATTTTGTCATTTAAGTGAACAGGCCCAAATTCCTGGCATTAACTTTAGAGTTCAAGGGGCTTCTAAAGTTATCCCATGGCCAGATGTGTACTAAGAGCCTGGGATGGGGGCATATAATCAGAAGGCTTCTAATGGTGGGAAGACGTCTTCTACTCAAGAGAAAAGAGTTGAGCATAGCGGTCTAGCTGGGGATGCTTTTCCTGTTGGGTTGGTGAAACAGCCTTCTGTGGAGGATGATAAGGGTGGACAAACTCACGTGAAGCAGAAGATTAAAGGGCACAGGAAGAATCGAATCGATACTAGATTGCATTTGGAGGAGGTTTGTTCCTATGGGAGTAGTAAAGATGTGACGGGATGTAATAAGATGGAGGATATGAAGGTCTATATCAGAGGGGCGGGATGAATCAGGTAAGGGATTTCTTGTTAATAATCATTAGAATGGTTAAATTTTAAAATGAGAATTTGTAGGGATTTTTTTTTGTTGCTGAAGAATCTCAATACAGCTCTCATTCAGTCATAGAGAGGGACGAAGGGAAAAATCAGATTGAAAAGGAACACAATAGGGTGACATTCGAACACTGACTGTGAGTTTGCCTGTGATTGTGGGTTATTGTTGGATTCTTTCAACTATCAAATTGGTCATGATTCTGATTTTTTTGAATTTCTTGGTGACCTTTCTTATTTTTCGTCTCCTCCTTTGGAAGGTTTGAAGGATGTTTCTGTATTTGAGAAGGGGGTTTCGGTAATGATTTAATAGGAGTAACAGGATTCTCCCTACCCACGGAGGAGGTTAGTATGCAGGATCCCCTCCCCCCCCTCTTTTTCTTAATCAGCATAAAGAACTTTATTAATAGGGAATCAAGAGGATGCCAACCTAATATACAGTAGAACAAGGATCATCCACCTTGCAGGGTGGCAAAATCAGGAATTACATTGTGATCACTCAAGAACTGCCCACTGTGCCAGCTGGTAACAGTTGAAACACACTGATATTACTAATATGAGGCCCTCTTCTTGTTTTTTTTTTCTTCCAAGTACTTCAAAATATGGAAAGAGGGATGAGAGTCAAATCCTTCCTGTTCTCTTTGGTGGCTCGAATGCCTTTCCAAGCCTAAAACTCCCCTCCTGCAGAGCTGGCAGTGGCCCACTGCTGCCTGGTCAATGAGAAGGCCACGCTTCAAAGATTCCTGGTCAGGGGGCAGTGCAGGAGGATGGTTTCAACTGATTCAGCAACAACCGTACATAGGAATCACCTGTTGGCGAGGGTCAACACCCTTTTCTGCAGGTTGTTAAGGGTTCAAATAGTTTGTTGCCTCCCAAGCAAGAAATGCAGCCTTTTTGGGGGGCTGCTTTTTTCCAGATGTAATTCCAAGGAAGCCTTTGAGGTGTTGAATTGTCTATACCGTATAGGCATTTCACTCATTGACCCATATTCATAATGCGCATAAGGATTTTATTTTCCATAAATTTGGGATTGTTTAGAAAATCTGAATTTTTTCATGCTATGTTTCCTATGCCTGTGAAGTCCTTGCTCAAATTCTTTAAGCTAGCATTAAGGCATTTCACTCATTTATCCATATTCATTGGTGTGGAAAATTCATAATACACGTAAGTGATTATATGAGTGAGCCTGTTCAAAAATCATCCCCAACAAATCAACTATTAAGGGTTTTTCGTTTTTTTAATGTTATTTTTATAAACATCTATGAACTGCATCTTGTGATTATTCCATAATTGATGTTCCAGTTTAGTGTTCCTTGCTCTGCATCTGGTGATTATGTTGTAGTTGATGTTTCAGCTTGTTCCTTTTATTAATAATGATGAGTCTTGCTTTATTGGTGCCCATAATTTGATAGGTTGGCCATGATGCATTTAAACAAGCTTCTGAAGGAGGCCCTGGTGGTCCTGGCATGAGAAATCCGTTTGAGGACATTTTTTCCACACCGATGGATGATGTATTGACTTATTCTAATTGTTCTTGAGTTTGACCCTTGATTCTCTCTAGAATTGCTTCTCCTTATTTAGTCACATCTTTATTCTAATTTGATGCTGAGCATTTAATAGGCTGATAATTTAATCTGAAAATGAGACTTCATCTCTGTATGGTTACATGAGTAGATATATCTTTTTAGAGTATTGCGTGTGTGTGTTTCTATGTTACATTTCAATTGAGAATTAGCATAGTGCTTTTGGTGGCTGAATTAGTGCTAGGACACTCCTTCTGCAGTTTTTCTTTATAGAAGAATATTGTGATACGAGTGCTATGAGATATTATGCAGTTGTTAGTATTGTGACTCATGAAATGTGCATGTAAAATGATGCAATTTCAAATGGGTAGAGTGGTTCACATCTCAATTTTTTATGTTTGATGTTTCCCAGTATAATAAATATGATAAGATACAGTACATATGAAATGAAAGATGGTGATGCACTTTATGATTAAAAGGCAGCATTTGAAGCTTAGTTACTAGAAAATTCTGGCTGTGTAATAAACTGAGAATTGGTAAAAATATTTTGAAGCATTGTAATGTCATTCCTGAGCACTAAATCTAGCAATTAGGAAATTTATGCTGTATTTTCCAAATGACATGTTATTAACAAACGTGTGTTATTGCAGAGATCAGAAGACTCCAACGCATTTGATTTGGAAGAAAGCTTCATTTATGCAGCAAAAAATGAAGCTTTCTTCCAAATCAAATGCGTTGGAGTCTTCTGATCTCTATATTTTCGTGTCATTTTTTTTCTTTTTTCTTGTATTAATGAAGTTTTTGTTTCATTAAAAAACACCATATTGCTTCGACTCTCAAGTGTCTAATATAAATTCATATTTGTGTCTATCTCATTTTCAATGCACTTGCCTGTACATATAGGCATGCTATTTTGATTTGATTTTTGAAAACTAATAAAAAACTATGGGCTATGAATTCGTATTTTGTAACCACTTAGATTATTGATTGATACATGCCCTGAGCTCAGAGAATCTGATCATTTATTATATTTGGTTTATAAACTAGAATGTAATCATATTATTCCTCGTCATTTTTGACTGGTATTCCAGTCTCACTTTTCCACTTAAGAGTTTTTGTTGGACCTAATTATCAATCAGTGTTAGTAAATTTATATTAATTTCACCTCCCTCTTGTGCTTGATGTTGCACCTTGTTCAATATTAATTGCATCAGATTTTCAAGTCAATATTTAGGGATCGGAGGCTTGGAGGCGAGGATGTTCAGGTTTTCTCCATTTCATTTATGTTGGTGATTTGTCTATATATTCTAGAATTGATTCTTTGACATAACTATTGGTTTTTATATTTTACCTGCAGGTTTCTATTGAACTGTCCTTCATGGAAGCTGTTCAAGGATGCACCAAAACTGTGTCATTTCAAACTGATTTGCCTTGTGAAGCTTGTGGTATACTTAAATTTTTGTCTTTTAAAAAATTTCTTGTGTAGCATTTACCAATTTACTTCTCTGTTTTTGGCTCCATTTGGTTGGAAATTATTGCGCTGATGCTATGGTGAGGGTTCTTTATTTATGTTGTTATTATAATACTAATTATAATATGGCAACACTTATTATTTGGTTTAGGTGGAGCTGGTGTTCCTCCTGGGACTAAGCCTGAAACATGTAGACACTGTAGAGGTGCAGGCATGGTTAGTTTTTCTTGGAAGTAGATTTATATTCCTCATAGTTTCTGCAAAACTAATAGATTCATAGATAAATTAATAGATTTATTGATAATATATCATGTTCCTGCATCTCCAGAGATTCGCGCAGCAGGGCCCATTTAGGTTTCAGTCTACCTGTACTGCCTGCGGTGGGAGTGGGAAAACTGTGAAGGTATGATGTGCTGCATCATTATCCTCATATTGTTTTTTCCTTGGAATTCATGATACATGAATGTATTCTTTTGGAACAAATAAAAAACGTACTCTTTTTAGTTGTTAAATTGAATATTTTTATGTATAGGGTACTTCTGTTGTGGCATGGACATAGTGTGCAACTACCCATGGGCGCGCACAATGAGCATGTTCCACAGCTCCAAAACATTCTATTTTTTTTAAAAAAAATATATATAATTTTTTATTATTACATTTTCTTAGTAGAGAAGATTAACAGTCATACAAACATTTAGATATTCAAAAAATGAGACTGCTTCTGTGTTTGGGATCATGATTTCATGCCTTGGATTTGAATTTGTATAAATTTTAGACGAAACTCAATACACTTTTAATATGGCATTTTATCTAAATTCGCACAAATCCAAATCCGAGTTCCCAAGTCCACGCTCCCAATGAATGGTAAAAGTAACTGGCAAAATGAAAATTTCTTTTATAATAGTAATAGACTATGGTTTTATTTAATATAACACAAGGAATGAGATCACTGTGATTAATTATCTTTAAAATTTCTATGAATTTTAAAATGTTAAAATGAGTTTTAGCATATAAGGCATTTTAGTTAGCTAAGTGGCTGCAGGAAATTTCGATTTTTACTTTCTACTCATTGTAAATCACTCCATAAACCTTACTCTTGCTTTGGTTTCGATATATTGTAAAGCATTCTGTAAAATTTACTTTTTCCAGAATTGTTATCCAAGTAATAATGGGAACTTCTCAAATATTCCAATTGCATCTGTCTTGCTCTAATTCTTTAGATACTATATTGCTGCAGCTATGCCCAAGACCTATTTGATGGTTCCCATGTATTGGATGGCTTTTATATTTACACTTCCTTCACTTTGCACACCATTTAATATCAAGTGGTCTAATTGATTGGGAGACCAAGTTTTCAATAATTTTCATTTTTCGTTCCATTTCTCTATTATTTCCTTAATTTCATTAGTATTTTTTTTCTGCTTCCTTAGTTTTTCCTCTGCTTGCCATCTCTTTGTAAAATTGTATTATTGCCACATTATGTGGGGACTCCACCCCCTTCCAAAACTATTTGTTTTGTGTATAATTGTTTTGTAACTTGAATGGTTGAAGATTTTTGGCTTGCCATTTTTTTTGGAACACTCATTTTATCTTGAATGAGCAAATATTTTTTAAGAATTTTTTTTTTTACTTTAAAATTGTTTAGATTATTAATTGGTGAAGCTAAATAGCGTTTAAAATTTGTATCCTAAAATTGTCAATCTTGGTTCTGAGTTGGTTTTATCCATTCACCCAAGCTTGGTATAGAATGTTTCTTTCAATGCTGAAGCCTGCTACTTGGATTTACAATTTAGGTTTGAAATGAAAATTGTGTGTGTTCTAAAATGCTGTTGTAAAAATTTCTTCATTCTCTCATGCTTTGATGCTTTTCATTAAAATGCTACTATTAAATTTCACAATGGTGTTGTTTTACATAAAAAAAATGGTGATGTTGTAAGAAAATGATGTCAATTTTGGTCTGAATGCCCTTTCCATAGGGTTAGCTTTCATTATATAGAAGAGGTTTACATAGTTGCTGCCATATTTTCAGGCAGATTTTCAGCACGTAAATGCTGGCAGGTTTTCAGGAACATGCTGCCAGCACCTAAATGCTGCCAGGTTTTCAGGAGTATGCTACCAGATTTGCAGCATTATTTACAACTGATATATACAATATAAATATAAATTAAAATTGTTTAACTAAGCTATTTACATCCTAAATTATCTTTGTTAATATCCCCCTATAAATTGATGCTGGTAGATCAAGAAGCATCAATTTGTCAACCAAGAACTGATGTCGGTGCCGAGATAGAGTTTTATTGAATATTTCTGCAGTTTGATGTTTGGTGGAAATGTGAGAAAGAGTAATCACTCGTTTGTCAAAGGATTCACGTATGGAGTGGCAATTGACTTCGATATGTTTCGTACGCTCATGGAAAACAGGATTAGCGGCTATCTGAATAGCACTAGTATTATCAGCATGAAGAGGAGTGGGATGAAGTTGAGAATATCCAAGTTCACCCAATAACCCACGAAGCCATGTGATCTCAAAGCATTCGAAAGACATAGCACGATACTTTGACTTAGTGGAGGACTTGGAAACTCTGTCTTGCTTCTTACTCTTCCAAGAAATGAGTGCATTGCCTAAGAACATGCATCAGCCAGTAATAGAGCGACGAGCATCCACACATTCGGCCCAATCAGCGTCACTATACCCCACCAACTGTAAGGAAGATTCCTTAGGAAATGACAACCCGCATGTAGAGGTGCCCTTCAAATATCGGATAATGCGGCAGACAACGGCTAAATGAAGATGTTGGGGAGCCTTCATAAATTGGTTGACTTGTTGCACAGCAAAAGAAATATCAAGACGAGTAATAATTAAGTAGTTCAAACTCCCAACAAGCTGTTCATACAAGGATGGATCTGATAGAAGTTTGCCTTCTTCCTAATGAAGCTTATGATTTACCTCCAAGGGAGTAAGAACAGAGTTACCTGATTGGAGACTAGTCAATGAAATCACTTCCTGCGTGTATTTGTGTTGGTGTAACAACATGCCAGTCGGAGTAAGCTGCGCCTCAAGGCCAAGAAAGTATTGCAGGGGACCAAGATCTTTCATGTGAAAAGAGCCCTTGAGATGCTGTTGTAATTGCTTAATTCACGCAGTATCAGAGCCAGTAATTACAATGTTATCAACATATACCAGAAGCAATACAATTCCTCCAAAAGTCTTGCAAAGAAAAAAGAGGAATCAAACTGGCTCTGAGTAAACTGAAAATCAAGTAGAGTAGAGCGAAATTTATGAAACCATGCATGCGGAGCTTGTTTCAGTCCATACAGGGATCAGCGTAGCCGACAAACCGCTAAGGAAAGTGTAGCAAACATGCCGGGAGGTGGAGACATATAGATTTCTTCCTTCAAATCCCCATGTAGAAAAGCATTCTTTACATCCATCTATCAGAGAGACCACCCCTGCGATGTAACAAGTGCCAAGAGAGCCAACACAGTAGTCATTTTGGCAACACGTGCAAAGGTCTTTTCATAATCAATACCATACCCTTGTCGGTTCCCAAGAGCCACAAGACCAGCCTTATATCTGTCCAGTGACCCATTAGATCAAAACTTGACTGAATACACCCATTTACAACCAATAGGTTTGACACCATAGGGTACAAGTCACAAGGTCTCAAGTGTGATTATCTTGAAGAGCTTAGATTTCTTCTTGCATGGCTTGTTGCCAACATGCTTGTGTGTCTGCTTGGGTATATGAGTGAGGAACAAAAATAGTGTCGAGAGTGGTAGTAAGTGAGGTATGAGGAAAACCATACCTATCCGATGGGTGTGTAACCTGAGTGGAGCGCCGAGGAACCACATAATCAGATGACGGATCAATGTTCGGAAGGGGCGTTGAAGGAGGAGGAGGACGTCGATGATATACCACAACTAGTTTAAATCGCTCAATAGAAGGAGACACATCACCAAAAGCAGGAAGAAGAGTAATAGGAGTATTAGAAATAACTTGAGACCAAAAGAAATATTGATTTTTGAAGAAAATCACATTTTGGGAAATTTGTAATTTATTTGCATGAGCGTCATAACAAACAAATCCTTTATGAGTAGAACTATATCCCATAAAGGCACACATGACATACTGGGCAGCAAGTTTGTGACACTCCATAGGTGGAAGATGAACAAAACAAGCACACCTAAAAGTATGAAGTGTTTGATACTCGGGAGATATGCCAAATAATTGAAATAGGGAGAATCATAATTTAGAGTGGCAGTAGGCAAATAATTGATCAAATGGACAATAGTAGATAAAGCTTCTACCCAGAAGTTAGAAGGTACAGAAGAATCAATCAACAAAGTACGAACGACATCTTAGAGATGATGATTCTTACGCTCAGCGACTCCATTTTGTTGAGTGGTATAAGGACAAGAACGCTGAGAAATGATCCCATTTTGCTGAAGAAAATTCTGAAAAGGATGAGATATGTACCCCCCCCCCCCCCTGGCGGAGTCAAAGCGTAAAATTTTGATAGTATTGATCTGTCTCGACGAACGCAACAAATTTTTGAGAGATAGAAAACACGTAAGCTTTAGAGCGGAGAAACTATATCCAAGTGAAATGTCTATAATCATCAATAAACACTACAAAATAACGAAATTGGCCATGAGAAATAATAGGACTCACACCTCAAACATCAGTATGCACAATCTCAAAGCAATTAGAAGCACGACTACCATGTGCAGGGAAAGGTAAAGTTTTACTTTTACAAAAAACGACAAGTAGCACAGTCATAAGATACAAGACAAACGTCCCACTTTAGGCCCCTTCTCGAGCATTGTCCCCAACACCTGATCCTACACAAGACAACCACAACGAGAAAAATAAACATCATAGTTATTATCTACCAATTGTCCAACAGAAAGCAAATTGGTGGACAATCAAGGAGAGACAAAAACATCGCGAAATGAAGAGCCCAAATTACCAATAGCAGTAATTGAAAGAGTACTGCCATCAGCAATCTGAATATTTTGTGTGCCTTTATACTTACGAACATCATGGAGACCCGTCATATTACCCGTCATGATTAGAAGTGCCTGAATCAACAATCCAAGAAGTTGACTTAGTAGCCGTACCATGCAAGCCTAAGGCCGTAAAAGCAGACACAATCATTTGTTGGACCATTGCTGGTGTGAGAACAAACGAATTAAAGCTTACAGTGGGTGGCGCAGAAGAAGAAGAAGAGGACCGAACAGCAGCCTGAAAAGCGTGGGATTGGCGATGTTGAGGCCGCACTCGACAGTCTTTGATGAAATGGCCGACTTTCTTGCAGTAGTTACAAACTTTCTTAAGACAATTACGAGCATTATGACCAAACTCCTTGCAACTGTAACATTGCAACTTGTTCCTCCCTCTCCCTTGTGCTGCATATGCTATATTCACAGCCTCAGAAAATACCTTCTTAGAAGTCATACCCATGTGAGTGGATAACCGCTGTTCTTCGTACAACAAATCTCCCAAAAAAATCCAAAGAAGGAGCTGGATTATGGTTCAATAAATTGGCGCGAATGGGTTCAAATTCAGGTCAAAGTTTCATAAAAAACTGATCGCGTTGACTCTCAGCATGAACTGCTTGAAGAGCTGCGAATGCCGCAGGGGAGCCTTAGCATGACAATCATGGTTTTAAATAAAGGCTGTGACCGTTACATAACGGTTTTTTGGGTTGCCGATGCCGTTACACACCGCAAAATTGGTGTGAAGAAAAATCACGGCCGTAGCAGCCGTTACGGACCACGGCCATTACGTAAAGGCGACTATGGCCGTTATGTAACCGCTACAAGACTGTTACACCAAAAAAATTATTTTATTTTTTACTTTTTCTTCTCACTTTTTCCCTCTCATAAATCATTCTCAATATATCATGTGGCGAGAGGGGGAAAAGATTATAATGAGGATGACAATGATACAAAGTTTACTATTTCTTTAAATACTCACAATAGATGCATTAATTAACAATTTGAAAAATACTAATTAGGAAAATATTTTATTTTGATAATATTAGTAATGCGATATTTATGTTCTATATTTTTCAACTTCAACCATCTTTCTTTTCTAGTTATTTTATATTTGTATTATTTGTATGTCTTATGTGTCTCATAGATTAATGGAGTGTATAATGTATTTTGTTCTTTTAATTAATTTAGCGCACATAAAAATTTATTACAGAGAAGAACAATGGAAAGTATAATGTGCACACACACATGTAATTTTTCTATCAATGGTGGTTTAAAACAAATGTAAACTTGTTGCTCTTACCAAAGAACTTAGTTACTCTAACTAAATGATCCAAAATACACAAACTATTTCTAAGAAGAGCTAAAAGCTTAAAACATGCAAATACGCTAATATGCACAAGGTTGTGCATGCTTCAAAAAAATTCACGGCCGTTACACCCGCTTCCCGTTATGTAACATCCGCTACTCCCGCTTCCCGTTACACCCGTTACCGTTACGTTATGCTACCCGCAGCTGCGATTTAAAACCATGATGACAATTGCAGAATATTCGCTCCAAAGATGAATAAAATCAGAATAAAATTGTTCAATAGGTAAGTTACCTTGATTGTAATTACTAATTTCCAACTCTAATTGGAACTTCCGAGCTTTGTGATCTTGGTGGTAAATATGGTGGAGATAATCTCACATAGCTTGAGCCATAGTAAAACAGTGAAGATTGGTCACAAGGTGAGACTTAATTGTCCCCAACATTCAAGCGATTACCTTAGCATCCTTGACCTCCCATTGTGCAAATTCCTTTCCATCAATGGGAACTTGAGCAGAACTATCAATATGATTTGATGATTTCAAGAACATTTTAAATTGAAATTCCCACGTAGGGAAATTCTTTCCATTAAATCGAACAATAGTCTTTTCAATAGACATGATGAAAGGCACAAAAGAAAAAATAAGTCCAAGCAGTCAACCAAATAAACAGCGAGCCTGCCCTGTGTATGAAAAATGACACAGCAGAGGAAGAAACACAGCACCTTCTTCGATCACACCAAGAGGAGTCGAAGCTGCTGACCACTACAGAAACTTCTGACAGCCACAAAGAGGCCCAGTGACCACGATAAAATAAAAACACCGTGATGAGCAGTCTGCAATCAAAGACAGCGTGCACAACTAAAAAACAAAAAACTCCGGCAGCCCCCAACAAAACTCAAAAAACCACCAACGTGGACACCACAGAGAAGAACGACTCCCACGAAAAGCAAGACGGAACTTGCTGAAACCGAGAACAATGAATTCAGAAGAGGGGTTCTGATACCATGTCAATTTTGGTCTGAATGCCTTTTCCATAGGGTTAGCTTTCATTATATAAAAGAGATTTACATAGTTGCTGCCATATTTTCAGGCAGGTTTTCAGCACCTAAATGCTGGCAGGTTTTCAGGAACATGCTGCCAGCACCTAAATGCTGCCAGGTTTTCAGGAATATGCTGCCAGATTTGTAGCATTATTTACAACTGATATATACAATATAAATATAAATTAAAATAGTTTAACTAAGCTATTTACATCCTAAATTATCTCTGTTAACAAATGAGACTACAAAAGTTGGTTCCCAGCCAATGAAAGAGGCAATGCTTTATTCTGAAATTTCATCATGGAAATTTCTATACTGTTCCTATGTTATATAATGTTTGTTGGAATGACACAACTTTTGCATGGTCATTTGCTTAGAATAGCACTACTATTTTCTGGGTCAGCCATTATGCCCCTATACAACAACTATATGGTTTCCATATTATTCCATTCTGCATACCAAGCATGACCATAGAGCAATATATATTTAGTGAAATTGAAGACATGCAATGGCCTAGTAGTAACAAAGGTTCATCCACCTAATTTGAGTAGCATTCAAACCTTGCTGTTCTTTTTCCCACTTACCTATGAAAAAATGTATTTAAGTGGTGATTTCCTGTCTAAGTTATTTTTGATTAAGTATAGTGGTCATTGAGGTGGAAAAGTTATAATCTTATATCGTATTCATTTGATCTCCAATTCAATTTATTTGTTTGTTTAATAAAATTTTTCAATTTATTATGGCAAGACTTGGGCAAGGTTTGCTATATGCGTTTTGCATTGGTCCCCAACAAAAGCTCACCCATATATTGGGATGGGGCCCCACATTTGAGTCCTGTTCCAGTCCCAATGGTATGATTTTGTTGGTGATGAGCGTAAAATGCACATGGAAAATTTGATCATAATTTATAAGCATGAAGTGTGCATAGTTTTTCATGAAATTTGTATATTTTGATTTACTAATATGTTTAGTTCTCCTATAGACCTTCTGCAAGTCATGCAATGGACGACGTGTAATGAAAGGATTGAAGTCGGTCAAGTTGGATATTATGCCAGGTATTCTATGAATTCTAATGTGTCTTCAATATTGTGCTGCAAAAAGATAATGTTGTTATTGGATTGCTCTGGTGGTGTCCTCATACCCATGCAGATTTTTTGTGTGTGACTTTTGAAAATCTACATGTTTGGTAGCTTTCCTTGTTCCCTTGAGGTCCGGTTTTTATCAGCACACATCCTTGCCATAGTTTTCAAGTCCTTTTAAGATTTGGCATGTCAGAAGAATTTTTCCCAGTTTGCTTGTGAAAAAGAGGGAAAGTAATATTAAGAGAGAGGGAAAGGATTTTATTGAGATTAGTAACACTAAGGATCTTGTATGGCTTGCTATAAAGAAAAAGAGACTTATGTTAAATGATACCTGTGTTTAACAGGTAAACTTGACATTTTTCAAGCTTTCATGATGCTTTTGTTTTTTGGGTTAATTGACACTTGTTTGAACCCGATATTCTTCAAGTACTTGAAAAGCTTCTTCTTTGTGAAGAAATTTGTTTCAAATGCTTAGGGAAAAATGAAATGTTACATATTTGGGCTAAACTACTCAACTGGGTTTATGTTCATGTCCATGTCAACTGGTACATTAAGTAGTTTGATGTCATTGAAAGCAAAACTATGTTGAGAGTGCTTCTAATATCTAGAACTATTGCCTTGAGACAAGAAAGATTGCTTCTGCTTTTGCTTGCTTTATTTTGAAGATGTCATGATGTCTCTTATTAAAGGAATGTGGTCAGTCATTCATGGTGATGCCTTCCCTTGGCCTTCTATTTTAAGTGTCCTCAACATTTAATGGCTCTCATTGGTTTACTACTCTTGTGCAGTGTCACGGGCTAAGCTTGTTCAGGGCATTATGCTTGCCTATGACCGCTTATCTCGTGTGTTTGGGATGGGTTTCCATCATGTAAATACTAGTGTAGGGTTATTTTCTAGTATTTCTTTCATTGTAAGCCAAATAAGGCAGTATGACTCCTCGGTCACTTTGATGTTTCCTAGTGCTAGAGTGAGAATGGCCTAGAAAGCTCTTTAGGGGAGGGTGAGTGTTCATCAATCATTGTAAAACTCACTAGCCATTGTCAACGTGCTTAGCCTACTTGCCTCCCTCGCTAAGTACAACATGTCAACGGAGGATTTGTTAATGAATTACGTTTGCTTCGATATTTACTGCTTGGTTGCCACGGCTTTCATGAATTGATTATAATTTCCGCTGCTATCTGATTGAATGTTAATGAAAGTGTTCCGTGGATGAATGTTGGTAAACAAAAGGCTGGCTAGTTAAGCAAGAGTGCTTTAGCTAGCGCCGCACGGCCCTTCACAACGGTGTGAAAAAGGCGGACCGTGACATTTGGTATCAGAGCCCAAGTCGGTGACACTTGGTGAGAGCCCAAGGTTGAGTTGCTACGTGAATTCGTTTGCCTTCGTTGTTGGGTTTGGAAAGCTTTGGTAAGTGACCATGGCACCAAACAATGCTGAGAGGATCAGCGTGCTGGAAGCACAGGTTGAAGAGTCAACCAACACTATGGCCGCGGAGGTGGCCCAGATGAGAGAACTTGTTGATGAAGTGAGGGGATCACAAAAACATCAAGCAGGTTTGATTGGCGACATGTCAGAGGACTTTCGCCACACGGTGGAAACTTTGCAAGCCCGGATGGCAGATCTGGATGCAAAGGTAAATGTGATGGTTCTTGCTATGGGGAACTCCAACACTCCGGGAGTTAGCAAAACCAAGGTGCCAGAACCCAGGACGTATGGGGGTGCCCGAGATGCCAAGGAGTTAGAGAACTTCTTGTTTGATGTGGAGCAGTACTTTCGAGTTGTGAGGATGGCCTCAGAACAGGCAAAGGTGGATACTGCGACCATGTACTTGGTTGGTGATGCCAAACTGTGGTGGCGTACCAAGTACAGAGAAATTGAAAATGGAAACTGTGTGATTGATAGTTGGGCAGACTTGAGGAGAGAGCTCAAGGCCCAATTCTTTCCTGAAAATGTTGAGTATAATGCAAGGAGAAAACTGAGAGATCTCAAGCATACGGGTTCAATCAGTGACTATGTGAAACAATTTTCTGCTTTAATGTTGGATATTCGGGATATGTCGGAGAAGGACAAGTTGTTCTATTTTCTAGAGGGGATGAAACCGTGGGCAAGAACTGAACTTCATAGACAAAGGGTTCAAGACTTGTCAACTGCACAAGCGGCTGCAGAACGCTTGACAGACTACGCTGGTGATGAGACCACTTCGTCCAAACGGTTTGGCGGAGAGGGAAACGGTGGAAAGTCTTTCAAGAATGGCAAACCCAAGAGTGGGGGAGCCGACCCTAATTCATCAACCTCACAGGAAGCTTCGTCGTCTCGAGGGTTCAACACACCCAATGGAAAGGGGAAGAGTAAAATTGAGTGTTTCTTGTGTCGAGGTCCTCATAGAGTTTTTGAGTGCCCTCACAAAGCATCACTTAATGCCTTACAGGCTTCCATTGTAGAACAGGCAGTGGAAGACGATGGGGAAGAGGATGAAGCCCCGAGGGTGGGTTCAGTGCGGTTAGTGAACGCATTGGAAAAGCAGGCCAAAATACCGAAAGTTACACGAGCAAAAGGGTTAATGTTTGTGGACTTGAGGATAAATGGGAAGAGTACTCGCGCTATGGTGGATACGGGGGCTACTCATAATTTTGTTTCGCAGTTGGAAGCAGGAAGACTCAACTTATCCTTAGAGAAGGATACAGGACGCGTGAAAGCAGTTAACTCTGTAGCCCAGCCTACTCTGGGAGTAGCCAAGCAAGTGGTGATAAAGCTTGGACAGTGGGAAGGTCATGCGAATTTCACAGTGGTGCCATTGGATGACTATCCAGTCATTCTAGGAACGGAGTTCCTAATGGGGACGAGGGCAGTGCTGATGCCTTCGGCTGGTTCCCTGTGTCTGATGGGAGATCACTCGTGCATGGTGCAAGTCGTTGCAACGAAAGGAGACGAAGGGAAGTCCCTTTCAGCCATACAACTCAATGAAGGATTGGGTCAGGGTGAGCAGACACGTCTAGCCACGGTGGTGGTAGACAAAGAAGTAGGCCAAGTGCTGGAGCCTACGACCATCCAAGCGGTGTTGGATGAGGATAAGGAGGTGTTGCCGGATAAGCTGCCTCAAAATTTGCCTTCACGACGGACTGTGGAGCAAGAGATCAAGTTGTTATCAGGAGTGAAACCACCTGCTAAAAGGCCATGTTGGATTGCGCCTAGAGAGATAGTAGAGTTGGGGAAACAGCTTGATGAAGTGGAAGCGGGATGTGTTCGCCCTTCCAAAACACCGTTGGGAGCATCGGTGTCGTTTCAGAGGAAACATGAAGAGCATCTACGGAAGGTGTTCGACAGGCTGAAGGGAAACAGTCTGAATTTGAAGAAGGAGAATTTCTCTTTCGCTCGGCGGAGCAACAAATTCCTTGGTCAAGTCGTTGAACAAGGTCGTATCCGGAGGGGTATGGAGAAGGTAAGGATGGTTCAAGAACGGAAGATCCCCACGACAGTGAAGGAGTTGCGTTCCTTTCTTGGCCTTACTGGATGCTGCAGGAAGTTCGTTAAGGGGTATTCGCGGAGAATGACTCCAATGACAGGACTACTGGGAAGGTATTATTGGCCGCACACGCGGGATGATGTGGTTGATTATACCAAAACTTGTCTCACTTGCCAACAAGACAAGGGGGAGCGGAAGAAGTATGGTACTTTCATGGCCGCACCAAAGTACTGTTCGGCAGAGGGGACGACACAATTGTTCCTTGTGACTATTGTGAAACTTTGGGGTTTTCCCCAAGTTATTATTTGTGACCAAGATTTAATGTTCACTGACAACTTCTTAACAGAGTTTTTCAGGATATTCAGGTCACACCTTGACATCTCTTCGAGTTATCATCGACAGACAGACGAACAGATGAAGAGATTCAGAGAGCTACTAGATGAGTACTTGCGCCATTGTGTCAATGACAACCGGAAGAATGGCGTGCAACTACTTGATGTGGCTCCATTCTGTGGCAACGCCCAAAGGCGCTCAACAACCAAAAAGAGCCCTTTTGAGCTTGTTATAGACCAGCTGCCGCTGTTACCTCACACAGTGGGCGAGCCGTACAGACGAAAGAGTCCTAAGGCATACATCTTCACCAGTGAAGGGAGACAGAATGCAGACTTTGCCCAAGCCTATCTGGATAAAGCTTCTAAGCAGATGAAGAAGTGGGCAGATCAGCAGAGAAAACCGCAATTTCATGTCAATTGCCTCAAGCCATTCAACGCCAACACCAACGACCTGAGCAGAAGTCAGTCAAACAGCGTAGAGTTGAAGACAGTGCAACCTGACAGACATGATGTTGAAGAGATCCTTGCAGGCAGAAAGTTCATATCCTCAAGGAAGAAGCGGCAGAAGTTCCTAGTGAAGTGGAAGCGCCTTGATGACAAAGAAATCAGCTGGATTTCTACGGAAGATTTGAAGCCATTCGTGGACAAAGTTGAAGTGTACCTATCGCCAAAAGTCTACGAGGCCGTCGACGGCATAAGTGGGGGAGAATGTCACGGGCTAAGCTTGTTCAGGGCATTATGCTTGCCTATGACCGCTTATCTCGTGTGTTTGGGATGGGTTTCCATCATGTAAGTACTAGTGTAGGGTTATTTTCTAGTATTTCTTTCATTGTAAGCCAAATAAGGCAGTATGACTCCTCGGTCACTTTGATGTTTCCTAGTGCTAGAGTGAGAATGGCCTAGAAAGCTCTTTAGGGGAGGGTGAGTGTTCATCAATCATTGTAAAACTCACTAGCAATTGTCAACGTGCTTAGCCTACTTGCCTCCCTCGCTAAGTACAACATGTCAACGGAGGATTTGTTAATGAATTACGTTTGCTTCGATATTTACTGCTTGGTTGCCACGGCTTTCATGAATTGATTATAATTTCCGCTGCTATCTGATTGAATGTTAATGAAAGTGTTCCGTGGATGAATGTTGGTAAACAAAAGGCTGGCTAGTTAAGCAAGAGTGCTTTAGCTAGCGCCGCACGGCCCTTCACAACGGTGTGAAAAAGGCGGACCGTGACATGCAGCATTGCTACATCCTTTTTGCCTTTCTTTCATGTTAATTGACTTACTAGCATAAAGAGGTCGTCTTTTTCCCCTAGTAATGGAGATCAACCTTGCTGGGTTTTTATACTCAACTGATTGTTTTCTTTTTCTGTTCTGATTGGGGGTGTTCACAGGTTAGATCAGGTTGTAATTCCTCGCTGAAAATTGACTTTGTCAGTTATTGAAATGCTAAACTGCCCAAGCCACCTTTCCCTTCAAAACGGTTTGGGCTGTGTAGTGTGGAACCCTACTTGGTCACTGTTTGTATTTCAAAAACAGACCGTACCCCCCCATTTAAGATAATCAAGCCGGTTGGGGATGGATGGGATAGGTTGGGTGGGTTAGTCCTACTGCTTGGTGTACTTGAATGATCTGTTCAGCATTTTGTATTGATCGTCTTCAGATTTTTAGCTCGTGTTGCTTTCCAGGCCAATGTTTAGTCAAAAGGATCGTGAAAAGAACCAGTGAAATATTAATTGCTGTTATTGTTTTCTTGACAAATCAATTGCTACTGTTTCCTTATCCTGTGTCTATTTCTTGCTTTATCTGAATTTGTGTGTATCTGCAGGAGTGGATACTGAAGAAACTATAAAGATGCACCGGACTGGTGGAGCAGATCCTGAGGGCGATCAACCTGGTGATCTATATGTTACTATTAAGGTAACCTCGGTCAAGTTCCATCATTGCCAATGTTTTAAAAGTTGAAGGTGTAAGACAAGGCCTTTTACCCCCAACAGGGAGGGGCATAAGCTTCAAGGTGTTGAGTCATAAGACTTTTAGGAATGCATTTTTAATTTAAAAATTAAATAATTTTATGGAATGGGAAAATAATTTAAAAATTAGAATATTACAAATACAATAGTTCAAAAATAATACATAATTATCAAATCACATCTAGGCCATTTTTATCCGAGAAACTCAAATGAAACATGCCAAAACATAAGCATAAGCTCTATTATGTCAGTTTTGTCATTCATTTTTTTTTTGGCCTTGGGGGGGGGGGGGGGTGGGGATGGTGAGGACAATTGCTTGTCCGTTGGATGGAGAGCCGTGAGCACTAACCTACTAAGTAGCTCTCTTCAAATTGGAGGGAAAAAAAAAATAAAACAGCTCATGGAGAAGCAAGCCTTTGTGCAGAGAGTTCTAGATTTCCAATCCAAGAGAGAGACTATTGAGACGAGAGAGAGAGAGAGGTAGAGAGAGATTCTCAAAGAGAGGATTGTCATATTTTTTATCATCCTAAGTAAGGCAACAACCCAGTCATCTTCTCGAAGGAGTAGTTGATTGAGGGTGTCCATTGTGGGGGAGAAGGTTCATCATTGGGGCAAGGTTGCCCGTGCCCTAAAAGTTGCATGAATGAACAACAGATCAGGGTCTTTCGAGCCCTAATGATTTCTTTCCATATTTTTTATACCTATTTTAAAAAATAGGTATAGACATTAGACGCCCCACTATGGGTATGCCTTTGGGTTTGAAACATGAAAGGTGCCCCTTTTGGGTGGTAGTGGCAATCAATTGTGTTTGCTTTTTAGGATTTGCATTTCACTGTGGGGTGTTTCAGGTCACGTTTTTAAGTTTTTTTAAAACTTTGATCATTGAACAGATTCCAATTGATACTCTGGGTAAAATTTATTTCAGTTTTTTAAATTATTATTTTTATATACTATTAATACTCTTTGCCAAAGGGAGAAGTCTAATAACGGAGTTGGTTGTGTTTAGATGGGGGAAAATAGTTAAGTTATGAAAATTAACAGATGGCACGTTAGGGGTGTAGGGGATTTTAGGAGAAGGGGTTTGATTAGCACAGTATTAATTAGCCATTTTCTTGATATTGTGTTTATCCAGAAAACTAAGCTTGAGAGCATTATTTTGGGTGTGGGGGTGTTGTGAGGAGCATTTGGGAGGGTAGATGTAAGGATTAGGAGTTTATTCCTCTCATGGATTTTTGTCTGGGGAATTCTTATCGTGTGGGATACTCGTTTAAATTAGAGTTGATAGACTTGAGAGGTTCTTTGGTTTTGGTGGATGTGAAAGGCAAGGGTCATTGGTGGGTTTCTTTCGTTCATGGGCCTTCTAGGCCTACTGTCAAGTCTACATTTTGGGATGGCTTATGTGCTGTTTTTGGTTTCTATTCCCCTAAGTGGATCGTAGACTTGTAGTTGGTGATTTCAATGTCATTAGGTTTTTTGAGGAGAAAAAGAGGGGTGGGAGGACTACTTCGTGCTACAGAATTTGGATAGGTTCATTAGAGATTGTAGCTTGAGAGACCTCCTGATGGATAATTCAAATGAAATGACATATATACCCCCAAAATTAGGCGAAATTACAGACACCCCTAAAATACACAAATATTACAAGCAAGCCCGCAAATACACATAATTTTATAGTAGTTAATACTAAAATAGAACTAATTAATTACACACAACAATCCTTGTCCTATTGTTATCCATTAATCTCAAACAAGGGTCAACTTGGGTTTGGCTTCTTATCCTACATCATAGGGTTAGTTGGAACTTGATGGACAGGTTACTTTTTAAAATGGGGTTTGGGAGAGTTGGCATTCTCGGAGGAATGGTTGCATGTCCAATGTATTCTAGGTTAAGACAATTCTTTTCTGAATATATTGAGTCAGCTTCGACCGGGTTTCTGGGCTTAATGGTGGTGCTGCTATTAATCTGAGTGCTAGTACGGTTAGGGAGTTGGCCTCGTTACCGAATTCTAGTATTCCGTAATGGTCCTTGTCTTATTAAAGGGTCCCTTTGGGTGGTAATCCTAGGATAGCGGGCTTACGGTATCTAGTTTTAGAGAGGGTGTCTAAGCGTTCGGTGGAAAGGCACATCATTCTCTAGGGGGTTGCGTTACTCTAATTCAGGCCTACCTTGCTGTATCTGTTTATATTATTTATCTATTTATAATATTCTTGCATAGTTGTTAGAATCTTGCAATCCGCGATTCAATCTTTATGACTCATCGATTCCACATCAAAATAGATTCGAATCTTACTAGCAAATCTAGAAACAATTGAATTGTTGCCGAATCTATCAATCTGCCTCCTGAATCTGGTGAATTGATCGAAATCCATAGATTCCTTGCCAAGAGTTTTGTGCTAAATAAAAAGGATAAAATAGAATTTAGCTCTTTACAAGAACATTTTACACTATTGGACGAGTATTGGGTTCTACCACTGAGAAGGGGCAAAACACTCATTGTCTAAGGTGGTACTCATGTGTCATTGTGTTGTTAGGGCAAACGACGCTTACGCGGGATCTCGCTGCCTAAAGGAGAATTTGGTGTCTTTCTGGTCAGTAATGGAAGCAATTGTTGCTACCGTCGTAAAATAAGAGCTCTTGGCTCTGCCCATTCACAAGGGTTGGATATTCCTCAATGTCCTGGCTATTCACAAAACATGAGAAAGACACGATTAGCTGCTTTTAGTCTTTCAAGAAACAAATGTGATTGAATAAATCCTCCTCTATCTGTTGTGGGTCAAGGGCTCCTTCTTCTGTCTTTCCCTACTTGAATGCCGCTGTACATAGACCATAGATATTTGGAATTAATCATTTATCACTTGGAAAAGGAACATGATTTATTATAATTACAACACATATAAACGCAAATTATTTGATATAGTTCATGGTCTATTAGAAGTAGAAGGCGCTCCAGTGGGATCCTCACGGACAAAAAAAGATTACTGTCAATTTGAATTGATAGAGAAATTCATAGACCTAGGTGGGATAGGAGAATTGATAAAGGGAATAGAGATGATGATAGAGATTCAAAGTTGGTTTTTTTTTTAGTAGTTTATTCAATCATTTCATTTTTTAGGTTAATTATTTTTTTAATTTATTTTGAGAAAGAATATGCTTGAAGTGTATATATATATATATATATATATATATATATAAGTAAAGGAAACTTTATTGAAGAGGCTGGGGGATGCCAATCCATGGTACAGTAAATCAAGCACCCTAAAGGGTGTCACACAAATCAAAGATTACATCATAATCATTAACAACAGTCCTACAATGCCAGCTATTGACTGCAGTAAACCAGTGTTCTTTGCTGTTCTGATTGCGGAGATTGAATTTCTGAACACTCGCCTGTTGCTCTCTTTCTAAATGCATCATGAAATTGCAAGGGGGAATGATGGACATAGCCTTTCTCTTCTCCTTTGTTGCCTGAATCCCTTCGCAGGCCTAGAGTACCCCTCCCACAGAGCTAGTGATAATCTACCTTTGTCCTATCAGAGTCGGTGCCTATAGAAGGATCTAACAGTGAAGGTCCCTTTGTCATCTAAAGCCCAAAGAGGAACATCAGTGCTATTATGGTATTGGAAGCTATAAAGCTGTAGAAGTATGTGAACTGGTTGAGTTCCCAATCTTCCACATTTCTAAGGAAGGGGATGTTCCAAAAGAGCACCTGACCTGAGGTTTGAAGGTGTTGACTAAGGCAGGCATCTTTATCACATGCTAAGTTATAGATGTCTGGAAAAAAGACACTAAGAGCTTCTTGATCGTGCCATGAGTCATGCCAAAAATAAATGTTGTCCCCCCTCCCCACTTGAAATCTGATACAAGACGTGAAATCATTCCAGCCTTTCCTAATTAAATTCCATGCCCCTAAACTAATGTGGTCCTTTGTTAGCTTGGGAGATCCAATCATTATGTTCAAGCCCATATTTCACAACAATGATTCCCTTCTGAAGGTGGTCCTTCTCAAACATGGATCTCCACAAGCATTTCCCTGATAGGGCCTTTTATTGATAGTGTGAGCCTCCTAAATGAAAGGTTTGTTTCACCATGCCCCATTTTGACAAGGTGAAATTTGAATTCCGCCCCGAAGCACCCCCAAAGAAACCTCCTTTCGATTCCTCATAAGTCTCTTAGCAACTGAAGTTGGTAGGGGAAGAAGAGACATGAAGTAAACAGGAAGATTTGTCAAGGTGCATTTGATGAGAGTGAGTCTGTCACCTTTTGATAAGAAATTCCTCTTCTATCCAGCCAACTTTTTTCAAAATTTTCAATGATAGGACTGCACGCTCCTTTATCTTTCACCAAGAGGTAGCCAAGGTAGTTAATAGGGAAAGTACCCATTTTGCGGTCTAGGAGACCAGCAAGGAGAGGCACATCTACATTTTCTCCTGCCGGAATGATTTCTCTTTTCCCACGGTTAACTTTCAAACCTGAAACCACCTCAAACCCTGCCAAGATACATCTCAGATTCATAATGTGGAGAGGGTCATCCTCGCAAAAAAGGATAGTGTCATCAATGGAACAGGAGATTTGTGACCTCCAAGGACCTAACATGCCTGCCAACTCTATTCTTTTGAGCAGCCCTTCTCCTGTAGCTTTTATCAACACAAGGCTCAATTCCTCCACCACCATGATCAACAAAAAGGGGGATAGATGGTCCTTTGTCTCTGACCTCTAGAGGAGTGGAAGAAGTCAGCAGGGCACTCGTTGATTAACACTGAAGCTTGGTGTGCTGATGCATTAAGTGATCTAACTACACCAACGCTCCCTAAAACTGATTTTTCTGAGAGTACAAAGAAGGAAGTTCTAGTTGACGTGATCAAAAGCTTTCTCCATGTCAAGTTTGCACGCCACCCTGTTTTTCTTTTCTCTCCATTGAGTATCCTCTACCTCGTTAGCTATTAGGATTTAGGGTTGTATCCATGATTTGTCTTCCCACCACAAAGGTGTGTTGATATTGCCTAATGACTTCCGGAATCCTTTTTTAAGCCTCATAGCAAGGACTTTAGCGAGGATCTTATTGATACTTCCAAGGAAGCTAATTGGACAAAAGTCCTTAATGTTGGTTGCCCTGGGTTTCTTCAGGATCAGGGTAAGGAAAGTGGCATTGATGCTGCTTAAAAATCTACCCAATCTAAAGAATTCCTCAGAAATATTAATAAAATCCTTCTTAAGCTTGCCCCAGTTTGACTGGTAGAATGATAAGGAGAACCCATCTGGTCCTGGTGCTTTGTCTCCATTGCAATTCTCAATGGCTTGGAGGATTTCAGCTTCATTAAAGGATTTCGAAAGCCACTCTGATGGAGGGGTTGATAGATGTAAAATCGATGCTGTCCAATACAAGTCTCCAGATTTTGGATTCAGAATAAAGAGCTTTATGAAAGTTGCTGATTCTCCTTGTGATGTCCTTCTCAGCTAAGGTGTTCTCCTCGATTTCATTGTTGGAAATGGTGTTCAGTCTACGATGGGCACTCGCGGTCTGGCGGAAAAATCTGGTATTCTATTCTCCCTCCTTGAGCCGCAAGGCTCTAGATTTCTACCTTCAGGAGGTCTCTTCAAGGCTAATAGCCTTGGTCAGCTTTTTCAGTTGTTGATAAACATCAAAAGTTCTGTTTTTATTATTTTTTCTTGATTCCTTCTCTTAAACAGTGTAAAGTTTATTTTTAATTAAAATTTCTTGACTCATTCCCTTTTCATCTGTTTACGGAAAGCATACTCATGAACATAATTTTTTTACTGTCAAAATTAAAATTTATTTTACTATTTTGATGCTTGTTCATATATCAATATGTGTATGCCATTTAGAATTGATTTTGGAAATTGTAAATCTTATGATTCGATTCAATTCGATTCTTGATTCCCAAAATTGGGTTTCAATTCACAATTTGAATCTTGATTTGAACTATGGATTCTTGCGCATATTGCTGGTAAGCTGGAGAAAATTATAAGAGATTTCCTTTGGTCTAGTGTAGGTTTAAATTGGTATGTTTATATAAAAAAATAATAATACTATCCTCTTGGCTAAATGGATTTGGTGTTCCTTTTGGAGAATTCTTCTCTTTTACATAATTTTTAAAAATAAGTTTGGATTTCATGTGAATGGTTGGGGATACTAATTTGGGGCTAATGATCCTCTTTGAAGAGTCTGAGGAGGTGTCTCTCTCAGATTTATCCCCATTTAATTCCTCATTCTAAGTTTGTTTTAGGTGAGGGTTTGCGTATTCATTTTTTGGACGATATTTCGATGGGTGATGTTGCGTTGTTTATTTCTCTTCCCGCCTTTTTCACTTGAGTTCAGGGCATAATGCCGTTAACCATTTTTATTATTATTATTATTTTTGTATTGAATAGTCCTTTGCCTTCTTGGGATTTTCATTTTTTACGGGCTTCTTAATGATGGGGAGGCAGATTAGCTCTCTTCTTTGTTGTTGGCATTAGATTATTGTCTTTTCCCCTTGGGTGGGGAGAGTCACCTCTGCTACATAAAAAAATTTTGGAAGGATAAAGTCCTCCCCCCTTCCCCAGAGGCAAAGAACTTGAGGCTTTTATTTGGTTGGTTGTGTTTAATAGAGTTAACACCAATAATATGTTGCAAAGCTGGAGATCTTCGAGAGCACTTTCTCCAGATGTGCGCTTTTTTTTTTACTGTAAACAAAAAGAGCTTCTCATTTGCTTTGCAAGGTAATATGAAATTTTTTTATTTGAAGGGGAAAAAAAAACAACTTTGCTGACAGTTACATATTTTGGTCAGAAGCTATGCTTGGAAAATGGTGAGCAAGCTTTTTGGTTTGTTGGGAGGAAGTTGGGTTTGCCCAAATTTGGTGGAGAATTTGTTAGGCATCTCTTTTTGTATCTTTGGCAGGAAGAAGGATGTTGTAGTATTATGGAGATGTGCATTTTTTGCAGTGTTGTGGGGTTTATGTTGGAAAATAATATGCGTATCTTGTCTAGGAAGAAGCTAAATATTTCTTTATTATGGGATGGGATTCATTAATTAGCAGCGTTTTGAGCTCTTCTGAAATACAATTAAATTGGCTATCTTTGTTACCTTGATTGATTTTTTTACCCTTTCTTTTTCCTACTTTTTGTTTTTTCTGCATTATTTAACAGGATTTCTTATCTCCCTCTTTGTGCATTCTTTATTCTTTAATTAAATCATATTCTTTTGTTACCCCAACCTTTCCCTGCCACCCCCGTCCCCAACAAAAAAAATGGTCATTGCTATTTTCTGGTATTTAGTGTAGGGATGCGTCTTATTTATCATGCTCCATTTCTTTAATTTCCTTTGTAGGTCAGAGAAGACCCTGTTTTCCGAAGAGAAGGCTCTGACATTCATGTTGATGCTGTCTTAAGTATCACTCAGGTAATGTTTACTTTGATATCAGTTTGCTTATGAAATGCTTTGAGATGCTCTAAGGCATGATGATCTTGGAGTGTGAATACAATGTGGAGGAAGCAGAATTCGTGTAAGCTGGAGATGTATGAACAGGATGCATATTTCATTGTGCCTAGAGTTTGTGCAACTTATGTTGAGTGAGAGAAGTAATCTGATAACATCATCTATCAGGTTCACAAATAAGCAGATAGTTTACACTTATTTTCCAAGTTTAGCCACTTTAATGTTTCTTCTGTCAATCTGTCATGACTGTACCTGCCAAATTTCTTTCAATAGTGGAGTTTACTGAGTTTCTGTTGCAGGCAATTTTGGGAGGAACCATCCAAGTCCCAACTCTCACAGGAGATGTTGTCCTCAAGGTCTGTTCGTAGTATCATCTCTGTTTTCATAGTAAAACATCTATTGTAATTCTTTTTCAATTATAAAATTACTCTTTTGTAGTGTTTGCATATGTATCATTATTAGATTTGTTTCTGGTTTGTAGGTCCGTGCTGGCACACAGCCTGGTCAAAAAGTGGTTCTGAAGAAAAAGGGTGAGAAAGATATGCTTATTTTGTTATTGTCTGTGCACATTTAATTTAGTGATTCTGTTGGATTGTTGAATCTTTGTTTAAGTAGATATCACTATATTATGAATTTCATATGCAAGGGGAATCTTTAATTACCCTGTAAGGTGATTTATTCACTTTGTGTGAAGAACATGGAACTGCATAATCAGTGTGGGTGAACTTTTCACAAGATTGTTGGCCTTAGTATTTTAAAGTATGTCTTTTAATTTACATCTGATAAGAACTGTTAGAAAAATTTGACTGTTAATTGAGTGGAAAAAATGCAATAATGCTCATAGATTTGGACATTTGGCATTCGTTTATTTTGTTTGTCCTCTTCTTTAGTGTTTTAGGATTTATTCTGTTTTTTTTGGGCTTACTGTTAAACTTAATTTATTACTGAAGTGATTGATCTTCAAGTGTTCACCGTTGACTCTGTTCACACTCCCTCTATTTATTTCAGTGTTTGGTGAAGGCACCAACATGATAATTTGATTGAATCTTCCAGTTGCATATTCAAGAAATATTTAATGTTGAGTTTGTATCTGTCTTTATCTTCTTTGAGAGCTAGCATCATGATGGAAAACAAAATCCTTGTCTCATTTAGTGGTCTGAAAGCTACTTGTGCCTGATGGACAAAAGAAGGGTTTGTTAGAGAGGGATGTTGCCTAAATTGTAACCAATGAGTTTTGTCATTAAAGGTTGGATTGAGGTTTCTCTTGCAATGAACTGATTGGAGAATACCCTCTTTTGTTTATGCTGAAGCAGAAAAACGTATTTTTCATGCCATGTATAGTTAATTCTGAAATTCTAGCATTCTAGAGGGAAGGTGACTAACAGCGAGTTGCACATAACCAAGTTCGGTCACAGTCAATTTTTTGCTAAAGGCATTGACTTCTGTGAAGTACATATTTTTCAGTTTTTAGTATCAGAAGAAATCGTATGCTGGATTTGACACTTTTGTGTATAATATAGATCCTTAGAAATGAGGAATAAAGTTGCAAATTGTCAGGTTCTCTTTTTGTGCACAGACACTGACTTTATTAGAACATGCTGCTATAGTTGGGTATGTGAGAAAATGCAGTTTCAAAGTGAAAAGATTATTAAAGAAGTTGGTTTTCTAAACTGAGAGAGAGGACTCATGCTCATGGAATGTCAGGAGTTCTGCTTGTGCAGTTCACTGTTGACTATAATGACACCTATCACCTCTATGGACTAAATATTAATTAAACATGAGGTATTATAATTGTAGAAAAGTTGCCAAGATGAGAGTGTTAAGGTGGATGAGTGGTTTAACATTAAATGATAAACTAAAGAACAATCATATTTGCGGTTAGGCGTAGCTCCTATTAAAGATAAGGGAGGGACGACTTAGATGGCTTGGGCATGTGTAGCATAGGCCAAATAGTACACCATTGAGGAGTATGTTAGTTACTATAAGGGGCAGTAGAAGGGATAGAGATAAATTTGAAATAACTTGGAATGACAAGTAAGGATTTAATATCCCTGAATTTTTTGGAGGAAATTATTCATAATCTCATAAATTGGCGGAACAAGATTCATGTAGCCTACTCCACATAGTGAGACTTAATGCTTGGTTTTTTGTTGTCATTGTTGTATTATTAATGTTACAAGCTCTGTGCTTGTGTTATTCATGTAGTATCCAATGATGTGCATTATTGTAAAAACTTGAATGATGAAGTGCATTAAACTTTTTATTCACATTATTTTTATAATTGTTTCATTTTTTTTTTACAGGGATTAAGGCCAGGAGCTCCATCTCATTTGGGGATCAATATGTGCACTTTAATGTCAGCATTCCAACGTAGGTTCCTCTTGTTCCAAGATTCTGTTGCCAATGGTTTTCATGCAGTTGCAACCTAAGCTTTTACAAAAGACAGAATTTATGGCCCTTACTATGGCTTCTCATAGTTGATTCATACGTCTCATGGCATATGCTTTTTTGGGTGTGGATGCATTCCTGTCATTTTGTCAAGTAAAAGAAAGGAAATGTGAATTGTAGAATGAACTTTGCTCATCTGGTGGGAAAGCAATGTTTGATTTTGACATTTTTTTTTTTTTTTCTAAAAAAAAATTTCCAGGAGCTTGACACAAAGACAACGTCAACTTATTGAAGAGTTTTCCAAGGAAGAGCAAGGGGAGTATGATAAGAGTGCTGCTGCTGGAGCATCGAGATAAAGAGATCGACCATAGTAGCCCCCATTCAGTCATATAAATTATTGTAGTTCATGCCAAGCTTGAAGAAAAGTGAATGGACGAGTAGATGGTATTTGAGAAATGACCCACCCAACTAGTTTTGGGAGTTTTGTAGAAGAAATTTTGGGTTGCAATTTTGATTTTTTTCCCCTTTTCTTAAGAGAGGTGTGTAATATTTTCCTTCCTCAAGACTCCATTACATTTAATCATTTGAGGCCATCGTGGGTCATCTTATTATGGGTTTTAGCTTATATTGTACATATATCGATATTATTATTACATGATAATGAAACATTGCTTCTTGTTTTGGTGATTTATGAGCTCTCTTTTTGGCTCTGGCCAGCAAAGGGCTGATGGAATTTTATTTTGTTGTCAAATTCGTTTGGCCATTGGCAAAGATTTGTTTGGTTAATTTGATGCGACTCTTTAAGAATTTCAGTTGAAACAACAAAATATCTGCTTTTGTTGGGAAACTTAAATGTGGTAAAAATAAGAAAAGTCTAAATACAAGGCCTTGTCCAGCATGTCAACAATTGGATTGATAATTTTTTTCTGTTGTAATATGTTTTTTATTTTTTATTTTATAGGAAAACCTATGATATGATGTCTCCAGAGGAACGAAGGCTCCTACTACTATTATATACGAGAATGAGAATTGGCAAGCTAAAAGTTTTAAACCTGGGTTTGAATTTTCAAGCTGATCCCAAGCTTATAAGCTTCACTCGGTCAAACTCAAATATTTTTTTCTTCATAATTTAATATCCAAGAGAACACAATATCTAAATTCAAACACCAATCAGGTTATATGGACTCATTAACCATCCAATTTCATCATGTAAATTTTTATATTTTTTGGGTAAAAAGTGACCTTCCAAGTATTTGGAAGGATAAAAAAAAAGAAAAGAAAAGGAGCGAGCCCAATGACCCTCAGGCTCCTGTGCAAGTGGGTTCCACGAGGCTCCACTGATGCTGTGATGCAGGTTAGCCTCTGTGTTGATTTATTTTCCTAGCACGCTTCCGTGGGAACTACACTATCCTTCGGATAAGCCAATGAAATTGGATGAGGGCGTTTGAACATCATAGAGCTTAAATAATCCCCAAGTATTTTATAAACAAAATCATACTGGGTACTAAAATTACAGAAGGCACAAGTTTAAAGTGAGATTATTGAAACAGTGGAGAACAGGAAAGAATCAATGGCACCTCTCACTACTATACTTCCAAAGAGTTGTCTGGTCAAATGGAACTTTCGAACACTCTAATGCTTACAAACCATCTCTTGGGCTCTACCGCCAATAAATTGGATCTCAACCATTCAGAAGTTCAAGTGCTACAACTCTCAGTTTTGTTCTCTACTGCTTGCCCGTGCCTAATTTAATGGGGGTTTGATCCTCTTGTCCTGATTTGGATCGGTCATGTGTTGGCATCTCCTTGGTCATTGAAGGATGCCCATTTGCTTCTTTCTCCTTGCCCATTGAAGGAGTAGCCCTCTCATCTATTTCCCTTCCTCTGACTTTATCGCAACATTAAAGGATTTGTTGGAAGCAAAACCTCCAGCTGCAGCAGTAATAGTAGCTTGGAATGCATTGTTAAGATTGCAGGTGTGGAGTCGTCGACAACCACACCAACCTAGCCGTGTTCTTTGACATTGAAGACCGAAGGCCACCAAGCTCTGCCGACTATGTTGAAATTGTAGCTACCTTGTTTAAATTTTACTCCCCCATCCGTGTATATATATATGCGGGTGGAAGTGTGTAGGGAGTGTAGTATTGTTCTTCCAATTATAGTAAAGTGGTGTGTGCTTCGTGGACGTAGGTCGATTCGATCGAACCACGTAAATCCGGTGTTCCATTTTGTTTGTTATTTTCCCTTGTGTGATTATTGCTTCTAGATATCCACCCCAACAATTGGTATCAGAGCGAGGTTGGAGCAAAATCGTCAGTTGGGAAAAAAAATTCCTGGATTGAAACCTTTGTCCAGTAGCCTAAAACTCAGTTTTGAGCCCACCACCGTGTTCCTCTCATTGAGAAGAAGCCAATAGTGGTAACCGGAGCTCGAAACGAGCTCAGATGGCACCGCACGCGCCACCAACATATAGACGACGTTTCCACACGCCCGCACGCGCCTTCACGCACCGGCAAGTGATCGGCAGGTCATTCCACGCGCGGCCACGCGCCGGCAAACGGCTAGTGAAGCAATGGAAGGAAGAAGATGACGTGACATCAGTGCCACATCACCCGTCCACGTCAGTGCAAAGTCAGTTGGGCCCCATGCCTCGTCAACCCACTGTCAGCGCCTAGTCAGCCCCACCTCAGCGTTGAGTCAGCGGCTAAGTTAGCTGCCTTGTCACCCTAGGCCCACGCCATGTAAGCTGCCACGTCAGCCACTGGGACCCATAGTAACATGCCAACAGGTGGGCCCTGCAGAGCCAAGTCAGCAGTGGGCCCCACACTACCGCGCCAACAAACGACGTCAGTTAATGGCGTTACTAACACCTTTTGGAATATTCCGACAGTCATATGAATATTCCGTTATAGTTGACTAGATTTGACCAGATCTTTAAGCAGGCTTTTCAGAGCCATTTCGGGTCCGTTTTTTAAACTACTTGAACAATTTCTAAGGTTTTCAGCCATTTCAGATCCAACCGTGCTGTCCGTTTGAGTTGATTCCGTATCTAGATTGGCAAATCGAGATGTCAAATGAAAAGAGCTCACAAATCGAGATGTTTGATGACACAAATTTTGGTTTCTAGAAAATGCAGATTGAATACTACTTGTTTGGTAAGGAGTTGCACTTACCATTGAAGGAGAAGCCAGAATCCATTAAGGAAAGCGAGTGGGAGTTGTTTGACCAAAAAGCTCTTGGAGCTATCAGAATGACGTTGGTAGAGTCTGTTGTTTTCAACATCAAGTACTTGACAACCACCAAGTCCCTTATGTATGCGCTATCTAATATGGACGAGCAGTCATGAGCCGCGAATAAGGTACACTTGATGAAAAGATTGTTTACTATGAGCATGTCTGCAGGTGAAAGTTTTAGTAGACACTTGAATAATTTCAACGAGCTATTAAATCAACTCGCCTTAGTTGGAATTACATTTGACAGTGAGATCCGTGCCCTACTGATTCTCAATCAGTTGCCTAAGAGTTGGAAAGGTATTGTTACTGCAATCAGTAGCTCCGTAAGAAAATCGAAGCTAAAGTACGACGAGATCATTAGTATGATTTTGACAAAAGAGATCAGAATGCAGCCGAACAATGCCTCCACTTCAAGTTTAGCCTTGAATGTGGAAAGTCGAGGAAAAGGAAACGGGCATAGACGATCGAACAATCGCGACAAATCTAGGACCAGGCGATCTAGATTCAGAAATCCCAGAGGTTCCTAGGGCACAAAGAACGTTGAGTACTGGAACTGTGGAAAGGCCAGACATTTCAGAAACTAGTGCAAAAGTCCAAGAAAGGAATCTGAGGTGAAGACAGAAACAAATCTCACCTCTTCCTTAGGAGAAAAAGATGCATTGATATGCTCTCTGGAAAGCAAGCAGGATTCTTGGGTCTTAGACTCTGGAGCCTCATTTCATGCCACTTGCAACAGAGATTGCTTAAAGAAGTACACACCAGGTAATTTCGGTAAGGTGGACCTTGGCACGATCAACCCTGCGACATAGCCGGTAAGGGAGTTGTGAAGATCAAGATAAACATGTCAGTATGGAAGCTGAAGGATGTTAGATATATTCTAGACTTGAGAAGGAATTTGATTTCATTTGGTCAACTAGCAGATAAGGGATACATGACGACATTCATTGGAGATGAATGCAAGGTTTCAAAGGGTGTATTAAAGATTGCGCGAGGTAAGAAAAGCAGAACACTTTATCTAACCTCCAATGCCTCCATGTCTATTTCAGTTGTTGCAGGTAATGATGATAGTAACATCTGGCACTAACGATTCGGTCACAAGAGTGAGAAAGGACTCAGGGTGATGCACTCAAAGGGAAAATTAAGTGGTCTATGATCGATCGAGATTGACATGTGTGAGAATTGCATATTCGGGAAACAGAAGAGGGTCAGTTTCCAGACAAACACTCATGCCCCAAAGAATAAGAGATTAGAATTACTCCACTCAGATGTATGGGGACTGATGTCCATCTCATCCATAGGCAGAAGGAATTACTTCGTCACGTTCATTGATGATCATTCTCGGACGGTATGAGTTCACTTTTTGAAGTATAAGTCGAAAGTCTTTGAAACTTTCAGGGTATGAAAAGCTATGGTTGAAAACGAATCAAGAAGCCGAGAACAGACAATGGTGGTGAGAATGAAGACACTAGGTTCAAGAAATTCTGCTATGAACACGGTATAAGGATTGAAAGAACTGTGCCAGGTACACGTCAACACAACGGCGTAGCTGAGCGGATAAACTGAACGTTGATTGAAAGAGCCAGAGGCATGTGTATACAGTCAGACTTACCATTGCAGTTCTGGGCAGAAGTAGTCAGCACAGTAGCATACTTGATTAACAAGGGTTCATTAGTACCATTGTACCACCGTATACCAAAAGAGGTATGGAGTGAAAAAAAGGTGAGACTTTCACATTTGAAAGTTTTTGGTTGTGTTGCATATGTACATATCAGTGATCAAGTCAGAAACAAGCTTGATCCTAAATCTTGGAAATGCACCTTCGTCGGTTACAATGAAGAAGAATATGGGTATCACATTTGGGATGATGAAAACAAGAAGTGATCAGAAGCAGAGACGTGATTTTCAACAGAAAGGTGATGTACAAAGACAGGTACGCAGCAGAATCCACCGAACTAGTTCAGAGATAGTCAACCTATGTAGATATGGATGATGTCCCATAATGTGTCGGGATACAACAATAGAATGCCAAGAATCCTCAGGCAGAGGAACTAATGGAGTAGATCGTTGCACTAAAACCTCCTACTCCAGCTCCAGAGCTTAGGAGATCTTCTCGGTCCCATGTACCAAATAGAAGGTATATATTTTTTTACTTCTTACAAATGGAGGAGAGTTCGAATGCTATGATAAAGCATGTCAGGTGGCAGAAGTGAGCAAGTGAGAGCTTGCGATGAAGGACGAGATGAAGTTCTTCACCTCCAATAGAACGTGGGAACTAGCTGAGTTGCCCAAAGGTAAGAATGCCCTTCAAAACAAGTGGGTGTACAAAATCAAAGAGGAGCATGACAGTTCTAGGAGGTACAAGGCTCGGTTGGTAGTCGAAGGCTTCGAACAGAAGGAAGGAATTGACCACATTGACATCTTTGCACCAGTTGTGGAGCTGACAACCATCAGATCAGTCTTGAACACTATTGCCTTAGAGGGCTTACATCTCGAGCAGTTGGATGTGAAGATGACATTTCTTCATGGTGATCTTGATGAGAAAATTTACATGCATCAGCTAGAAGGATTCTCAGATAAAGGTAAAGAGAATCTAGTGTGCAGGTTAAAGAAAAGCTTGTACGGTATCAAACAAGCTCCTAGACAATGGTATCGAAAATTTGATGGCTTTATGCACAGGAATGATTTTCTAAAGTGCAACGCCGACCACTTTTACTACTTCAAGAGGTATCAATATATCTATATCATTCTGTTGTAATATATGGATGACGTGCTAATCACAGGACCAAATATAGAAGAGATCAAGAAATTGAAGTAGCAATTGTCAAAAGAGTTTGACATGAAGGACTTAGGCTCAACGAAGCAGATACTTGGAATGCAAATTTCTAGAGATAAGCGATAGGGAACGTTGCAGTTATCTCAATCGGAGTACATTAGCCATGTTTTACAAAGGTTTAACATGAGTAGCGCCAAAGTGGTAAGTACACCTTTGGTAGGACACTTTCGCCTCTCCAAGGATTAGATTCCCCAGACAGATGAAGAGAAGGATTTCATGGCTAAGGTACCTTACACCTCAACCATTGGAAGTCTCATGTATGCCATGGTTTGTACCAGTGGACCAGATTGGCAGATGTTAGATTCATATTGACTTACCTGGTAGGCCAACGAGAGTAAGTCCAGCCTACGGGCCGCACAACCCTGTCATGAGGGGTTATATGTACAAATATATCACATAGCAGTAATTTATATTATCATATTAGTTGTATGTACAGATAGCAAACTCAGATACACAGTTGTATTTTAAACTACATTGCATATGCTCTGTAAAATTTATCAACTTACTCATATTACAATATTAGTATTATTTTAGTATATTAAACGTATAACTCAGCCGCCACACACTAGTAATAACATATTTCCTCTTACTGAGCGTTGTCTCATCCTAGTGACTTATTATTTTTTAGAAGATCCAGTTAGGCGAGCAAATCAAGCTCGCGGGTGGAAGTTGTCTTGTGCTGCCCTTGCTAAAAGGGTAGGTGTATTTTGGTGCCAGTGAGTTGGGGTAGATCCTAGGTTTTTCATGTTGTCACTGGGTATTTTGTGTTGTAAATATACTGCAGAATATTACAGCTTTCTGGTATTGTATAGATGACAGTTTATAATTTCTTGTATACCGCTGCTTAGGTGTGTATGACATACAGAGTTTCCTCGATGCTCTTTTGAGCCTAAGATGTTTTCGGTAGTATCTCAGACAGATGGTAATTATGTTTATATAAAGAAAAGGAAAAAAATGTTATATAAGTAGTAGATCGTTACAGGAAGTCCATTGTCATCACCCACCCGCATGGTCTCACCACCTGCATATGCTTCAAAAGATAAGTTCAAGTTAAAGAGGTCATTTGTGATATGATGAGTGGTTGTAGAATCGGGGTACCAAATCGATTTAGAAAATGGAGTCTGAGCAGTGTAGTGAGCAGAGAAATTGCTGGGAGCTTCAAATTGGTACGCATGGTTGAAACGTTATCAAAACTGAAGAGCAATATGGCCGACCTTGTTGCAGACCTGACAAATTGGTCGGTGCGCATTGTAATGCTGAAATGAATGGGATTGGAGATCGTATGAAATTAGGTGTAATCCCAAGAGGGGGTGAATTGGGTATTTTTTAATTTTTAAGTCTTTAAGCCTTAATTTTAAAATGGAACAACCATACAAACACAAGTTTGGAGATGCACAGATTTCAGTATCACACAACTCAATAGATTCAATCAGTGTATATCCCAAACAATCAGTATTACCCAATCAATTCCAAACATGACAAATATTTAGGACATTCACAATAAGCAAATATGAAATAAATAGTTAAACGCGAGTCGAAATTAAAAAGAGATAAAGAAATAGAGAGAGACAAACTCCGGATTTTCACAAGGTTCGGCCTACTCCGGCCTACGTCCTCACCTTGGGAAAACTACCCAAGGATTCACTAATTTGCTCCTTAAATTGGGATGGAACTTCCTGTTACAATCGGCTGCTTACAAGAGGCACAACTTCCTCCTTACAATCTGCTGCTTACAAGAGGCGTAGCTTCCTCCTCCCCTATTCACATCCGGAACCGTAAATGCAATTGATAAAACTTTTCGGATACACTCAAATGCTTCTTAACAAGCTAATGTGTACAAGTGAAGTCCTAAACACACTCTTAAGATATAACTTGAAGCTCAATGTAGTGAATGTAATATTCTCAATAAAATTTCTTTTGCAATGAAAGAATGTATGATCTTTGTATATAACAATATATATGAAAAGTTACTCCAAGTTACCTTGGACCACAATTAAATTTCCTCTCGTAAGTCTCCATTGTCCATTACCAAAGAAGTTGCAATATCCATCATCATCAAGTCTTCCAGCAGATATCAAATGCAGACGAACACTAGGAGCATGCTTGACATTATTGAGTACCAATTATGTTTTTTTGTCAGTCTTTAAGTAAACAGTTCAGTGCCAACTATCGGTACCACAACATTGTTTCCCATCTTCAAAACTCCAAAATCATCGGAAGTATATAAACTAAAGAAATCCTTCCTTGATGTCACGTGAAAAGAGGCACTGTTGTCAACCACCCAACTATTTTCATTACAGCCAACACTAATTACATTATCATCATAAGCAAGAATCAAATTATTTCCAATAGTAGTGGCAACACGATCATTATTATCCTGATCCTTTTTTTTTTTGCTTGTTACTGTTACTTTTATTTTCTTTCTTCCACTTGTAACAGTACTTCTTGATATGAGCATTTTTACCACAATAATGACACTCAAGATTTTTAAATCTTGACCTTGACTTGCTTCTACTTTTACTTCTACCCCTTTCATTTTCGTATCGGTTTCTCCCCCTATCTTATGTAACAAGTACCTGGGTATTATCTGTACTCATTTTTTTCCTTTTGGTCTCTTCATTAAATAAGTTATCTTTAACAAACGACAGGATCAACACACCGTTTGGGGTTGAGTTGCTAAGAGATACTACATGAGTCTCTCAACTATTTGGCAAAGAACTTAATAACAACAAAGCTTATAGTTCATCATCTAAAATTATCTTCATATTGGTTAATTGGTTTACCAAATTCTGAAAATCGTTCAAATGCTCAGTAACAGATTTTGCTTCTCTAAGTTTCAAATTTACAAGCTTTCCAATTGCAAAAGCTTTGTTGTGAGCAGTCTTTCCCTCTTAAAGACTCTCAAACTTCTTCCAAAGTATTTGAGTATCTGTCTCTTAAGCCATATGATGAAAAATACAATTATCCATCCACTGTCTGATTTTTCCAGCTACTTTCCTATGCATTTTCTTTAAGGCAGCTTTAGTTTGTTTTTTCGGCTTATCGCTACCCAACTCAATCGGATCAAATAAATCCTTACAATAAAGAATATCCTCCATCTTTGATTTCCAAATAGAATAATTTGAAACTGTGAGCTTGCACATAGTACGAAGTTGTCTTTCATATTTTATATGAATCAAGCTCTGATACCACTTGTTGGGAAAGTAACAAGACAACTAGTATAGTGGATAAATATTTCCCAAAAATTAAATATGTGACAAGAAAAAATAACTAACCAACAATAATAATAAATCACACACCACAATAGGAATACTACAATTTTTAATGTGAAAAACCCCTCTAATGTGAAGGGTAAAAATCACGGGACCTATGAGATCCAATAAAATTTTCATAATAATACAGGCAAAAATTATAGTAGTATAATCACAAAAAATGCTCACAAACTTAGAGCGAAAAAGGATTTTCAAAAGAATCGCGATAAAATAAGAATGAGCAGAAAGAAGTCACCTGAATGCAGTTACAATCAGTAATACAAAATTAGGTCCTCCAAAGTTCTAAAATAGATCTCCACCATCCAGATCGAAGGTCGACAAATCCTGAACGTTCTCTCCAAATTTCAGCAAAATCGGATCATAAAATACCTTCCGATCATCGAATTGATAAAGACTGCACACTGCCTCACACACTGCCTCACGCACTGTTGCGACGCTCCTGATTTAATTTTTCTCTCTCTATTGGCCGGCACTTCATACCGCGCACACACTTTAATTGCCTTAATGGGCTTCCACGCACATGGCCCTCTTTTTTTTTATGTGGAGCTGGACCCAACAGATTAATGAGAAGTAAAGGGGGAAATTTTTATTTTTATTTTTATTTGCTTCTTTATGCAGGGAATTGCCAGGAGACTGGTTAAATCTGCATTGCAAGAAGCAGTAAGGAAGAGAGAAATGAGATACTCAGATTTGAAGAAGATTGAGCGCGGGGCACGTCGGCATTTCCACGATGACATCACGGTGGTTGTTTTGTTTCTTGACTCAAATCTTGTGAGCAGGGCTAGCTCAGTCAAATCCCCTAGTGTATTTGTGAGAGGAGGTGGAATTCGTCCGCCCTAACACTCTTGCTCCTTGCTCTGCACCCACGAAAACTGGCATTACATCCTGATGTTGCTACTTCTCATGTTGTTCTCTGTTGTACTACTCTCTGTGTGAATACAAGATGGCCTCCAATTCCAAACAAGATATGAGGAGCAGGCCTTCAATTCTTTAATGTACCCTACAACATCAATGGCGAACTGATACTTCTGAGTAGCTTCATTTGTGCCAGAGTGGGGTGAAAACAAAATCAAAAAGAATTGGGGAAGGAAACTTGAAGGTGTCAGCTGTTATAGTATTCCTCGGGACAGTTATTTCTACCCTTTTTTCCCCTTTCCTTTTTATTTTTCTCTTTCTTCTGTGGAGATCTTCAGCTCTGTAAATTGTAAGTCGTTGGTGTATTTTAATATTATTATATTATTTTATTATTATCTTGGGAAAAAATCATATACCTTGGATTGAGTGATGCATCAACATTTAATTAGGGTCATTCATTCATGTATTTGATAAATGCATAATTAATTATATGAATTTACTTACCTTGGATCTAAGTATGTATTTACTTGATATATACATATCATATTTATTAAGTACATGGAGAATGAAAGGTCATTTTATGCTTATAAATAAACCCTTTAAGTATTAGCACAATATACCAATTTCTTCTCTTCATTCTCATCATATAATTCTTATCTTGAATCTAAAGAGTTTGGCAAGTAAAGAAAGATATTTTTAGTGGAGCTTCGGAGGTGTAGAATTAGAGTGAGTCGTACAAATTAGATCAAGCTGTTGTATCCTGGGGAGATAAGTCTTTAGGAAATCTGCTGCACCGGTTCGTGGGCTAAACCAATAAATCGCAGAGGGCTTGAATCTCCTTAAAGAGAGCGAGATATCCGTGCCTCAGCCTATTTGTGAATCGTGATTTTTTTATTATTTTTTATTTGTAAATTTATCATTTTATATTATTAGTATTTCTAACAATTTTAAGGAGATTCAAAGTATAGAGCCTACAGTCCTTGAGAAACCGAATGAAAATGTTGGAGATCACGACAAGCCTTTTCGGTTTAGAGGAGCCCACTTCAAAAAATGGAAAGACAAAAGGTTTTACATAATAAGTATGACACTAAGGAGGGAAAAGGTAAGATGTAATTCTGTAAGAAAATGGTAAAACCAATAACGGTAATACCACAAAGGTAAATTTTATTGCTTCCGAACATAATATTTTACCCAAAGGTCTTTTTCCTAAAAACCCTCAATTAAAGCCTAAGAGGAGAAATATGAAAAATAACAATAGACCTCACAAAATGAATAGGGGCAACCCTAATCAAAAGAATTTGAACAAAGGACCCCTTACAAGCAAAACAACAATGTTTGTAATGTTTGTGGCAAAAGTGGGCATATTACTCGAATTTGAAAATTTAAAAAACGTGAACCTATTCCTCAATCTAATATTATTGAGGAACAATTTGTGGCGATGTTTATTGATATAAATATGGTCCACAATATTGAGGGGTGGTGGGCAGACTCAGGTGCTAATAGGCATGTCTGTTATGATAAATCTTGGTTCAACATGTACACTCCTTTTTGAGGAACCAAAAACTATGCTAAAAAATAATATTTTGAGATGAAAGATTTAAGTGAGGCTAATATTATTTTAGGCATCAAAATTACAAGATCATCTGATGGTATATTTCTTGATCAGTCGCATTACATTGAAAAATTTTGAATAAATATGGCTATAATAATTGCAAACATGTTACTACTCCTTTTGATTCAAGTAATCACTTATTTCCTGCTAAGAATGAGAATGAAATGGTTAATCAAGGGGAATATAATAGCATTATTAGTAGCCTGAGATATGCAACTGATTTAACTAGACCTGACATTATATATGCAATAGGAATACTTAGTAGATTTTCGAGCAAGCCAGGAAGAGAACATTCGAATGTTCTCGAACGTGTAATGAAATATTTAGTTGGTACCAAAAAATTATGGCTTATCTTTTGCCAAGTATCCTGCTGTACTTGAAGGTTTTTGTAATGTTGATTGGAATACTTTGTCAGGTGATTCTCTCTCTACCACAGGTTATATTTTTACTTTAGGTGGTGGTGCTATTTGCTGGAAATCTAAAAAATAAACAATAATTGCTAACTCAACTATGGAAGCTAACTTTATTGCTTTAACATCAGCTAGTGAAGAAGCAAGTTGGTTAAGAGATATGTTGCATGAAATCCCATTTTAGGAAAAACCAATACCACCTATCCTAATAACTATGATAGTACTGCTGCAATTGGTAGAGTGAACAACCGTTATTGTAACGGTAAATCTAGACTCATAAGAAGAAAACACAGTACTGTGAGCTCATGTTTGAGTAGTGATATCATTAATGTGAGTTATATAAAATCTTCTGAAAATCTTGCGGATCCATTAACTAAGGCCTTAGCAAGAGAAATGGTCTGGAATACATTGAGGGGGATGGGATTAAAGCTCATAAAATCATGAACCACGTATGAGGATACCCAATCCAAGGACCAGAGATCCTGTAATTGGGTTCAATGGGAAGAACGAATCATATGGTGGTCATAATAAATGCATTATTATTTTTTACCCATCCCTATGGTGTAAGTGCTTTTATCCTGTAATTAAGGAGGTTGAGTTTTAAAACTCTTAATGATAATTTGTGTCTCTTATGAGTGGGGTATTAGAGTTACAGGAGTACCCTTGATAGATTTCACCTATGTGAGCATGGGAGTGGGGCCGCTCTCTACGAGAATTGTGCTTATTCTCAAATATGCTCATGAAACTGGGATTAGCACAAGACCGAAACGTGCTGGCTATTAAAGCTCACGTCAACACCTGAATGATTATGTGTGAGCAGTAATACTTTATTTTCCTTAAGCAGTCATAGTTCAAGTTTAAGACCACTACTGACTCTGGAGTAAAGATTATTGTTCACTATGTGAAGGTGCAATGCAGAGCACACCCACATTATGCATAATTGTTCATCTTTGATTGTTAAACTCTCTACATGCATGGTACATACATAATATTAAAATGAGGGGGAATTGTTGGTGTATTTTAATATTATTATATTATTTTATTGTTATCTTGGAAAAGAATCATGTACCTTGGATTGGGTGATGCCTCCACCTTTAATTATGGTCATTCATTCATGTATTTGATAAATGCATAATTAATTATATGAATTTACCTTGGATCTAAGTATGCATTTACTTAATATATACATATCATATTTATTAAGTACAAGGAGAATGAAGGGTCATTTTGTGCTTATAAATAGACCCTTGAAGTATTACCACAATACACCATTTTTTTCTCTTCATTCTCATCATATAATTCTTATCTTGAATCTAGAGAGTTTGGCAAGTAAAGAAAGGTGTTTTTTGTGGAGCTTTGGACTCCTCTGTTTGTACAGAATTAGAGTGAGTCGTACGATTCAGATCAAACTGTTGTATCCTAGGGGAGATACGTCTTGAGGAAATCTGTTACACCGATTCGTGGACTGAACCAATAAGCCGCAGAGGGCTTGAATCTCCTTAAAGAGAGCGAGATATCCGTGCCTCAGCCTATTTGTGAATCGTTATTTATTTTTTTTATTTTTTATTTGTAAATTTATCATTTTACATTATTAGTATTTCTAACATAAGACATGGCAATCTAAGTTTTCCTTCCCTTTGCTTGTTTATTCCTACAGTACAGTACAGTCAACTGGTGCTAACATGAAAAAAAGTTTCAGCTGTAGAGTGATTGTCACTTTTTGTGTGATGGCATGAGACGGTAGATCAGGCATGGAGTAATTGTTATATAGGGAAACAAATTAAAGATGGAGGATTGTCAGGTAACGTCGATCAGGCATGCTTTCATCTGATGCACACGGTTGGCAAACACAATATTGCAATACAGTACAATGTTTCATGGACAAGTTGCTGATAAATTTTATGCCTTTTCAAAGATGGTGTTTATGACAAACAGAGCTATTCAGTTGTTCATGTGCATGATTGTAGAAATTTTCTACCTGGAGCAGTTTTTCTTGCTGAGTCTTCTGTTACTGTTATTTATATTCTCTATACTATAAAGTGCATATCCAGTTGTGCTTTCTTTCGTGGACAAGTGGACTGCTGAAGTTTCTTACCCCCTCACCCCAAAAAAAGTGCTGTCATTTTATTTACAAAAATTTCTGTAATCCCTAGAGTGATATGGCTGGTTGGCGGCAGAGGTGGCAGAAGTAGAATAAATGATAGTTTTTGGTTGTGCAGAAATTATATATCTGGAAAAATAATGCAGTCTCCCGAGAGCCAGGACTATAGAGAACCTGCTCTATGGGTGGATACATACTCAGTGTCAAGCTACTATGGGCATGAAAATCCCCAGCTCAGCTGCCAATCCTGCAAACTCCTCCATGGACTCATTTGGGTCAAATCCATTTCCACAATTAGGTATCCTCCAGTCTCTGAGATGCTGCTTTTATGGTTCTACATCTTTTCAGAATGCCCTTTTGTTTGTTAATAAGGCACATCAAAGGCAGAGATAAGGTGATTTTTTTGTTCTTTTTCTTTTGTGGGGTTGGTGATGGCGGGTTTGTATCTAAGCTTTGTCTTTGATGGCTATAATTTTCAGGGTTTGGACATAAGGAACTAAATTAACTCTGGGGACTGTGTAGGGATGGGGAGGGAACCTCTTTTTCCCATCTGCTGTCTTATCTTTTTAGGGCATATGCCTGCAACCCCACAGTAACCCTTAACCCCCACCACAGTTTCATCCAAACGTCCCTTTAACTGAAGGCACAATTCTCAATGCCACTGCCCAGCTGCTTTTTATTTTTTATTTTTTTACTCTTCCAACTTGGGTTTTATGAAAAGGGTTGGAGAAAAAAATGCATCTTTCAAATGAGGACATTGTGCATGGGACAGAAAGGGGTGGTTTGGGAGCACTAACGAAAAATATTGAATGGGTAAATACTAATAACTAGCATTGAATTAGAAAAGGAAAAGTATTGAAAATTGGAAGTATTGTTCATTTTGTGAAATTCCTAAGATAGTGATGTTTGATCTTGGATATTTGCTTTTGTTATAAGTGATATGAATTTATTATAATAATATTATTATTGCATTTCAAAAATTCAAATATAATTAATGTCATTATTAAAATTATGTTAATAATATTATTGAATGAACTAACATTTAAGTATTTTTCTTATTAAAAAATTGATTAATATTTTAATTATCATTTTAAATGTTATTAATTATACAAATTAGTGGATCTAGTAGGATAACTAGATTTGGTGCACTAATAGGTGGCTGAACAAGGGAGGAGATGGAGATGCCTAGTGGAGGAGGCGGTAGAGGCTGATGAGGAGAAGGTTGGCACAGGTGAAGGAGGAGGTTGACGCGGCCACCACGGCCACGGTCTCGCGCACAATGGTGGAGATAGAGGAAAATGACTATCATGCCCTTAAGTTTTTAAAATTCATGAGAATGATACTAACTTATAAATAGCCAAAAGTAATTGATTATTACTGATTATTTTAAATAAAAAAAACATATATTTAAAATTAATTTTTTAAAAAATATATATTTTTTGCAATAAATATACATATTTTTATATTATTTGCATAAAAAAATGTAAAATAAAATTGTACTAGAAAGAAATGTCAAGTTCCTCATGGACTATGCCCTAATTGCTCTGAAAAGAGTAACTGGTCTGTACCAATCAAGCTCCCTTATTGTCCATGTGAGAGAACCCATTTTGTTTTAGAATGACCTAATCTGTGTAAGACCTAACTTGGAAGTTACATAATTTAAAGTCTTAAAGTCTTAAAACGCTACTTTTACTTTAATGAGTTGTGTATAAGAAGGTACCTTCTCTACCATGCATTAAAGGGCAAAGCAATGTTATGACAGTCAAATCCAGTCAGTACTTAGACAGTCACATGACTCAAAATTAAAAAAAAACCTCCCCCCCCCCCCCCCCTCCCTCCCAAAAATCCCCAACATAAACTCATATGGTAATATGTTTGCTTTTGTTTATAACAGAAAGCTAATTTCAGAGATGAGGATACTTGCCATGTGAGCTAGCTAGCTACTAACTTCTATTGTATGGAAAATTGGTTTAATATTTTCAGAGATTTCTACTCAAAGAGTCACTTGGAGTCCGAAAATTGTTTATTATTAAGAATATTCTAATAGTTATAATAATTATAGCGCATTTGAAGTTTGAAAAATATTTTTTAAAAAAAAAAGTAAAAGAGGAAGAATTTGTATATTGTCATGTTTAGAATTTTTTATTTATTTTTAATGATAAATGATATAAAGAGAAAATATAGTGAAAAATGAATTTCCATCTTATTTTCCTTCCTTATCCTTTGCCCAAATAAAATCCTTGATACAAACTGATATTTAAAGTTTGAAACTTTTATAATCTTGAATTTGAATTTTGCGAGCAATAGAAAAACACAAGAAAGTTAGATGAGTTTTATCCCATTATGTAGCTCAAACTTAGTGTAGGCTTCCAATTAATAAAAAAGAAATATTTATGATGTGTAGAAAATTGGGAACTTGAAAATTGAGAAGGTCCAAAATCTTGGGTGGGTTTATCTTGGTGGATTTATCTTCAAGGCTTTGAGTTTGAATTTTTAAAGTTTGAAAGGCTATATGTTAGGGGGAGATGGACTAGTTCATAATAGAGTTGTAAAGAAGCCTAGTCCAGCTGAGCTTTGACAAACTCAAGCTTGGTCAATCGCTTGAAAAAGAGTTTGAACTTAGTCAACCTTAAAGTATTTGGTTTAACATGTATATAACTCGAGTCCAGCTAGAGTTCAGTTCAACTTAAACTCGTTTCACATTAATAAATGTTAGGATTGCTGGTGTGGAACCATCGGCAGCCGCACCAGCCCAGCCGCCAACTTGGACGTTGAAGACTGGCGGCCACCTACTCTGCAGACATTGCTGAAACAGCAGCCACCTTCTTTGATTTTTTACTCCCCCCTTCTGTATATATATAGGTGTAGTATGTGGTGTTAAGTGTGGAAGTGTGTGAGTGTAGTGGAGTTGTGCAGCAGTGTAGCTGTGAGAGGCAGAGGTAAGCTGTGAGCTGCGTGAGTATTGTGTGTATTGCAGTGTGTTGAGAGTGCAAAGAGAAGTGCAGAGAGATGCTGTGAGTTGTGTTGTTGTGCAGAGAGTTGAGGTGTGATAGAGAGAGAGTAGAGTTGAGCAGTGTGACTCCTCCTCGTTGTATTTATTCTCCAGTTTATACTGCAGTGGTGTGTGCTCCCGTGGACGTAGGTCAGTTTGGACCGAACCACGTAAATCCGGTGTTCCATTGTGGATGTACTTGAATTTTTCTTCGTGTGTGATTATTGCTCCATGATTATTCCCCAACAATAAATATGCTAAGCATAATTTATATTTAACAATGAATCTATGATAATTTGAGGGAAAACATATTTCAAAATTTAAAACTCGTGTATTAAATAAATCTAATGTTGAGATGATTCACAAGTAACTCGCGAGCCTAAAAAGTCGAGTAATATTCCGTTTGAACTTGACTCGCTTAGTTGATAAGTTCGAAATTTGAACTCAAACTTACCTCATTTAACTTAATAAATGAGTTCAAGTACTTGAACTATTATAAAGTTGAACACCGAGCAACACATCAATAAGTCGATTTGTTTGCATTAACTAAAATTTTATTGGCTAAAAGTGGAGAATAAATGCACATAACTCAAGACTTAAGTTCGGATAAGACCACAGTAATTGAGCATAGGGAGTGGAAGCTAGCTCTTCTAATTAGGAGATGAACTGGTGAGTTTTTTCCCGTTTTAACTTTTTTTTAAAAGAATATATTAAATAATACCTCATTCTGGGAAGTATTTCCCAAAATGACTCTGACATAATCTCGCTACTCCAAGTAGCGATATTTAACCAAATCTCGCTACTTGAAGTAGCGAGATTTACTTTTGCCTGAAGGGCTTGTGCTAACGCGTGGCAAATCTCGCTACTCCAAGTAGCGAGATTTAATTGGGAGAATTAATGCTCTGTCAGCCGCCTTTCGACGCGTGGTAAATCTCTGCTAACCACCATTTGACGCATGGTAAATCTCGCTACTCCAAGTAGCGAGATTTTGTTGGGATTATTAATGCTCTACCGACCACCTTTTGAATTACCTCCACCTGGCTTTCGACGCGTGGCAAATCTCGCTACTCCAAGTAGCGAGATTTTCTTCAGAATAACCTCGCCCGTTCTTCCTCCTTTCTTGCGTGAACAGAGTACCTGTTGCAGAGCCGAGCAGGTGATCGTTGAAGGAAGACTCCGGAGCAGGTGACCGTTGCGGGCTTCATCAAATCGAAAGTTATATAAGGAGATGGGGTAAGTTATGTTTTCCATGTTCAGTGCTTAGATTTTTACATTATTTTTATTTCATCGAAAGTTTTGATAATCCGATAGAGAGTTTGTGATTTGTGTTAAAAGATTCGTGGACAAACATTACTCTTAAGGTTTGTATTTCATTGTTTTGGTATTTAAATTTAATTTTTTGCTGATAATATTTTATTTGTATTTCATTGTTTCGGTATTTGAATTTAATTTTTTGCTGATAATATTTTATTTTTTCCATTCAAACTGTTGTTCAATATTTATTTATTTTTTTTTTGGATTGTTGTTTCATTGTAAAATGTATTATCTTTCCTGCCCTAGAAATTGTTGAAGTTTCCTCCACTCACTAAATTTGTTGAATTTCCTTCTACTCTTTTGAATATAATTGTGCAATTATAATTAGATCATATGGTTTACTTTCAAAATGGGAAATTTTGTTATTCAATTCTTGAATTTTCTTGTACTGTTTTTAATATAATTGGGCACATCCACTAAAGTTGTGAACATAACATGTAAATTGTATGGTTTTAATTAATGCTTTGATGCGGAGGAGGTGGACGCACCCGGCTTGCCAGCTCGGATTCGTCCAGAGACTACATACGACATAGCTCCCCGTCCGCTTCACCTAGAGAGGGATTATCCAGGACGTATGGGCGGAGACGACAGACATGTAGCCCCTCGACGTGACCGGACGCCAGACGCGGAGGAGCAGCCAGGTGAGGGCAGACGTAGACGGAAGCCACCCCGACACCGGAGACGACCTCCATGCGGTACCGAGTAGCTGATATATGTATTTGTTAATTAGTTCATACTTTCATTTGTACATCAAATATATGTTTACAGCTTCATTTGTACATAATGTGTTTATTCATTATTCATTTGGGCATAATGTATTTATTAATGACTTCATTTGTACAACATCTATTTGTATAGAATATATCATTTGTCCTTTATTTCTACTTGTTTGGAGTATCATTTGTACATAATGTAATTGTTTGGAGTATCATTTGTACATAATGTAATTTTCTTAATTCTGAATCTATAGAGCAGCAATAGGTAAAGTGACAAGCAGGTATCATTTAGTGTACTAATTTGATATGTTGAATGTATACGAATCTGATGAATGTAACGTTGTGAACATACTGGTATCAACTGTATTTGAAGAATGTTTTATTTGCACAGGTGCGTGGATGGATATGCTCAATTTGTAAACAGGACTATGCCGAAATTAGTATAGTATTTTGATAGGTTCAATGTATACGATTCTCGTGAATGTAACGTTGTGAACATACTGGTATCAACTGTATTTGAATAATGTTTTATTTGCATAGGTGCGTGGATGGATATGCTCAATTTGTAAACAGGACTCTGCCGAAATTAGTATAGTATTTTGATAGGTTCAATGTATACGATTCTCGTGAATGTAATGTTGTGAACATACTGGTATCAACTGTATTTGAATAATGTTTTATTTGCACAGGTGCGTGGATGGATATGCTCAATTTTGAAACAGGACTCTACCGAAATTAGTATACTATTTTGATAGGTTCAATGTATACAAATCTCGTGAATGTAACGTCATGAAATATAATTTAGTCTCTCTATGTATGTTTCTTAGGTTTTATTTCTACTTTTAATTTCACAATATTGAAAGTAACACCAAACGGGCCCCCGAGGAAAAAGGAAAGAATTCAATTAGGTGCAATTCAACTTGAATAGGGTTGAAATGTATACTCAGTAAAAGAGCTGTATGATATGATGATTTATCTTTAGAACTAACAAAAAAAATATAATCCTAAAAAGTGTATACCGAGCCATTTGTATTTCTACAACAGTTGGTTCGTGGCATCATTGTATCCTTCGACTTTCGGATGCTTCATAATTGTGTTACTAAAGATACAAAATTTTCATGAACATAAGAATTTTAATGTTTTGACCACAAACATATTGCTAATAGATTCCTTCGCATGGAGAATTAATCTTTTGTTCATAATAAGATTGATATGGAAAGGAGGGTATGTCTTCTTATTTTACATATAAAGTAAGATTTTTTGTTAATTAATACCAAGTTGCGAATTTAGATATGAATGAACAGCTTCGATGAAATGGAATTCGAACTAAACAAGGGAAAACATTGGAATACTTTGGAATCATTGAATGCACAAACCAAATGCTAAGCAAAGGCACAATAGAACCAATCATTAAATCAGAAATGTAATGACAATCCAAAATATAGAAAGTTAAACATAAGCCAGATGAAAATAATAACCTATGATCTGTAAAGGAGGAAGTTCTATTAACTCCTATCGATAATGGATACATATATGATGAAGAAGTAAAAGTTAAAAAACATTAAATGTAGGACAGTGTTGTCCCAACTCTATATGCTAGAACATGTTAATAACATAGAAGAAGGAAACAATTTACAAATTTTAGCTCATTTTGTATGATTCTTGAAGGGTGAAACCGTTTAACATTCGGAAATGTGAAGACAATCCGAAGGGGGATTGTTGTCTGAAGGAGAAGCAGAATCAGAATTCACCTTCTCTCAGCTCCTCGATGCCTTCTCTTCATTACCACCTACCCTGCAGGACACTGAACTGCTATTCTTCTCTGGTGAAATACATGGATTCTCTGCAGGTATCAAAATGTCCGTCAGCAGCTTCTGGCTTACTAGCTGAGGCTGTTGCTTATTATTTTGTCCTCTTTTTTTTCATGCAGCTGTTGCTGTCGATTTAGCATTTGTTGCTACTTGTTTTCATCTACCCCCATTCTTTCCATATTCTGGGCGACCAGCTACCACATCCACCTTAGAATCTTTATCGCTAAAATCATCGTTTTCATCTTCCCCATCAGATATCTCTGTAACAGTTAACGATTTTTCTGTGCTGCAGCCTTTGATACTTTCTTCCTCGCAGACACTTGGGGAATTTCATGTTAATTCCCAACATAAAGAACAATAAGTTTTGAAATGAGCAAAAGACTCCATAAGTATAATTGTAGTAGTCATTGGAGGAGTAATGACTAGTTTATCTGATCTAAGATCATTAGGGTGTTCCCTTAGTTGGACAAATGGTACGGTTTGGAGCAAATTGGCCAGGGTGATTGCTAATTAGAGATGGATTCTGGGGGATCTGAGGGCCTAAAAAAACCTGTCAAGGCTCTTAATGCATCCCACTTCTCCCAACAAAAACTGCACAACATTCCCTCGGATGGTGACCTGCAACTACTACTGAATGAAAGGAGAGGGACTGTGAAATTATAGATGGGAAAGGAGAGGGAATGTGAAATGATAGGTGGTCTGAGTGTGCTGGATGTGAAAGCCTGGCATCTTTCCTTGCTCACAAAAACACTCTGCAATATCCACTCTAAAAAGGCTTTGTCTGGTCCAAATGCGTCAATCAAATCTACCTGAAAGGTTCAAGTCTGTGGGAGGCCAGGATATCAAATGATGAATTCTCACTATACAAAAAGCTCAATAGAATTAAGAATCAGATTATGTGAAGATGTGCGAACCACCTGGATCCATTGTTTCAACTTTTTGAGGAATGGGACCTTGATCATTCTAGCTCTTTCATTTGCTATAACTTCTGGATAAGTAAAGGAACTATGAGACCAGTTCCTTGGTCCATGGTGGTTTGGAAGAGTGGAAGTACCCCTATACATGCTTTCACTCTTTTGCTGGGAATTATAAATAAACTACCTACTTGTGATAGGCGTATTGGGTTTGAAGGAAACCTGTATTGTTCCTTTTGGTTGGTAAGAGACTTGGTTTGGCCTATACTGTTTATCTCATATGCAATGCCAGAAATAGGAAAAGGTTTGAAGGAAAATTCATATCCCCAATGGAGTTGATTGTGACCGTTTAGAAACATATATACACAGTACTAGGCCAAAAGGTCCCTACATTTGCTCAGGCTGTCTTAAGATCCTGAGTGTTAACTTTATTGCTTGTAATTTTGATGGAGTTCATTTCCCCCCCTATATCTGCCCAGTGTTCCATGTAAATACTCATTTTGATCAATATATTTACTTTTCGATCAAAATAACAATATGATAAATTGATAGATCATCGACTCTCTTTGTGCTACAGATAGCGGTAATAAATGGAACATAACATTTAAATATATATTTGTTTAAATTTCTTCTCAAGCTCTTGTTGGTTTCTACATCCAAATGGTGCTTGATTTGTTTGCCTCTGTTAATGTTTGATATGCATTGTTGGCCCACAACCTAATAGTTTAAGCATTTAGGTAAAGTGGTATTCTAACTTGGTAGTGGAGCTGGGTATCAAAAGGACCTGGGTTCTAGTCTTAATGCTTGCTGTGGTGGTGTTTAAAAAATTATTGTATTCCCTGTAATGAGGGTTATTTATCAAGTGTCCATCTCTTCACGTGCTGTCAGGCTGCATGTGCGGGGCAGTGCTAAAGCTTGCAATACATTGTTAGCCCACAACCTAACAGTTTAAACTTTTAGGTAAAGTGGTATTTTTACAACCAATATGGAATGTCTAGTTTGCAGTTTCAATTTGTGATATTGTGCATTTTTTTTTTTTTTCTGGAAATCAACTCAATATGGTCCTTGATGTTCAAATATTTGCATCTGATAGCTTTCTTGAATTGACGAAGTATACGCGCGAAGAAATTTTAGGGAAGAACTGTCGGTAAGATATATTATATTTTGCATTTTTTATTCTGAAATATTGTTTATATTATTAAGCTAGAGTGTCTTGACCCAAGTTGCTGGTTGGAGAACACAATCCCATTCTATCTTAAACCGAGTAAGAGCCAAGTTCTTGTAAAATACATGGTGCCTTAGAGACATCCTTTTCCCCACTCACCTCTTGCTTTTAGATCATTCATGTTTTATTTTACAACTTCTCTTCGTGTTTTCATCTCATTGTATTTTGAAGCCTCTCAATTAGTCATTCACAAATATTTACAGGCATACAACCATAAGTTACATATGGAATGTTATATTCATTTATGTCTCCTTTATATTGAGGGATATGGATGTTAAAGCTTGATATACATTGTTGTCCCAAAACATAATAGCTTAAGCTTTTAGGTAAAGTGATAATGTAACATGGTATTGGAGCTGGTTACCAGGAGGTCTTGGGGTCTAGTCTTGTTGCTTGCGTTTATTGTGTGGTTTTTAAAACTATTATATTTCCTATAAGTGGTAATCTAATAATGGATATATTATCTTTTTACTGGGGGTTTGGGGAGCTTCTTGGTTCTCATTTGTTGGGGAAATTTCCTACATTCTGAAATTATAATTGAAGTTTAGAACATTTGTTGGTAAATTTAAATGTGGAAGGTAAGAGCAGATCAATCTCAAAAATTTAGCGCCATTAATCATCCTGCATGGGACTGGTGCTTAGAAGCTGGAAGTCTTGGGGCTTATAGGTTGCAGGCTTATTCTTGATTTTATCATGATATGTGATGGGGCTATCTCTGAAAGGCATGCATGCAAGATTTCATGTCATTTATCCTTTTTATTATGTCATTGTTCTAGTCTAAAGTCTGAACTCTTAAAGATTTCAGGTTGACACTGAATGGTCTTGAATTCAACATTCTATATAGTTTAATATGTCCATGAACTCAAGTCTAACTTCATGCTTGTAAAGTAAAAGATAACTTCATGCTTGTACTATGGGGGGGATATCATACAAATTTGATATGAAAAATATTAAATTCAAAATTTTGAATAGTATATGAAACAATTTTGAAATGAGGATACACTTCTTAATTTTGTTGTCTTGCCTGATCTTAATAAATATTTAAATGGATCCAAAAACATAAGGGGGTAGCAATACAATATTAATGAATTTTTTGTAAAATTATAATTGCATTATTATTATTATTATTATTATTATTATTATTATTATTATTATTATTATTATTATTATTATCCCCAAGATCCAGCACTATCTATGATAAGTATTTTTGTCATTTGACTTAATAAATGAAACTGTCGGATCCTTCTAATTTAAATATTAATATGACTAAAGATATTTTTAAAAAATAGGCTAAAATCAAAAAAATTAGATTTAATTTTTTTATTTTTATTTTTAAAAGTAACTAAGACTTAAAATTGGGACTAAGGAATTGTGTTACAGATGGCCTCCTCTTCCTCTTTCTTAATTATTCTCAAGCGATAACCACCCTTAGGCCTCCCTATTAAAGTAACTTTTTTTTTTTAAGAAATGAATTACTAAAAAGGTGAATTACATTTTTATTGTGCATGTCAGTATAATGGATGTGATCTGCAGGTCAGAATTCTGAACAGTTGCTGCAGAGCATGCACAATAGCCTGCATATAGTCATTATTTCCTACCATCCTATTTTTGCTAGCATCCATCAACTACGAATACTAATAAGCAATAAAAATAATTTAATTTATATAAACATATTTAGTAATTATTTCTATAAAAAATTTTAAATCCCATCTTGGAATTTGCTGCCGTCCAAAGAGACTAAGTTCTCTGTCAACCATTTGATATTGTCCAATCAGATACTGACAAATCTGGGCTAACGTGGGCAATCCAACTCTGCACATTTTGGGGCTGTCCACCCGAGACGATCCATCCAACGAACCAAAAAACATCACAGCACAAGGAACCGAGTTTTTTCCTTATTTATCATTTTTTAAAATATAGATATTAAATAATATTTTTTTTACAAAACTAATTCTTAAATTGACACGTGGAAAATCTCGCTACTCCACGGTGGCTACGAACCATGGTGTCGGGGGTTCGAATCCCTCCTCGCCCACAATCGGCCTAAAGGGGAAGGACCTTTCCCTCTGGGGGTAAGAAAATCATGATCGGGAGAGCGGACCCGAAGCTATGGAACTTGGGTATGGGTCTTCTGTTGAAATGGGAAATGGAATGGCCTTACTTTTTTTCTTTTGATTTCTTATTTATCTTATTATTGATCTTGTCGTGAATGATGGAATCATTATATTTAATATAGTATGCATGGGCCAATCCGCATATTTTTTTTGTTTTACGCCTCGTAACTCTTCCTCAGCCAGGCTTGGGCTGAATAGCGGAGCAAGTACAAGTATTAGTATAAAAAATGCATCTTTCGTCATTAATACGCTTGCTCGCAGTAATTGCGGCCTCTCGGGAGAATCGATGACTACATCTTTATTTATCATTTTTGGGGCTGTCCACCCGAGACGATCCATTTAACGAACCAAAAAACACCACAGCACAAAGAACCGAGTTTTTTCCTTATTTATCATTTTTTAAAATATAGATATTAAATAATATTTTTTTACAAAACTAATTCTTAAATTGACACGTGGAAAATCTCGCTACTTGGAGTAGCGAGATTTGGTAAAATATCACTATTTCAAGTAGCGAGATTTGTTTTTTAAAAAATATTTCTCCAGTTGACACGTGGAAAAATATCGCTACTTGGAGTAGCGAGATTACGTTAGGATCATTCTGGAAAATACTTCCCAGAATGAGATATTATTTAATATATTTTTTTAAAAAAAAGTTAAAATGGGAAAAAACTCATGAACTGGTGGCATTTATTTGCCGGTGCAGCTAAAGTTAATGAGACCTGCCAGAGGTCAGGTCAACGTGCTTTGAGTTGAATGCCCACTTCTCAATGGCATTGGCAGCACCTGGTTCATTTATAATAATCATTGATCGAAAACCAGAGGTCCTTTCAGTGGCGAAGTCTATTGCCGTCCCAAACAAAGCTTGCTTGCTTCCTTCCTTCCTCCTAAAATGCCATTCTTCAATAATGGAGTTGTCCCTATTGGGACAATGACACTATCTGACTTTATTCCTTATAAATCTTTTTTAAAATAGTTAACCCAACAAAAAAAATTCTACTAAACTTTTAAAAATCAAATTAATCTTTTTTAAGTTTTAATTTAAAAAAATATATATATTTGTACTTCTTCTGTTCATTTACCATCAAGTGGCTTAGTAAAATTTTTTAAAATTCATTTTTATAAAAAAATAGTATCTATGAAATCAAATATTAATAGAAATTTACATCTTTTTGGGAAACGTTTGAAATTTATAATAAGCAAATTTGATATGTTTCAATGTTCATGTTAATACTTTGAGAAATATTTTTCATTCATTACATTGGTTCAAGATCAATTTAATATTATTAAATTGTAAGAATATTTTTTAAAGTATCACAAGCAAAATTTTTCTTGTGATCCAACTATTTGATAAGAAAAATATCAGTTGTTCCCTCATTCAAACTTGTTCTTGGTGTAATTATCTATTTACTTCTTTATTATTTTCAAGGATGAAAAGTTGAACCATGCCTTCAGCCGAGCTGCCATGTGCTCACCCTTTCTGACAAGAGGTGGGTGTCCAAATCCCCAGATGGAGAATGATATTAAGAGAGCTTTGGGATTAAGGTTACCCTTTTGGGAGCTATTTGTGTTGGAGCACCATCCCAAACCAAACCAAGAGATTACTCAAAAAAAAAAAATAAAAAAAAAATTAAAGAGCAGAAGATATTTCCTCTGAGATTTTTAAAGTATCATAAACCTCATTGTTATTTGATTTTAACGACACTTGCACCTTTCAAAAGATTCGTGTTTTCACAAAATACAAGAGAAAATTTGTATTTTTTTAACAAATCTTAAGAAAAGGTTTGTGAAAATCTTAAAATTTTAGGTAAACTTAAAATTTTTAACGAAAGTTAGTAAATTTTATATTTTGCAATGTCAATGGTTGAAGCCTGTCAATCAAAATAGTATTCTTTTGGTCTTGAACTTAACTCTTTTAATTTATTATTTGACTTCCTAACAAGGTTCATGAAAGGGAGACTTTAGAGTTGAAATCGGAGATCAGAATAGTATTTGAGAATATGAATTTTAGGGCTCAAATTAATTTTGTGAGAATCTATGAGAAAATCAATACAGTTTCAATGTGTTTTGTCCATACCGGTGTAAATTCAAATCCATAAGCGAATTTTGGATAGGGTAGCTGTGGTGTGGTCCAACCACTCTATAAGCCACACTTGCAAAGAAAAAAAAGTATTCTTTTTTCTTTAAACTCTCGTCGGTAAAGAGTCCAATGTCTCATTCCAACCCACACTTAAGTGCAACCCACAATCTCCCAAATCACAGCTAAGGGGGCAAACTATTGAGCTCAAACCCACCTTAAAAAAAAAATAAAAAATACTCTTTTCCTTTTTTTTTTTTGGATTACGCACCGGGTATCCACGTGTCCGTTTTACGGTTCATGTAACTAATTTTGCGTCCCTTGAAGTTGACTCTACAACTCCAAAGGGAGGGTAAATTCAGGAGTTCAGGGGCGGAAATGAGCTCAGGAGGGTTTGAACACCTGACCTCATGAGAGGCACTCCCACAGCCCACACTACCACCTGAACCACACCCTGGGGGTAAAATACTCTTTTCCTTTTGTTGTTTCCTTCCGGGGAGAGAGAGAGAAGAAAAAAAGTAACAAACATGACATCAGTCAAGTATTTTAGTAAGGGAAAAACAACATAGGGATGATTAAAGTAAAAACAATTATTAAACTAAAACAATCTGTCAATTTAGGTATTTAAATTGTCTGATATACTTATCTTTATACTTTTAATCTAACCTATATTTAATATTATATTTAATTTAGAATTATATTAGATTTGAATAAGATGTAATACAAAATTTATATTGAAATTTATTTAAATTTACTTAAATTTAAATTTAAAATTAAAAATCGTGCATCCAAACACAGACTTAATTTTATTAAGGATGCTGAATTGTTTTCTCACGAGATGATTAAAGAAAGAGTACTACTGGTTTTTGAACAATAAACAACAAAGGACACCAAAAACAAGACAAGGTACCGGAAACACACTCTCGCTCTATCACTACTCTCGTCAGCATCTCATGTCAATAAATTATTTAACTCCGTTTGACTCCTCTTTATTCACGAGTTTGCCTGTCTGTATTCCATTCCTCTCTCTCTGTCTCTCTCTCCTCTCTCTCTCTCTCTCTCTCTCTCTCAAATCTTTGCTAACTGCTAAGTTTAGTGGAACGGAAGGTTCATTGTCAAATTTTAGCAGAGTGGAATGTGGATTGGTTAGCAGCAGTTATCGAACACAAGATAAGAAAATCCATTTTTAAGTTCTCTCTCGAGCCCCTACCTCCTTGCCACTCTCTAGTCTACCCAGTGCCCGCCTTCTCTGCTTCTCTCTATCTCTCTCCCTCTCTCTCTCGTCCTGAAAATTAAATTGCTGTTTGTAGGGAGGGAAAGTTAAAAATCGCCAGGAACATCTCCTCTGCCAATGCTGTTTAGCAGAATTAAAGGAAACTTTTATGTCTCCATTCTCAGAGCACTCTGTTGTGTGGTCTTGTGCTAACCCTTTAGAAGCTGCTTCACTCCAAGCCCTTCTTTCTTCTTTATATCATAGTTCCAGGACCAGCACCATTACCTTTTTCTTTTTCGTAGAATCCATGTTTGTGTTTTACAAAACCAATACATGAGATGGGTTTCTCTAAAAAAGCTTCTTCATAAGCTACATTTCCAGTAGGAACTCATTCCCATTTATCAAAAGATGAAATGGGTTGCTCTGGAACTTCCCCAAAAAGCAAAGATTTCCTCCTCTAAAACCCTAGTCAAAAATCTCCAAGAAAGAATGAACAAAACCTCCATTTTGGCAGAACCTTACCTCCTTTTCTCCAAAAGACAAGAATAAAAGAAACAAACAAAAAAAACACCAGATTCCACAAAAACAACGAACTTTCCTGTGCTTTCTTCTCGACCCATTTCCTAAAAGCAGCCCCATCACATACTGAAGCAGGAAACAATTGCCTGCTGCAACTTCAACGAGACGAAAAGAGAAGAGATGGGCTGTGTGGCCTCTAAGTTAGAGGAGGAAGAAGTAGTCTTCATCTGTAGGGAAAGAAAACGCCAGCTGAAGTTAGCGGTTGAGAGAAGATTTGTTCTCGCAGAGGCGCATTCTAGGTACTGTCTGGCTCTTTACGCAGTTGCAGCAGCCATTAGGCTTTTTGTAGCTCGTCACTCCTCTCCTTCTTGCCCGTTTCTCATCACCTTCCCACCCCCTTGCCCTGCTTCTCCTCCCCCTCCTGAAAATACCATCTCCACCAACCCATTGTTCCTCCAGCAGAGGCCGTCAGAGTCCACCCAAGAGACCATTGCTTGCCCGTCACCTGATTCTTCAACATCCTCGTCCAAAGAAGAAGAAGAAGAAGAAGAAGAAGAAGATGAAGAAAAGGGAAAAGAAGAAACAAGAGACACAAAACAAGAACAGGTTTGTGGGTATTTCTATATGCAAATGCCACCACCAATGCATTCGCCAGGGAGAGATTTTGGGTGGGACTTCTTCAACCCCTTTGATGGGGTTAGGCCGGAGGTGATAAATGGGTACAGGTATAGCCCTTGTTCTGATGATGATAATTTAAGGGCAGTGAGAGAAGAGGAAGGTATTCCAGACCTGGAGGAGGAAGGAGATAGAAGAGAGGAAGAAAAGGTGGCGGCTGTTGAAGAGAATGGCAGTGAAGAGTGTGAGGAGAGTAGGGTTGAAGTTGTGAGGGTGGTAATGGATGGTGCTAATGTGAGCCAGGGGGAGCAGAGAGGCCCAATAGTTATCCATAATCCGGCGACCGGGAGGGAAATGCTAGAAGCTTTGAAGGATATTGAGTACCATTTCATCAGGGCTTATGATTCTGGCAAAGATGTCTCCAGGATGCTGGAGGCCAATAGAGTTCATCTGCAGTCTGGTCTCGGGGAAATTAAAGGTGGCTACTTTGCTTTGTTATTGAGTTTCTTTAGCATTTAACATTTCTGTGTTTGCTCTGCATAAGTTGATCTTATAGCAGAGTTGCAGTCCAATTCCTGAGTTGATCTTACACTGTTATTTCGCATCAATATTATTGTCTTTTTCTTTTTGGGTCCATTATGCCACTCCTAAGGTCTGGTATGGTGGTGGTGGTGCTTATCCTTTACCCCTCTTAGTTTGAATAATTTTCATTCCTGTCAGCTTTTATAATCTAATTATGCAGATTGAGCCAAAAATATTGGGCAGATTGAGCCAAAAATATTGGATTTCTGGGCTTTAATGAACTAACAAGGAGATTGATGTGTAAAAACTTCATTCAACTCCTTTGCCTTTTATTTGGCTTGTAACTACAAGTGGTCCCTGAAGTTGTTCCATTACTACTGGCATGCTTTTTCCTCATCTTTTAGAAAGGGACAATAGGGTGAAGCTTATGCTCTTATCTTTCTTTGGGAAAGTTGATACTTTTCTGTTACTTTCGTGTAATCTAGCCTAAACTTTGTTGGTTTGTATATAATGATGCAGAGAGAGAGATGAAAATTCACTGGTTTCTTTTTGAGCACCTTCCATGGTTGGTTTGTGGGCCTCTTCTGTATTATTTGTTCAATATGTTTTCCTTGCCAACTTCAAGTAAGGCTTGTTATAAAATATAGAGGTTCTAGTAAATGTGTGAACCTTCATGGTATCCCTTTTCACATGTGGGTGCTAGATTCTCTTTTTGTGGTGTTTTTATTATATTGGGAAATTATCCTACGAATCTTTCCTCTCTTAATTTCAACTTTTCTTTCATGTATTTTAGTTTTTCCCACCATGTAATTTGAGAACTTCAGTCTGAGTTGCCTTCATTACTGTCAATTTCCACTGCAGTAACATATTTCTTCTTCACTTGACCCATTTTGATGCAGAGAATTCGACAAAACTCATTCAAGCTATCACTTGGCACCGGTCCACTTCATCTCGGTCTTCATCCTGCAAGAGTCTTGTAGCAACCGGTTCTAAAAATTCAGCATGGAAAGAATACAAGAATGATATCTTTGATGATCATGGGGGAATGGTTTCTGGAAGCCATTCGCTAACGCTCGGAAGGTTATATGCATGGGAGAAGAAGCTATACGAAGAGGTTAAGGTAAATTATTACTGCTCAAAACTTGTCTCACCCATCTTGTTCTTTGCAATTTTATTTTAATTTTTTTGCTATTAGACCAATATTTTTGCAACTTTTTGGATGCTTTTATCTGATAGAAGAAACCAAACAGAGGATAAACCACGGCTGGTTTATAATTTGCTTGTGCCACATAACAGTAACTTTGCTGATTTTGCTACAGTTTTTTATATATGGTTGGACAGAACAGAACACACTCATGCTCATTATTAGATTTTTTTGACTGATGATGAGCTTATTTCTCCCTTAATGGTTCCTGCTTGGTCCATGCTCTATATTGTTATTCATCCCGAGTATGAGAATGTTATCTCATTGCGTGAATGCTAATCGAGAGGATGTAAAAGGGGGCGGAGGCCGGAGGGGTTGTTGTCAAAGTGTTCTTTAATTATTTTTTGGATGTCTTTGCTCTAGATTGATGGTTGAGAGAGAAGTATCTGAGGTGAAAATGGAACAACTAGAGAGAGCAGCAACAGGAATAGAACAGAGAGAATTAAGGGAGAGAAAGGAAAAGAGAAGGGAAGAAGGAAGAAGAAAGAAGAAGAGGAGATAGAGAGATAAAGAAGATTACCTGTAAGACAAAAAAAATATTTAATGCACCCAATATTATAGATTGATATAATATAGATTAAACATGTGGATATTTTTCATTGGTTTATAACGAAGTTAGTTAGTGTTAGTTACATTCAACTCTGTATAAATACAGAGCATTCATTTGTAATTGGTTTAGATTGAATAATGCGATTTACTTCTCTTCTTTTAGTCTGCTTTATGTTTCAATCTTGATACTCTGTTTCATGGTATCAGAGAGAAATACTTAAGCTTCCGTTTCTACATCCAGCATGGATAATATTCCAAGCTGCTATCACCTCCAAAATGGTGATTCGCCAGGAATAGTTCTGGTGTCAAATATCCTCACCGGGGACAATTATCACACATGGAGCAGGTCCATGATTATGGCGTTCAAAGCAAAGAACAAAATTAGATTTGTGGATGGATCAATTTCTCAATCGAGCTTCACAGATGATTCGTATGAATTATGGGAAAGATGCAACAATATAGTGTCTTCTTGGTTGATCAACTCTGTTTCGAAGGAGATTGGTTGTAGCATAATATGTGCAAAAACAGCGAGAGATATGTGGCTAGATTTAAAGAATCGATTTACTCAAGGTAATAGTCCAAGAATCTATGAATTGCAAAAAGATTTATCAGTTTTGGTTCAAGCAGATTTGTCTATGCGAGATTACATGGATTAAAGCATTACTTAATGATTTGCATCAGCCACATAGTCAACCAGCATTGTTCTGTGATAATAAGGCGGCAATTCACATAGTAGCTAACCAAGTTTATCATGAACACACCAAACACATCGAAATAGATTGCCACTTAGTGCGAGAGAAAATTCAAGAAGGATCATTAACTGTTCTTCATGTTAATTTTTCTCATCAAGTAGCAGACTTAATGACAAAGTCGCTCGGTTCTAAGCCATTTGATATTCTGTTGTCTAAGATGAATATGCATAATATATACACATCATCTTGAGGGAGACTATTATAGATTGATATAATATAGATTAAACATGTGGATATTTTTCATTGGTTTATAACAAAGTTAGTTAGTGTTAGTTACATTCAACTTTGTATAAATACAGAGCATTCATTTGTAATTGGTTTAGATTGAATAATGCAATTTACTTCTCTTCTTTTAGTCAGCTTTCTATTTCAATCTTGATACTTTGTTTCACCCAATGTTACAACTAAAATGAATGCTTAAAATACACAAGGTGCCCTAAATTAACTAAACTTCTAAATAACAAAAAAAAAAAGAAGTTCAAACTAAACTAATTTATGAAGTTATAGCTATAATGTAAGCATCTGAAGTTCTATAGGTGGTCCTTAGTCAAACTATTCTTGCTAGAGAAAACTCAATCTTGAGTTCTGCAATCACGCGCATTAACTCCATGAGCAAGAACAAAGTCAATTAGGAAAATAAGAGGTGTCATGAAATGCATTGCATCATCAATCACGTTGAGAGAGTTTTTAAATGCTCCTCCAATCGCAAGTAGCATAGAAGGCTCTGATGTCTTCCAATAAAATATGTCCTCCAAACAAGAAATCAATTTATTATCCACATTAATTGGCAATTCAAGTAGGTATGCTTCAGCCCATATTCTAGAATGTTGCAAAATATTTCACTAGATTTGGTTAACGAAGGCACATATTGTGATACCCCGTGGATGAAAAACTTAAAGGATTAGATGTTACTACCCATATCAACAAGGTATACCTTTCTTTTCGGGAGTCTTCCCGTAAGAACTCTACTGTTAAGCGTGCTTGACTTGGAGTAATCTTGGGATGGGTGACCTTTTGGGAAGTTTTCTCAAGAAGTGTGTGAGTGAAGACAAAACATACTGAAAATAACACGTGTTGGTCTATGGGGCCAGTCATTAGTCCGATAAGGCCCGCCCCCTTGTTGTCTAGGCTAGGTGGAGGAGGAAAGACGCAGTGCTCCCTAACAAACCCAGGTTGGAGTATTACAGAATGGTATCAGAGCCAACACCCAGTCGAAAGTGTGATGAGATTCACATTGCCTGAGTTTGGAAATGTGGGTTCGCAACGAGAACGTTACGTTTTATAAGTGGGGGAGAATGTGATACCTCGTGAATGAAAGAGTTAAAGGATTAGATGTTACTACTCATATCAATAAGCTGTACCTTTCTTTTCGAGAGCCTTCTTATAAGAATTCCATAGTTAAGCGTGCTTGACTTGGAGTAATCTAGGGATGGGTGACATTTTGGGAAGTTTTCTTAGGAAATGTGTGAGTGAAGACAAAACACACTAAAAATGACACGTGTTGGTCTGTAGGGCCAGTCATTAGTCCGATAAGGCCCGCCCCCCTGTTGTCTGGTTCAGGTGGAGGAGAAGAGACGCAATGCTCCTTGGCAGACCCAGGTTGGGGCGTTACACATATTCACTAGATGGAGGAGATATCACCTTGAGGGGATTTTCAACAATCAGATCCATGTTTGTCAACTAATTGTTGCTTAGTCTTTGGGTTAGAAATGGAAAATTGAGGTTGGAGAGTCGGGTCATTGAAAAACATAATGTCCTAGTAGTTCGTGACTCATCTCGAAGTATGGTGCAAGTCTCTACAACCAAGTTTGTTGACAAGTTAGGGTCCATCTCAGGCCTAGAAGCATCACACTGATTGCAGCACTACTAATATTTAAATGTTTATCCTCAACAATTTGAGTTTAACAACTTGGGTGGGGCTACCGGCTACCTCTTGACCCCCTAGAAATTGTTCTAGGCTAATGAAACTCTTTAACATAGAAGTATTGTTGTGGTTGTCAGCCAGAGATATCTCACAACTTCCAAAGCCATGTGGTCAACCGCAAACAAATAGTGGGATGATTAGGCTTTGCAAAATAATATGAATTTCAATTTCATCACAAAATCCTTTCTTGAACAGAATCACCATTATAGCTTCTTGCTAAGGATACACCAACACATGAGGTCTAAGGTCTCTCTAAATTTAAGAAAATAATCAGAGACTTTAAAAGAAAATTGCCTAACAGGCAAAACTAATTGCTATATGTAAGAATGTGGAGTATATTATGATTTTAAGATATATCTTGTTGTAAAGTTAGAGATGGAGGCAAGAAGAAGAAAAGAAAAGAAGAAAGAGGAGAAAAGAAGAAGAAAGCAAGAGAAAGAAGGAGGCGGCAGTTTCTGGTGAGTGATCAGCACCAAGTCTGCCCAATATATTAATAATAAAAAAAATCTTAAAATAAAAAATGTCCTTACTCGCACCACATAATTACTGAAAATGCCTATCTCTTCAAAAACTCCCCCCTAAGCTGGAGGTGTATAAATATTCATCTAACCCCAGCTTGTTACCACTAGACAAGACAGGCTTAAATAAAACCTAATTGAAAACATCACCTAATTGATCCATAGATTTCACAAATGGAGTTCTTACTACCTTCTTTTTTTCAACAGAATATCTTTCACAAAATAACAGCAAACTTCAACCTGCTTTGTCCTCTCATGAAACACTGAGTTGCTTCCAATATAAATGGCAGCTTGATTATCACACAACATATACATAGGCTTCTTGAACAAGAATCCTATCTCTGACATAAGAGACTTCAACTACATAAGCTCACTCGTAACATGAGCCTTGATTTAATATTCTACTTTAGCACTAGATCTAGCTATAGTAGTTTGTTTCTTGCTACAAGAATTAACAAGCTTACCTCTCGCAAGTGTACTTTATCCAATAATAGGCCTTCAATCATCAACTAAGCCAATCCAATCTGCATTAGAGTATCCCATGATCTCATAGTTTCTATTATATTTATATATCAAACCTCAACTTGGAAAGCTTTGAGATACCTTAGAATCTTACAAACATCCTAGTATGGTTGTTGGAATTTTCCATAAACTGACTCACCACCCTGACTACAATGGAAATGCCAAGTCTAGTGATAGTCAGGTGGATCCACTTGTCAACCAATTGCCTATATCAATGTTTATCTTCAAGGACCAATCCAATATCCCTAGGTAACTTCACACTGGGATCCACATAGTATCAATTGGTTTAGCTCCCAACGTACCAATCTCATTTAGCAATCTCGCTTAGCAATAGCAAGTCCAAGGTATATTTTCATTGAGATAGATTTAACCCCTTGTTTCACCATACAATCTCAATATCAAGAAAAAAGTAACTGAGAGTACCCAGTCCTTGATCTGATCTTTTTCTTGAAGTCACTGCTTGACATCCACAATCCTGCTCTGGTCACTTCTAGTGATGATGATGTCATCAACATAAACTACTAGAAGCACCACACTTATCTTGTTTTGGAAAATAAAGATTGAATGATGAGAGTAACACTGAATGAAACCAAATGTAGAGGCCATCTCACAAAATTTGTCAAACCAAGCTTGAGGAGACTGCTCTTAAGACCATAAACGGTCTTATACAATCGACATGCCTTACCATCCTCCTGAGCAACATACCTAGGAGATGAATAATACGTTGATTTTGGCAGAGGGGCTTTTTTAGAGGTCTTTGTTGTTGATGGTGGTGGGAGTGCTACAACAATGTTTGTGAAATTGACATTCGAAAATTAGCAGCACAACTGTAATTTTCTGGTAAACTTGCAGGATGATGAACAGTATCCTGATTTTGCAATTTTCCTTGATTGCTCTGTGTAACTTGTGACTGTAACACTTTTGGCAGCAAAATCAGCAATGGAAGTGCATGTAACTTTGTTCTGGTTTGCGGAAGAGTGTACTGTGGAAGATTGTAGATATGAATCAAAGTGGCTCTGGCACCAAACTGATGTAGGAAAAGAGGAGAAAGGGAGAGAGGAAAATAGGATAAAGGGAAAAAGGAAGAACAAGGGAGGATGAAGGAGAGAAGGGAGTGGGAGGGAACAGAAATCAGTCTAAAATTCAAAACATGTCATGTCTAATCTTGACCATCTCTTGCTCCTTGACAAATGGAGGCTACAAGGGTTTTCCCAGAACAACGGGTAGTGCAGCAGGACTGGCTGCTGGGTTTTTCTTTTTCTCCTTCAAATCCAGTAGCACATCTCCTTTAGATCTCCCAGTTTATAAGGAGTTAAAATTTCTTTACCTTCCTTTAGGTGATTCTATTAAGCTGAGATTGTGGTCCTCTGCCTCTTGCTGAAGCTATAATATGCATGGTTTATTTTCCAGAATGCTAGATTGTGAAGTCATAATCATTATCTCCATTTTAGTTCAGATTGTTGCACTACGTAATCTAAAATGCAAAATCAAGAAGATTATTTATTAGTATTTTTTTTCTGTATTTGACATGTTAGCTTATTTCACCATCAGGCTGGAGATAGCATGCGGAAAATCTATGAGAGGAGGTGCTCACAACTGAGAAACCAGGATGTCAGAGGAGATGTACTCAACATGGACAAAACCAGAGCCGCAGTAAAAGATTTACATGCTAGAATCTTGGTCACAATTAGAAGCGCCGAGTCAATCTCAAAAAGAATTGAGAAACTAAGGGATGAAGAACTGCAACCACAAATTGTTGAGCTGCTGCAAGGGTTAGGAAGCATCACATAAACAAAGATATCTAGTGCATTGGAATTTAAGTTTCAGCTGTCAGTTTCCTCTGATTCAATTTTTCCTTCTGTTGTGCAGCCTAATGAGAACCTGGAAAATTATGCTGGAATCCCATGAAACCCAGAGCAGAATTCTAGCTGAAGTGAATGCCTTTGCCTGTCCCACCTCTGGAAAATTTTGCAATGATTCTCACCGACTTGCAACACTTCAACTTGAAGCTGAGCTTCAGAATTGGCATGCCTGCTTTACAGAATACACTGCTGCACAAAAGGCATATATTGAAGCAATCTATGGATGGCTGTCCAAGTTTGTAGTTCCAGAAGTTGAATCCTACTCGAGAGGCAGGAGCGAGGCTGTATCATATCGAGCCAATGGGCCACTGTTGCTTGTAATATGCCATGACTGGCTAGCCTCTTTGGAGAAGTTGCCAGAGAAGACAGTTGCCTGTGCCATGAAAAGCTTTGCAAAGGATGTGAGAGCCTTGTGGCTTCACCAAGGAGAGGAACAGCAGCAGAAGAGGAAAGTTGACACTCTAGCGAAAGAACTTGATCGAAGAATTCTAGGGTTCCAGAAGGCTGAGAAAAAGGTTCTTGAATCCAGTATCTCAAAACCAAAGTTGGACACAGATGCCCCAGATTACTTGACAGAGAAGAAAGACCTGTTGGATGTTTTCACGATGAAGCTAGATGCAGAAAAAGCAAAACACCACAATTGCACACAAGAAACACAGAGGGTCATGCTGGATGGATTTCAGATGGGATTCTCTATGATTTTTGAGTCCTTAACAGATTTCTCCAAGGCTTCTCTGAAAATGTACAATGACCTTGTGACCAGTTTTAGTGATACTACACAGGAAGTTGGGAACCCATCATACATTGAGGGCTCCCAGATTGATGAGGGTAGCAACAAATGATACAAGAAGCCAGAAAAAAAAAAGGGGGGGAATTGTGTAGTAAGGTTTGTATATTAAATTGTGTTGAAGCAGCTCGCTGAGACTCTTTGAAGACAGTTTTTTGCAAATTTAAGTGGAGTGGATCTATTGATTGTTAATTATCAATAGATTTAATGATTGCCCAAAATTTTGGTGCAGAATTTGTAAGTTACCTGATTTCTCTACTTTCTTGGCAAGTGCCCCAGGATGTTGTATTGAGACAGCAAGTAGGTGGACAGTCCTTGTAAATAGTGGTATGGGTGTTCAATATTACAAATTTTCAAGTTCTCTAGGAGGCTTGAGAAATTAATATTTACTATAAGTTCTTAGAGTGATAATTAATTTAAATACTTTGGTACAAATGGTGGCTAAGGCGTGATTTCTGCTCTTGAAGGTTGCCGTGTGTAAACTTTTGGTGAGTCCCAAATAGGTATCCTAAGCTTCAAAATACAAAGGGTGGAAAAATTCTCTTAAGGCAGATATTTTTTGGTGCTGGAGAACTTTAAAAAGTGATAAATAATAACTCTGATCTTGTTTCTGACAATATCTTTGTTCTATGCTTGGGTAAGGGCATCATTCCATAGCCCAAATGCTGATCTTTTCAGGCTAGTCAAAATCATTCTGAACTAACTTCCCTTGTTTATATATACAAACCAAACTTAAAGGTTATTTAGAGAATTATGAAAAACAGAATGATGTGAGAATGTAATAACAATTGTATAGAGAAACAATAACTCAGACAAAAGTTACTCCTGTAAATGTTTATGTTGTTTCAACAAACATGAAATTGGATAAGAATAGCCATTTTGATAGTAAAATCTTGATATGGTCAATCCTTTGCCTATTCCTTATAATAAATTAACAAAAGAATTGTATTATTATTTATTTTACAATGACAGCACATTTTTTGTAAGCTGTCAAATTCTTATATTAGATTCATTCTATTCATAAGAATACACATTTGATGATATTTGATAATTGAAATATCTATGCTTTGGAATAATGGTCATAATATAGGTATTTTAATAATTTAAAAAGAAGAATTATTGTCACCATAAAACAAATGACCATGCAAATGTGTTATTCCATCAAATATGAAACATAATAATAGTAATTTAAGAATAATCATTCCTCGTCAAATTCATGCTATGGATCAATAAAAAATTTTGTGTTATCATTTATGACGACAATGATTTTTTCTTCTAAAATTATCAAATCTTTATACCACAACTACTTTGCTTCTAAGAGTAGACATCCAGCAAAACAAATATAACCACAAATGAAGAAATATTCTGCTTAAACAACTAAACCGAGTCTATAATTGTTTTTACTGAAAATAGAGGATTTGGGGGGGTAGCTTTTCCCAACTATCAAGTCTTCCTTTCTACTGTTCTGCCCCCTGAATTATCAATTCATGGGTCACCACTGAAAAACAAGCTCAAAGCTCTCAGAAGGTTCATCTTACCACTATTCCCATAACAATTTAGCAATTGAAGATTCACATACTCTCAAGAGAAGCATGGGCTTGATGATCCAAGCCAGCCCTGCATTTAAACATCCGGTATGCATTATGTTGTATCCTGTAACATATGTATAAATATTTTTGGGACCTTTGGTGTTAAGACTGGAACCATGGTGAACAGCACCATTCCCTTGCAGGGAAAAAAACAAAAGAAAACAAGACCGAAGAAAATGCGCACATGTTGGAGCACTTGTAGCAAATTTATTGACCAATTTGGTTCAACTACATTCCATTTGTACAATAAGCGATGATACACATCCTAGAAAAAATAACGGGTATGATCATGCAAATAAGAAAATAATTACAGTTCCTATCTTTAAGTCTGCACTATGATCTTCTACTAACCCTACCTTAAGTACATAGAGACCAAGAACTGAGAGAAAACTATGAATTCGCTTACTACAGCAGCTGGGGAATGTAGACCAAGAAAAGGGACTATGTCCACTTGCAACCAGTTTTCAACAGCTGATCCCACCACTGCACCAGCAACAAGCCCCCCAACAGTTATTACAGTAGCCTTCCCTGCCAAATTAAAATTTGATCACATTCAAACATTTTCACCAAATATGAAGCATTGAAAGAAACAAAAATTTGCATTTGGAAACTTTACCGTTTTGTTGGGGTTTCTTTTAAATACACACACACACACATAGTAGCTGAAACAGTGTTTAGAAACACTAGTTCAAAGATGAACTTTTTTTGTGGAAGATCTAGAATAAATTGTACTTTGATCAAAACAAGAGATATTTGTTCAGTCATGTTTGTGACACAGAACAAAATAAAAATAAAGCTCAATATAAGCAATCAAAATGCAGCCTTCTGCCTTGGCAGCATTGCTTTTCAACAGACAGAACTTTCAACCTTCAACTCCAAACATTCATGGTAAATTTCAGGATTAGCATAGTTAAAAAATATTCCAATCAGCAGATCCAAGACAAATTCAACACTAACAAAATGTTTCATATCAAGCATCGTGAGAAAGTAATGCTCGTATTGGGAAATAAGTGATCAGATTCAGTGGCCGTTTCCATGCAGAACAATTTTCTTCTACCAAATGTATAAACTTCAGGCATCTACACTATCATTTGATGTCAAAAAAATAAAAATAAAATAAAATAAAATAAAATAAAATAAAGAGCTTTCCAATATGATGAAAAGATTTGTCCCTAAAATAATTCACATGACCAACTTCAAAAGCCATCTACCAACAAGGAATTTTACATCGAGTAAATTAGACATTCGTGCTTCATGCACAAGCAATATGCCAAAATCTAGTCATGGAAATGCCTAAGTAAGTTGTCTAGCCTGTCATTCAATTAGAGTTATAACCACTTCACACCAAACCTTCACAGGCACTCACATAGTAGTTTTAATTCTTACACATCCAAAGGCAGCATTTATTTTAAGGTTTACATCATAAAACTCCAGGCCAGCACTGGAAATTCAGACAACACAGATTCCTAAGAGTAAACTAAATAGCATATGCAAGCAAGGCAATTGTAAACCTAATAACACAGACCCCATTTATGACATCTACATCATTGCTAACCCTTTAAAAACCAATTGAAGCCAGGGAAAGTAAAAGAGAACGTGCTTGTTGACAAACCAGGACAGGAATATCATCTTGCACAATTGGAAAAACCAGACCTAAACTGGTCCATCTCAGTCACAAATATGATACAGACCTGCATCCTCATGACTAAACCAGAATCTGAAAATGCATCCAATCAGCTCAATGCAGTCCATGTCAAAAATATGAGATGATAGTCAAAGCAAGACTTGCTTTTACAATTTATCATGCAATTAATAACCAGAGAGATACTCATATACCTTAAAGAACATATTTCACAAAACCACTTTTCTTTCAATGAGTTCTCAACATGTTCTCCATGACACTCCTCATAAGGCTTCTTGTTAGGGAGTGACAATGTAATGGGGAAAAGGGGGAGTGAGATACTGCTATAATTGTATTCTTCAAGGATTTAGAATGAATATATGAATATCTGTGTTATCGTTTGTATGGTTATTCTCTTGTAGTTGAATAATACAAGTAGTCCTTTTCATTGTGGTGTTTTGTTGCCTTGGATTGTAATGTCTTTGATTGTTATAGTCTTATTCGGTGTATAAGAATATATTGCTCGTGTGATATCCTATTGTTCCTTACTTTTCTTGAGTATTGAGACTCACCTGGTGCTCGTGCTTGCAGGCTTGAACGTGTGAGACTTGGCTGACTTGTCGAGGGAGAGCTCTCAACGAGTGCCACATGGCCCTTACTTGAGTGGTAATATGAGAAACAAGTCAGGAAAAGTGGAACGCATTAAGGCGCTTGAGACGAAACTTGTAATGCTGGAGACAATGTGCGGTGAACTCCAAGGGTTGGTGGCAACATTGATAAAGGAGAAAGGCGTGCCAACAGAGCTTGAGGCCGCTGAAGAAAACCCTAGAGAAAATCTCTATGGGGTATCAAAAGTTGTAGAGAGACTTGAGGAACTTGAAAAATTCATTCCACGTATGAAATCCCTGGAGAAACAGCCAAGAGAGCTTGAGGCCTTCCAGAAGAGTATCGAGCAGTTGGAAGCCTTTAAGAGCAGGCTGGAACATATTGAGGGCATATTGCCATCTCTTTCGTCCCAACGGGGAGAGCCAATAGAGCTTGAGGCCTCCTTATGGGAGCTAACGGATAATTTTGATTTCCTTGTAGAAGATGTTAAGGAGTCCATTACTGCTTTGAAGGAAGATTTGAAGGAGATGGGCAATGTCCAAAGTGCGGTCGTCCAGGTCTAGAGGGATTTACAAGAGATAACTGTGAAAGTGAATGCAATGGCACAGATAGCCCGAAGGCCGGTCGTAGATACAAGTGAGGGTTTTCGATTGAAGGTACCGGAACCTAAAAGTTTTGGGGGTACGCGAGATGCAAAGGAGCTGGACAATTTCTTCTTTGATATGGAGCACTACTTCACGTGCTCACAAGTGGATCTAGAAGTGGACCGGGTAAATATGGCAACGGTATGCCTGGTTGAGGATGCAAAATTGTGGTGAAGAACTAAATGGAATGATATTCAGCACAATAGATGTATTATTAACACGTGGGAGGGGTTGAAACAGGCGTTGAAGACCCAAGTCTATCCAGAAAATGTGGAGTACATAGCAAAGTGTAAAGTAATGGAATTGCAACAGACCGACTCAATAAGGAGTTATGTACGAGAATACCAAGCCTTGATGTTGGGCATCATAGACATGACCGAATCAAATAGACTGTTTCATTTTCTTCGGGGTTTGAAGACATGGCCAAGGAATGAATTGCGTCGGCAAGGTGCCAGTGATCTCTCTTCTGCCCTCGCTGCTGCCGAACGGTTGGATGATTTTTTAGACAATTCTGGGAAGCGAAATTTTCCTACGTCTGCCAATAATGATTCCAGGCCCAGTAAAGTGTATAAGCTCACAAATGGGGGAAGGAATAGGGAGACAAATAGTTCTTGGAAAGATAAAAGAGCGCCCATGAATAAGGAGTGGAGGGGCGGATGAACGGGGGGTGGAGAGCGTCGACCGGTCTCTTGTTTTCTTTGCATGGGACCGCATCGAGTGGCGGAGTGCCCTGAACAAAAGGCTTTGAATGCTTTAAAGGCCCTTCGAGGGGAAACCAAAACCCCGACAACAACCCCAGAAGAACAACAGAATATGGTAGGAGCATTGAGATTTTTGGGGGCATTAGAGCGCCAAGTAGTTACCAACAAGTCTCAAGAGAAGGGGTTAATGTACGTTGATATACTTGTGAACGGAAGGAAAATCAAGGCCATGATTGATACAGGGGCCACCCATAAGTTCATTGCTGATTCTGAAGCTCAACTGTTAGAATTACAAGTAAATAAGGATGTGGGTAAGTTAAAAGTAGTGAATTCTCAAGTGTTAACCACGGTGGGGGTGGCACATAAAGTGGCCTGCCAAATGGGGTAATGGTCTGGAACAGTTGATTTCACCGTGGCACCCCTCGATGACTTTGACGTGGTATTGGGGATGGATTTTCTTTAAGTGATACGCTCAATGCCAATCCCAGCTACGGATTGTCTTGTAATAATGGGAAGTACACCTTGTGCGATCCCCGTAACCTACAACAATTTCGATAAGAGTAAGTTGCTTTTAGCCATCCAATTCAAAAAGGGAGTAAAAAGGGAAGAACCTTCTTTCGTGGTTCTACCGATGGTCTCAGAAGATGAAGAGATAGGAAAATATCCAGTTGAGATTAAGGAAGTTTTAGAAGAATTCAAGGAGGTAATCCTAGAACAGCTACCTAGGGTTTTACCACCTCGACGACAAATTGACCACGAAATTGAGCTTTTTCCAAGAGTAAAGCCGTCAGCATGTGCCCATTATCGAATGGCGCCGCCTGAGTTAGCTAAACTTAGAAGGCAACTGAATGATCTAATTGCAGCAGGGTTCATTTGTCCTTCAAAAGCACCTTTTGGGGCCCCAGTGTTATTCCAGAAGAAACAAGATGGTAGTTTGCGCTTGTGTGTAGATTATCGTACTCTTAATAAGATGACGATTCGCAACAAGTATCCCATTCTACTGATTGCTGATATTTTTTACCAGTTAAGTATAGCTAGATATTTTACTAAACTGGACTTGAAATCGGGATATCATCAAGTGCGCATTGTAGAGTGAAATGAACCGAAGACCAATTGTGTCACCCGGTATGGAGCATTTGAATTCCTTGTCATGCCTTTTGGGCTAACAAATGCACCTACTACCTTTTGTTCTCTAATGAATCAGGTTTTTGAGGACTACCTTCATCAATTTGTGGTTGTTTACCTTGATGACATAATGGTTTTCAACGCATCCTTAGAAGAACATAAAGATCATCTTCGAAAGGTTTTTCAAAAACTCAAAGAAAATCAGTTATATGTAAAAAGGGAGAAGTGTACTTTCGCTCAAAAGCGTATTAAATTCTTGGGGCATATCATTGAGGAGAGGGCCAAATACGGATGGATTCAGCTAAAGTAGAAACCATCAAGGAGTGGCGAGCACCTACATCTGTTAGAGAACTGTGATCTTTTTTGGGCCTAGCCAACTACTATCGAAAGTTTATAAAGGGGTACTCCAGAAGAGTTGTATTGTTAACAAATTTACTGAGGAAGGGGGTACCATGGGGGTGGTTAGAAGAGTGTTAATCAGTATTCGTTGAATGAAAGGAAAAGATTGTAGGAGATCCTGTGCTAATCCTTCCTGATGTGACAAAGCCGTTTGAAGTGCAAGTAGATGCCTCAGACTTTGCATTAGGGGAAGTTCTCTTGCAGGAAGGGCATCCAGTTGCTTTTGAAAGTAGAAAATTATCGAGTGCCGAACGGAACTATACAGCACAGGAAAAGGAGCTTCTCGCGATGGTACACTGTCTTCGGGTAGGGAGGCACTATCTCTTGGGGTCCAAATTTGTGTAAAACCGATAATGTGGCAGTTACTCACTTTTTGTCACAACCTGGACTAACGTCAAAACAAGCCCATTGGCAGGAGAAGCTAGCTGAATTTAATTTTGATTTTGAATATAAAGTAGGAAAGACGAATGAAGTGGCCGATGCTTTAAGTAGAAAAACCGAATTGGCAGCATTGAAACTCATCAGTCATCTATCAACTAATAGGGTGGGGTTACCTTTGAAGAATCTTATCAAGGAACATTTAAGTACATACCAGCAGGCGCAGTCACTAAGCAAACTAATAGAAGAAGGGAAGACACGACAATTCTGGGTAGAAGAAGGACTAATAATGACTAAAGGCAGGAGAGTCTATGTGCCTAAAGCTGGAAACTTGAGGAAAAACTTACTAAAAGAGTGTCATGATACATTGTGGGCTGGTCATCCGGGGTGGCGAAGAACTCAAGCATTGATTACACAGGGGTACTATTGGCCAAATATGCAAGATGATGTGATGAGTTATACCAAAACTTGCTTGATCTGTCAACAAGACAAGGTACAAAGAAAGAAGACCTCAGGTTTATTAGAGCCATTGCTAGTTCCTGCCAGGCCATGGGAGAGTGTCTCTTTGGATTTCATTTCCTCGTTGCCAAAAGTAGAGGACTATGACACAATTTTGGTGGTGATTGACCGGTTCTCAAAGTATGCAACTTTCGTACCAGTCTCGAAACCATGTTCAACAAATAAGACAGCTCAGCTATTCTTCAAGCATGTGGTGAAATATTGGGGTGTTCCAGAAAGCCTAATCAGTGATAGGGATGTTAGATTCATGGGGGGATTTTGGGGTGAACTCTTTCGCTTGATGGGTTCAAACCTTAATCTGTCTACCAGCTATCACCCATAGACAGATGGTTAAACCGAACGTTTTAATGGGATGCTGGAAGAATACTTGCGACATTTTGTTAACTCCAATTAGAAGAATTGGGTTACTTTACTGGACGCGGCACAATTCTGTTTTAATTCTATGAAATCTCCTGCGACTAATAAAAGCCCTTTTGAGATTGTGACAGGTCAACAACCGATTCTCCCACACTCTGGATGGTCCATACAAAGGAAATTGCCCGAAAGCATACCAATTCACGAAAATTGGTTGCAAAACATCGAAATCACCCGAGCTCAGTTAGAAAAAGCATTGAAGCACATGAAGAAATGGGCTGACAAAAAGAGACGACCACAACAATTTGAAATTGGAGATCTGGCTCTTGTAAAAGTGCCACCAGAGACATTTCACTTTCTTCGCGGCAAGGATAAAAGGCTGTTACACCATTACGAAGGTCCAATCAGAGTGATCGAGAAGGTGGGACATGCATCTTATCGGCTTGAGCAACCCGAGTGGATGAAAAGCCACAGACGTCCAATCCATCCCATGTTTCATGTAAGCAATTTAAAGTCATACCACACAGATGAAGCAGATCCGCACCGATAAAAGTTAAGGAGATCAACAATATCCAGAAGGCAGCCTGTCAACAAAGAAGTCCAGGAGATCAGTGCAGACAGAGTCGTCAATGCAGAAGGTCATCAACAACAACAATTTATGGTTCAGTGGCTGGGGCTGGGGGAAGAAGAGAATAGTTAGGAAAAGGCAGAAAACCTTCAGCATGCCATACAGAAGATTGAAGATTTCAGAAATTCGAAGACAGCGACATCAACTTCGACATTAGAAGAGTGAGAAGGCCTTCTACAACACATCAACGAGGACGTCGATAAAATGAGTGGGGGAGGATGTTAGGGAGTGACAATGTAATGGGGAAAAGGCGGAGTGAGATACTGCTATAATTGTATTCTTCAAGGATTTAGAATGAATATATGATTATCTGTGTCATCGTTTGTATGGTTATTCTCTTGTAGTTGAATAATACAAGTAGTCCTTTTCATTGTCGTGTTTTGTTGCCTTAGATTGTGATGTCTCTGATTGTTATAGTCTTATTCGGTGTATAAGAATATATTGCTCGTGTGATATCCTATTGTTCCTTGTTTTTCTTGAGTATTGAGACTCACCTGGTGCTCGTGCTTGCAGGCTTGAACGTGTGAGACTTGACTGACTTGTCGAGGGAGAGCTCTCAACAAGTGCCACACGGCCCTTACTTGAGTCCCATTTTGGGGGTCCATGACACTTCTATTAATTTGAAGACATTAAAATAGATACATGCATTTCCTTTGAGAGCAGCGGTTTTTTGATTTTTTTAAACAGTATTTGTTCCTATTGTGCAGAAATCCAATGAAATTCTATCTCCAGAAAACCATTTTCATTTTCTTCTCATTTACTAACAACGCATAATTGTCCCTTTTCTTATGAGGGCAGAGGAGGGAGTTCAAGCTTTAGCAGACACATGGACTGCCATCTAGAAAGCAACCATCAACCAGCTTCAGAGACTCAAGTTACACTCATACCAGCAACACATAGTGACAACTTCTGCTTACACCTAGAATTCTCCCCTAATTATGGAAAGTGATCAATCAAAGAGATGCTAGATAGCTAAAATTCCCAACAGAAGCAGTCTTCATCAGCTGAAAACAGTTCAAATCATCTGAGTCACAGATAATTGAACTGATGTTACCCCAATTTAACCGGTAAGCAAGCATCAATCGTAAACTTGTGCCAAGAAATAACAACTCAGCATCCTTATCAACTGATGTGCTAAGCTGACAATATGCATTACAAACCATGACTCAACTAGTTAAAACACCCATTGCAAAAATAAAAAAAACAGAGACAAAAAAAAAAAGGCAAATATCAACGACTTTCTTTGATCCACAAAATGAAAGAAAAAAAAAATTAAGCATCTAAAAGTAAAGGCTAATTACCCAACTTAACATTCTTTTTAGTCATAAAGTATAATGATGCTCCAAAACTTGTCGCTAAAATCAGTCCAGGAACGTCAGCCCCTGTATATAGCCTTCCAGTAGATGGAAATGTACCGTTGACATAAGTTAAGACCATTAAAGCTCCATATACACCTGCTTGTATGCCCAAGTTACCAGTTGGTGGTGTTTCAAGTGAAATGGGTGAATTCTTAACCGCAGCTTGCATCCATTGAGGCATTGGTCCCAACCCACGAGGATTTATTGGTTTAACATCAGCATAGCGTATGCCACTATTTACAACTTTTCCTGCTCGCCGCTGTGTTAAACTCTGCATAAGCAACATGTCATATGCAGCCTCTACCTGCAAGACATTTGACCCAGTCACATCCACGGAAGTAGTGGCAAATGACAATAAAATAAAATGGTGCTGTGGCCAATAAAAAATATAATTAAGAAAATAAAACATCAAATGAAATAACATGTGACAAACCATATAATAAGACGTCTAGATTTAAAAAATAATAATAATGGGTAGACAGAGTAAAAGATGACAGCTACAAAATACATTTCTATTGGCACATTAAATATCACATATTTTAAATAAAATTATAAGCCACAATAAGAAAATAACAAGATGACCTAAAGCAAGGATGGATAGAGTGACGAAAAAAATAATTACGATAAAACAATTATGAAAAGAGTAATAAAGAAAACTAAATCTATTACCGATGAAAACTTTATTCCATCTTGTTTTTTCCAAGCTTCAGAGTTAAGATCAGAAGCAAGTTTTCCCCCCTCTCAAATAAAAAAGTAAATGATTCTAAAGGCCAAACACCCAACCGAAAGTTTCTAACGAACAACCTCATGCAGAAATTTCCTTGACTACTCTCAAGTTCCCTTCTCAAATCTAAGAAATGTTATCAAGTTCAAATCCCAAACAAACAGAGGCCTTGGAACAATCAACCCAAGTTTTCAATAGCATTGACTTGGACTCATTCAGCTTTTCAATTGGTTAAAAAGCAAGAAGTGCTACACGGCGATCCACAAATAACGGTAATAGCACTCAGAACCAAAAATGTAATTTCCGGAGCTAAACTTCACAACTCAGCTAAACCATACAGAAATATTCAGAAATTTCAATAAAAATACAAAGCTGTATATTCCTCCCCCTTTGACATAAACATAGATATCTTCCTTTCAAAAAAAGATGAATTATTTAGCTTTTCAAAGAAAAAGAGAGTTTTATAGGGAAAATTTGTTCCATAGCTAAACTACAACAATCCAAAAATAGGTTTCCTAGCCTTCTTAAAAGAAAATTGACTTTCAAAAACTAATAGCTTTTCTCCATTCATAAAACCCAAAAATCAGAAGTTGATATTCCAGATGTTAGCAAAGCATCATGCCTCCATTCCACAGTGCCCGTGCATATAGGCCCTACTCTGAGTATCCATGCATGTATGCCACTTACCTTGATCTTATTTTCACATGCTGTTGCAACCACTCTGTTATTCCACTTGTATTTAATTTCTTCAAGATAAGGGTTAGTTATATTTTGAATTCTTTCAAGATTTTCCAATTTATCCTTTTTTTAAGTTTAAATCTCGCTACTTCAAGTAGCGAGATTTGCCACATGTCATTCCGAGAATTATTTTCCCAAAAAAGATATTATTCAATATTTTTTTTTTTAAGTGATAAACCGGGAAAAAACTCCTACTCACTCACCCTCTCCTCTCTGTCGTGTTTAGTAAAGATTTTTGTTGTTTTATGGCAACGATGAATCTGACAAGAGTAATAAATAGATAATAAATTTTTCTGTGTAATTTTTTTTTATTTATTCGTTTGCTTTTGCTTTTGTTGTCTTGTTCCAATGCCTTGTTCAGTCAGAAGTCATCAATGGACTCGACGCCGAAGACGGCGACGCCCTTATAGGCGGCCATCCCACAACCTGACTACTCCCAATGAACAAAATTAATTATAGTAATGACTAATGAGTAATATATTAGTTTTCAACATTAAAAAATTACTCATTAGATCATGTAATGTAGAGCAAACTTTTATTTAAAGCCTAGATCAAATCATACAAATACAAATTTGTTAATCAGAATCAAATTATAATTAATTTATACATTAAATGACTTAGAATATATATATAATATAAAACTTTTGTGATAGCTTTTTAAATACTTAACATTTTATCAAATTATAATTTTAAAAATAACTTAGTGATTATATTACGAAATAAATTATGATGGTAAAAAAAAAGCTTGAACTTAAAATGAGAATGAACGATTATCCATCATTTGTAATAAATTATCCATCATAAATTCATTGCTTAATATTAAGTTTAATATGAGTTATAATTTCTTTATCTAATAATTTGTCTAAACTGTTCTTGTAACTTCTGCAAGGCTAGAGGAGGCGAGCGCATCAATAAGCAATTGGATAGCTCCGAGGGAAGATCGTATATCTCCGAAAAAGCATCATCACCTACAACCACAATATCAAAAACAAAAACACAAAAGAAAAATAATTTCATTGTATAACTGCTTGCACGCTTCATTGCAGCACACAAAGAGCAATGACCATGAGATTACCAGAGATTATCTCTTTAGTCACTGCTTCCATGCACAAAGATAGGAGCGATGGAGATTCACCCATTGTGGAAAGCTACGATGTTGCTGGAGAATAGACACGCAAATCGAAATGGCAGGAAAAAAAAAATGAAGCGAAATTGGAAGGTGCGGATCAGACCGAAACAAGAGTCATTTCAAAAAAAAAAAAAAAATTTAAATATTATTTAAAACTATTAACTATTACTCATTAGTCATTACTATAATTAATTTTGTTCCTTGGGAGCAGTTAAGTTATGGGATGGCCGCCTATAAGGGCGTCGCCGTCGTTGCCGTCTTCGGCGTCGAGTCCATTGATGACTTCTGACTGAACAGGGCATTGGAACAAGACAACGAAAACAAAAGCAAACGAATAAATAAAAAAAATTACACAAAAGAATTTATAATCTATTTATTACTCTTGTCAGATTCATCGCTGCCATAAAACAACAAAAATCTTTGCTAAACATGATAGAGAGGAGAGGGTGAGTGAGTAGGAGTTTTTTCCCGATTTAATATTTTTTTTCAAAAAAAATATTAAATCATATCTTTTTTGGGAAAATAATTCCCGGAATGACACGTGGCAAATCTCGCTACTTGAAGTAGCGAGATTTGTTTAAATCTTGCTACTTCAAGTAGCGAGATTACGTCAAAGTCATTCCGAAAATTATTTTCTCAAAAAATGTATTATTTAATATATTTTTTTAAAAAAAAGAAGGATAAATCGGGAAAAAACTCAGGAATAGCCAACCCATTCCAGTACACAAATACACATGAAAGCAATCAATGAAGACGGAGGAAGAAATTATTCCAACCAAATCTCACTTGTTTTGCATAGCAACAGAGACAAAATAAACTTCAATCCATGGTTTCCCCCAACCAAAACACTTAACTATTTGAATCAACCATCACTCATGTCACCAACTTCAACGACACAATTCCAATCAAACTTGATCAAGCCAATTACCTTCTTTGGCATTCCCAATTGCTACTGGCGCTAAATGGCTATGAACTAGATGGTTTCATTACAAGTAAAAGAGTTGCTTGACACAATTTATCACAGAAGCCTCATCCTCTCGTGACAACAGTGCTTAATCTGCTGGGCCAAACTAAGAGTTGATTTTATAACAAAAACAAAATTCAAACAACATCGTCCTCTTAAGTTGAATCTTCTTGTTAAGGCTTGATAATGGTAATCTAACACTCAGCTTTCCTATCCAAGCCAATCTTGGACCATGTCCTTGGATGCAAAACTTCACATGCATTATTGATCTCATTGGAGAAGATGTTCTTCTCCAAATCTAGAACACGTCTGAACTTCAACATACTCAGAAGGATGGCAAATCCATGACTGACTATTTGTGAGTTATGACAAATCTTGTGGACAGCCTTGCTGCAACCATGAATAAGCAGAGAGCTGTTTGTCATCTATTTTGGCAGTCTTGGGTCACAAAATGATCTGTTAATTGCTCTCTCACAACTCGATCTGGTTTCACTTGATGATCTAACAGATATGTTACTCACATATGAGATGCCACTTAAGCATATTCAGACACAGAGAATAGTCCCTCAATATATAAACCAAAAATAATGCTCAACCTTCTCCATCTACTACTCACAAATCTGCATCTAATCAGTCCCAGAATCAAGGTGAGGTGCAACTAAAATCAGGAAAAATCCACCACAGCTAAATACTCTCCAAATCCTAAAAAAAAAAAACAGCCTCGTAACTCTAGGTCATAACCACAATGTCGGATCTGCAACAAACAAGACCATATAGTCTTATAACCAATTGGATAACAGAGACACAGCTCAAGCACGTCAGGGACTTTCTGCAGTACTTACTACACTTGAAAAAGTAAATAATTCATCCTGGTATGTGGATAGTGGGGCTTCCAATCACATCCCTACTGATCTCAATAATCTCCTGATATATTTAGACTCCCATGACACCGAAAACATCATAGTAGGAAATGGCACTGAGCATTATCCATACAGCATGTCGAACACATTTCTATTCCTTCTAGTTCGCACCAACTAGTTCTCAAGGATGTTCTCCAAGTGCCCTAAATCAAAACAAATATATTAAGTGTTTCTCAATTTGCTTAAGATAATAATGTGTATCTTGAATTTCACCCCTGTGCTTGTTTTGTGAGGGACCACAAAGAACAATCCTCCTCCAAGGGAAGCTTAACCAGGGCCTCTACAAATTCCCCTACTCACGCCACTCCACCTCAACATCCATGCCATCTGTTTTCCTTGGTCAATAAACCACATTTGATACCTAGAGGACGTTATATTAGTCACCTGTCTACTCACCTCGTCAATTACTCTATCAACCATCCTCGTCTCCCACTTCCCAATAGTAAACACATGAAGATATGCTCCGTATGTCAATTGAACCAAAGTCATCTTCAACACCTTCCATTATGGACCACCATATCTAATGTTCCTTTTTCTTTTGTTCGCTGTTATGTATGGGACTCTGTTCCTATTGAGTCCTTTAATGGTTACTGTTATTTCATTCATTTTCTCAATGATTGCACCAGATTTATCTGGTTATTCTTAATGAAATAGAAGTCTGAGGTCTCCAATATCATTCAACATATCAAAAATTTTGGGGGGTGGGGGTTGAATTTCACAATGTTTCCACCTTCTTGGATCAACATGGTATTGACCATTGAGTTTCTTGCCATTATGCATATGCACAAGATGGTTCTGCAAAACAAAAGCGTAGACACATTGTTGAAACTGGCCATGTCCTTCTCTATCATGCTTCTCTGCCACTTCAAATTTGGGATTTTGCTTCTCAATCTACAGTTTTATCTCATTAATAGACTACAAATTCCCATACTCTCTCAAGTCTCCCCCATTGAAAAATTATACAGCCGCTCTCCTAATTATAAATTCGTTAAGGTTTTTGGATGATTGCATTATCTGCACAGTAGGCCATATAATTACCACAAGCAAGAGTACTGCAGTACCTCATGCGTTTGTCTTGGGCACAGCAACAAGCACAAGGATTACCTTTATTTCCATCCCACTTCTAAATATATCTCTCTCTCTCCCCCATGTTATCTTCCATGAAACTCAATGTCGATATTCCACATTGGTTCCCACTCCTCAACCAACTCATTTCCTATTTTGTTTTTTCTCCAATTCATCTCCTCTCCCTATCTTAATGCTTCCATCCACTTCTCCCCCTTTAATGGTCCCACCTTCTTCCACCAACTCCTCTCCTTATGTCTCTCCAACAAATCCGTCCCCTCATTCTATCTCACCTCCTCCCTCAAATTTATTTCCCGTATCTTCTCTCTGCTTATCACATTACCTTCCACTATTCCACCCATCTCACATGTGTTTCCCCAAACTCCAATTCTATCCAATTTCAACCACCTCTTGCCTCCTTATCCACCCATCCCAAAACTAGTTCTTTCAAGCTCAAGTTTTACCACACCACCAAACATCCCATATTTTACTAACCTTCCACCCCATACAACCCACTTGCTATTCCAAAATCCATGCAAACTGAATTTGATGCCTTACTTCAGAATCATTCTTGGCCCCTTGTGTCACCACTTCACATTCAAAATATTTCAGCTGCAACTTTGTAAGTGGCTTGCTTGGGTCAAACACAGACCCAAAGGACTGATGCACTCTATGATGCTCAAATTGTTACCAAAAGATTTACCTAATGTCTTGACATGGATCTCTTTGATATTTCAGTCCAGTGGTGAAACCAAACACCATCTGTTTGGCGCTCTCTCTTTATCTCAGAACTGATACTTGAAATAGATATGCATCAATTACCACAATTCATTAGCAAACAGCATCCCATCTATGTTTGCATCTCCAAAAATCTCTCTATGGCCTTCAGCAAGCCCCTCATGTGGTTTTATAAGCTACATGATCATTTTCTTCAATTGGGCTACAACAACTCCTCTTCTAACTCATCATTTTTTATCCAACACTCAGACACCTTCAATACAATTTTATTGGTCTATGTTGATGACAACCATTGCTGACAATGAATGCAACTACATGCTTTGGACACCAAGTTTTCACTCAAAGACCTCAGTGATCTCACCTATTTCCTTGGTTTTGAAGTTCACAACTCTTATTCTAGCTTAAACTTATCCTAGACAAAATATATCTGCAACATCCTCGAGCGCATCCAAATGGATGGTGCCAAACCTATCTACTTTTTGCTGGGGCAGGTTCTCATTTATCTAAGAAGATCTCAAGTCTGACATCACTCTATATCACCCTAGTGTTGTGGTTCCCTTCAATGTGTTCCCATTGCTCATCTTTTTATCTCCTCTATCGTGAGTCAGGAACACATACTCTCTCAAAGGTATCATCAACTCTAGCATGGTCCTCCAACCTTCTAGGCTCCCACAAACTTTGATTTAGCATACTATTCCAATGCTGATAGGGCCAAGGACCCAAATGACTGATGCTCCATGCACGATATTGTATTTTCTCAGCCCCAACCTCATCGGTTGGGCTTTCCACAAGGTGTAGATCATGTTTTGCTCGAACATTATATCAAGCTCTTGCTTTTACCACCACTGAGATAGTTTGGGTTTAGCATCTCTCTCTCTCTCTCTCTGCTTTAATTATATGATACCTAAATACTATGTATCTCACACCAAATCATGCTTTCATGCTCAGTCTAAACACACAAAGATTGACCATTACTTTGTTTGAGAAAGGCTCCATTGGGACTTAATTGCACAACATATCCCCTAAAAATTGCACGTTGCCAAAATTGCACCAAGGGGTTCCCAAGCTCTTGCTTTACGTTTCTTCCATCCAAGCTCACTAAACAGCCTTTCCCACTGAGCTTGAAGGGGCATGTTAGGCAAGCCCCAATGACTCTATTCCACCATGCCCATGCATGTAGGTTCTTCTACAAGTGCCCACCCAAGCATTCATTTCTTCAAGAGTTGCCATGCAATCACGCCACTTATCTTTAGATGCTGTTGCAACAACTTTGTGATTCCACTTACGTTTAAATTCCTTCAATAAGGGTTAGTTACTTGTACTTTGAATCCCCTCAAGATAAGGATTAGCCAAACCAATCCGTGTGGATGAAATTGAATAGAATACACATCAAAGCACTCAATGGACGAATCTGGAATAATTATTCCAGTCAAATCTCATTGTTTCACACCGAAAAACCTCACATATAACTCCACACACTCACTCACAAACCCCACTAATTGCGAATTTCCAAAATCGAATTGAATAAACCAGCTCTCTAACTTTCCATGTCGGAACTTCAAAAGCATACGTTTAAAACAAAACAAAAAAAACAAAAAAAGAAGCCTGAAAAGCAACTGAATTTAACACGCATAGAAAGAATAAGTCAGCAAAATTAACCTGCGCAACGGCCTCCTGGTCGTCTTTACAGTTGGCCAGTATAGAGTTCTTGGCGCTAAGTATATCGTCGAAGGAAGCCCCTTCAGAGACTCCGAGTAGCTTCAGAGCATTCTCCACCGACATCTCGAACGGTGCCGACGAGTCGTCAGCTCTCGAGCCGCCGGCGGAGGCCATGGCGGTCCTCGCTAACGGGCGCCGGGGAGAAAAGAGCACCGCGCCCCACCAGCCGTTGTTGCTCTTGGCCGTCCCCGGCATCCGAGCCGCGTGGTGAGCCGGCGGCCGAGGCCTGCATAGACCGGACTGAGCCCGGTCGACGATGGCACGGTTGGGCCGGACGGAGAGAGTTGCGGCCATTGGTTCGTGACGTTGATCAGCACTAGCGTGAGGCTGGCTTTTTGTTTTGGGCTTCGCAGCACAATGAAGGGAAATGAGGTGATCTTGTTCTCGAGTCCGCCCGCCTTTGATGTGTCACGAGAGGAAAAGACAGACTCAAGTGAAGGTGTAATCTCGGATGTAATAAAAATACTAAATTCAAGGTGAATTGAGTAATAAAATATTTGAATTCAAATCGAGTTAGAAATATGAAATTCTAAATTCAACTTCGACTGAATGCAACTTCATAAAACTTTGATATAAATTAATATTAAATATATATAATGTGCATATAATATTAAATATATTTATAAAATATATGATATATATAATATAAAAATAATAAAATTTAAACACTCGATTAGACTTGAAACTTGAGTCTAAGTACTATTATAAATTTGAACTCGATTTGTTAAAATATGAAAGTAACTCAAATTTAATTCAAATTGAGTAATAATTAAATCAAGTTAGGGCTAAACAAGTCAAGTTCAGATAATTTACGAGTAAACTCGATTTATTTGTACCCCTACTTGCAAGCAATTAAGGTGGAATTTGAAATTTCAATATCCCTAAATTAAAAATGTATAATTTAATTTAATATTATTTAAAAATAAAAATTTTAATATTTAAATTTTGATTCGCGTAAATTTAAAGACAAATTTATATTATATTTTATCTAATCTATATACATTTAAGTTTGATATATTAATTTAATACTGCAAAATGCAAGGTTGTTCACTTTTTTTTTTCTCTGTTTTGTTTTTTTAATAATACTGAATGAAAAGAGAAAGGTGTGTCAAGAAAAATCTGCAACGCATGGTCACGAGGGCGGTGGATTCTAATTCTAGCACGGCAGCACAGTTGCGGCCATTTCCATTTCCATCTCTCTCTCTCTCTCTCTCTCTCTCTCTCTCTGCATCCCTGCTTTGTGTGTGTGTCTGTGTGAGAGAGAGAGATGTTGGGATATGGGAGTGCAAGTGCAAGGCCTTGCTTCCCCTCAGGCAGATACACGCGCAGTGGCGGGTTTTGTTGCAGAGCAAATGCTTCTTTGCCCAGCAGTGGCGATGGACATTCACGCTCGCAACAGAAGAATAACAACAAGAAGAAGATAGTGATCGTCGGTTCCGGCTGGGCCGCCCTGGGCGCTGCTCACCACCTCTCCAAGCAGGTATTCTCTTCCACCTCCCTCGCTGGCTAGAAGTATATCCATGCTAACCCGCGTTAATTCTGTTTTAGTTTATGAAACTGTTTTCTTTGTTTTCAAAAAGGTGGAATATGTGATTTGGGGATCTTGTTTTAGGGCTTTGATATCACCCTCCTTCAAGAAGCTAATGATTCTGGACTGAACAGCACGTTCGGTAGTCCTGATGATATCGGTATCCGCGGTAATTAATTTTTTTGTTGGGAGGTAAATTACGCAGTTTGTGAATAAAATTTTGCATGATTGCATTCTAGGACACGCCGACACTTCTGAATGCCTGAAGTGTCAGTGTCCAACATGTATTGGATACAGATACCTGCCTGACACTCCCCGACGCGTATGTTGGAATTGGATGAGGAATGAAGAAGATAAGCCATAATTCTGTTGAGAAAAAATGGCATGAAACAAGGAGATTGTGAGAGTTTGAATATATTCAAATATGCTGCAAAAACTTAATTACAGAGGAACCCAGGAGGGTTATTTATACAGGCCAAGAAAGAATAAATTAATCTGGCTAAAAAAAATTACTGGCGGTGGCTAATAAAGAAGATAAGAGAGATCAAAACAAATCCCTATACAAGTTGTTTAACAGAAGCATAGAGTAAATCAAGGAGGGTGGGGTGTGGGCATTGTCTTTCCAAAAATGGCAGTTATGTTTCCAAGGAGCTGCACTGATTGTGCCGTTGGTTGAGGATTATGGGGCGGATTATCTGCTGACTCACCTCTCAATTTCCTTGAATCTTGAGATTCCCCCTCAAGGTGGACACACAGTCACAGATTAAGTGTGTTCATCTTGGACAGTAGAAAATGGAATGTAGCAGTAGGTAGAGCCTTTGTCAGGATATTTGCAATCTGTAACTTTGAACTCACATGTACTGGTGTAATGGTTTCAGCAAGCACTTTCTCTCTAATAAAATGACAGTCCAGCTCAATGTGCTTTGTTCTTTCATGGAACATTGGATTTTTGGTGAGATGTAGAGCTGTCTGGTTATCACAATATAGGCGGGCAGGTCTGGATGACTTGTGTTAAAATCTTGCAGTAGGTTCATCAGCCATACAATCTCACAGCTGGTGTTGGCCAATGCACGGTATTCAGCTTCGGCAGAGGACCTAGATATGGTGGTTTGCTTCTTTGATTTCCAGCTAATCAAAGAATCTCCTAAGAAGATGCAAAAACCAGTGGTAGATCTTTGGGTCTCAGGGCAAGCAGCCCAATCAGACTCGCTAAACGCCCTGCGAAGTGGTTCAGACTTGGAAGAATATATGAGACCTTGGCCTATGGATCCTTTGAGATATCTCAAGACCCGATGTGCAGTTTGCTGATGGATCTGTGAAGATCGATCCATAAATTGACTCAAGATGTTACCAGAATATGTGATATCCGGTCTTGTAATGGGCAAATAAATCAACCTTCCAACCAACCTCCTATAACCTGTAATGTCAATAAGAGGATCTGCTGTCAAATGAGAAAGTTTATGATTCAGTTCCATTGGTGTGCCGAAAGGCTTGCATCTGAGCATACCAGCATCCTCTAAAATCTCAAGAGTGTACTTCCTTTGATTCAAAGGAATTCCTTTTTCTGATCTTGCTATTTCTAAGCCAAGGAAATACTTTAGATTCCCAAGATATTTGATCTTAAATTGACTGTGCAGATATGTCTTGACGGAGTCAATTGTTTTGAGATCATTGCTTCCAATGAGAATGTCATCAACATACACTAATAATGCAATAAACTAGCCATTGTGAATATTTGTAAACAAAGAGTAATCTGACCTGGATTGTTGGAAACCAATGGCAATGAGAGATGCGTAAAATTTTGAGTGCCATTGCCTTGAGGCTTGCTTAAGGCCATAAAGGGATTTGTGCAACCTACAAACTAAATTTTGATTTGTAACCGACTCCCCCTTAGGCTGAAATCCCGGAGGTAAATCCATGTAGATCTCCTCTTCTAGATCCCCTGGAGAAAGGCATTGTGAACATCCAAGTGGTTCAAATGCCAATTATGAAGTGCTGCCAAAGCAAGGAAGACGCAAACAGTAGTAAGCTTTGCAACCGGACTAAAGGTTTCATGGAAGTCGAATCCCTCTCTTTGAGTGTAGCCCTTGGCTACCAACCAGGCCTTGTGCCTTTCTATAGAACCATCAGAGTGCAATTTGGTCTTGTAGACATATTCTACAGCCGATTGCTTTCTTTCCTTTTGGAAGAGTAGTGACTGTCCAAGTGTTGTTGGCCTCCAAGGCATTTAACTTATCTGCCATGGCTTTGATCCAACGCTCAGGAAAAACAGCCTCTGCATAGGTGGTGGGGTCTTGGGCAGAGGAGAGGGAGAGTGTATAAGCCTTGTGAGAAGGAGAGAAATGAGTGTAGGAGAGGTAATGCTCAAGTGGATGAGCAGTGGAGTGATGAGGTGATGGTGAAGATGCTGAGTTGCAGTGATAATCAAGGAGGTATTTAGGTGGGTTTTTGACCCTATCTGATCTTCTTAGGGGTGGAGGGGATGGTGAATTTTGTGGTAAAGGAGAAAGTGAGGGTAAGGTGGTGGCTGGCAAAGTGGTTGAAGGAATAGGATCAGAAGGAGGGGAAGAAGGGTCAGTTGGAGAGGCAAGATCAGGGGAATGAGGTGAGAGTGGATCTTTGTCATTGAAAGAAGGAAAGGGAGATGAGGGAAGGGGATTTTGGAAGTCTACATCTGAAGGGAGTGGAGGTAGAATGGAGTCTGGAGATGGAGCAGATGTAGAATTGTAGTGATGATGCTGGAAAGGAAAATGAGTTTCATGGAAAACGATGTCTCTTGAGATGCTATACTTGTGACTGTCCAGATCATAAACCTTGTACCCCTTAACCCCTGGTGGATATCCTATGAACACACACCTCCTAGCTCTTGGATCTAGCTTGGTTCGGTTGTGTTTGAGAGTGGAGACAAAACATAAGCAACCAAAGACTCTTAAATGCGAATATGAAGGATGAGCTGAAAATCAAATGAACTGCTGTTAGAACAGCATCTCCCCAAAACTTGGTTGGGAGAGAGGCTTGGAGCAGCAAAGCCCGAGTGGTGGAAAGGAGGTGCTGATGCTTCCTTTCAACTACCCCATTTTGCTGAGGGGTATGAATGCATGTCTTTTGATGAAGGATTCCATGTTTATTATAGACTTCTTGCATCAAAAATTCTGTTCCATTGTCAGATCTGACTTGTTTGACCTTGAGATTGTATTGAGTTTGTGTCATTTGGATGAAGAACTGCAAGAGGCTTCAAGTTTCAGATTTAAACGTCATCAAAAAAATCCATGTCATTTGGCTATAGTCATCTACTATAGTGAGAAAATATTGATGTCCTTGAGGTGTGGCTTGTGAATATGGTCCCCAAATGTCACAGTGGATTAACTCAAAAGGAGAAGAAGTGGAAGAAACACTACGAGGAAAGGGATTTCTTTTCTGTTTTGCAAAATGACAGACATTACATTGATTGAAATCAATACATTTTACATCTGAGGCATGAGAAGAAATCAAATTTAACCTCTGATTTGATTTATGCCCTAGTCTAAAATGTCATAAATGAAAATCTTCACTTGCTGAAACTTGTTGGATGCAAAATAAATGGCTGGGATCAGAATTAGTCGCTGCTGGACTTTGATTGACAAAAGGACTTCCTAGTGAATTGGAATCAGGATGTAGAGTCCCTCTCGTACTCTAGCAACTCCAATCATTGTCCATGTAGCTAGGTCCCGAATGAGACACTATTTTTGAGAGAAAATAAGACACAGAGAAGAGTTTTGAGTTAATTTTCTGACTGAGAAGATTAAAAGTAAAAGATGGTATACACAGTACTCCATGGAGGGTTAAGGTGTTACTGATCTGGACAGTGCCTATGCGAGTGACTTGTGCTTTTTCTCCATTTGGCATTTGTACATAAGCTTGAGAAGTGGAAGTGATGGAAAAGAGGAGAGTGGTGGAGCAGACCATGTGATCTGTGGCTCCAGTATCCTCTATCCATGTGATGTGTTTTGGTGTAACAAGTGAGGTCAGACTTATCTTTCTTCTTGGTCTGATTGTGAGATGCTGCCAAAGCACAAGATTCTGCAGCAGGAAGAATTGCAACCCGCGCCTGCCTCTGTCCCTCCTCTTGTAGTACAACCGAGAAGGCCTTGTCAAGTCAGGGCATGGGGCTCATAATGATGATTTGACCTCGAATGCCATCATATGTCTCATTTAAGCCCATAAGGAACTTAAAGACATAGTCCGTTTGCTGCCTCTCTCCAACAGAACCAAGTGCATTACAAGTGCATAAACCACATGAGCAGTTTGGTGATGGTCGATAGTTGTGTATCTCTTCCCATACTGCATTCAATTGAGTGAAATATTCATTTACAAATTGAGTTCCTTGTATGATGGTCCCAAGTTGTTGCTGAAGTTGATAAATGCGAGCATTGTCAGGTTGTGCAAACCTGTCTTTGAGTTTGTCCCATACTTTCTTGGCATCACCTATGAAGCAAACATTTGATGATATCTCCGGGGAGATGGAATGAAGGATCCAAGAGAGGATGATATTATTACATCTGACCCATGGTCCATAAAGATTGCTGGTTCCAGCAGTAGTGGTGATGCTTCCATCAAGGAAGCCTAATTTATTCTTGACAGAGAGAGCAAGAGTGAAGGATCGGCTCCATGATAGGTAGTTGGGGCCAGATAGAGGTGGAGTAATGACAACAGTATTAATGCCATCAGAATGGTGAAGGAAATATGGGCTGTTGGGGTCTTCGGATGGTGAGAGATTTCTGGCAAAAGGATTAACGATACTTTCATCTGTAGACATGATGAAACTTGAATGAGAGTTGACAGCAGCAGAAGGAAATCAGAATGAGGAAGGTGAGCAAAAGAAAAGGTCAAAGATCCTGCTCTGATTCCATGTTAGAATTGGATGAGGAATAAAGAAGATTAGCCATAATTATTTTGAGAAAAAGATGGCATGAAACAAGGAGATTATGAGAGTTTAAATATATTCAAATATGCTGTAAAAACTTAATTACAGAGGAACCCAGGAGGGTTATTTATACAGGCCAAAAAAGAATAAATTAATCTAGCTAAAAAAAAATACTGGCAGTGGCTAATAAAGAAGATAAGAGAGATCAACACAAATCCCTATACAAGTTGTCTAACAGAAGCATAGAGTAAATCAAGGAGGGTGGGGTGTGGGCACTGTCTTTCCAAAAATGGCAGTTATGTTTCCAAGGAGCTGCACTGATTGTGTCGTTGGTTGAGGATTATGAGGCGGATTATCTGCTGACTCACCTCTCAATTTCCATGAATCTTGAGAGCGTATTCAACACATGTCGGAATTAATTAACTTATTTTTATTTTTGGACATGACTAAAACACTCTCCAGCACCCGACTAGGACATCTCCACCTCCAGGACAGTTCTTGTACTGAAAAGTCTGAAATGCTGTATTTGGTTGCACTCTTTAATTCTTTTAATAAAACCCCATAAAACAATTGAGGAGAAGTTGAAAGACTGAGAGTCTAGAGATTCTTTGACATTTGAGTGGTTAGGATTTGAAGCACTAGTGCCTGTGTGCCAGCCTTGTAGAGCACTGCTGGACCTCCCGACTCCTAGAACCCCACCCCTCTCCAAAAAAATAAAAATAGAATAGAATAAAACTATTGTTCGTTTGCTGCTCTCTGTCTTTTTTTAAAAAAAATTTATTGATAAGATATGCCCATTGCCTCCATTTTATATATATTGTTGGACCAATACTCTGCAATATGAAATTACATATCCCTATATGTATACTTTTACATCAATTAATTAGCATATCCCAAAAGTGTCGTATCCTCAATTTTTCGAAATTGTCATATCGCTTTGTCGTTATCATGTCGTATCCGTATCTCGTGTTGATATCAGTGCTTCCAAGATTACATTTCAATCTCCGAAGTTTTAATTTTGTCATTTTACTTTTTGAACTTAAATTTGCAATCTGTCCTTCACATGGTAAAACTGGCTAATTGGCATTAACCCACTTGAAAAACTTGTAATCACAATCTTATAAATTACTTTTTATTCATCTAAGTTACAAAATGGTTATAAGTTAAAATCTAGATCAAGAATGTAGAAGCCGCTCTTAGATGGTAGAAGCGATGCTAAGGCAGATGTGTTGGGAAGTTTACTTCTCCACCCAAGTAATTCTATGGATAATATCACAAGAACAACCAATAACAGTAGAAGTAGCTAAAGCAAATCAAATGATCAATAAACTAAGAACACCAATATTTATGTTGAAACCTTTCCAAGAATGTGGAAAACCACGGGGCATTTACCTAGAATCTACTGATTCCAACAATTACACCCTCAATGGACAATAACACAAGAACATCCCTCTACACGAAATACACTAACTTTGTGCTTAGGAGTGTAGATTTTGGGACTTGGATTTGGATTTATATGGATTTTGACAAAACGTAGAATAAAGTTGTATTGAGTTTCTTCCAAATCTATAGAAATCCAAATCCAAACTTCGAAATTCATGCTCCCAAACACTACCTTAAGTAGCTTTAAACTTACAAATGTGATGGACTATCTCCCAATGGAAGAAATCCTAACTTTATAATGGTTCCAAAAATGCCGTTGTAGATAAGAAGAATGGAAAAGAATAAATCCTTGTGTCTTGAACGCCAACACAATCTGAAGAAGGCAAAACCCCTCTTGTTGCCTCTAACTCTCGTCTCAATTAACTTGTGTATAGGCTCCTACTTAAATCTTTCCTTGTGAAAGGGATCAAGCCCAACCCCCTTTGGTATGGTGTGTGCCATTCTTCATGGGGTTTGCCCAAAACACCAGCTAACTAGTAAGCCTTACACAATGGCGGGGAGAAGAGCTTTTAGTTTTGGAGGTGTTATGACTTTTTAATCGCTTAGGGGGCGATAAGATAATCTAAATGGTTTTAGTAATGTGTTTTTCAAGTAGGCTAACATTTGTTGAAAGTGTTTCAACACGTGATAAGTCATTAATCATATAAAACTTGGTCCGACCCCCTCCCCAAATATTGAAATGTTGTCTTGGGCAGTAAATCAATAAAAAATATATTATTTCAATTATTTTTTTCTATATCACCTCGAGTTTCTTAGCAACCAAACAAGGTAGGGATTTTGGAAACTTTAGTTGCTCTCATTTGGAGGGGTCACCCTAGTAATGACTTGGATTTGATCCTTTCTCGGAAAGGTATTGGTTGGAGATTGAAGTCTTGGATTAAGTGGTTGACAAAGGGGGATTTTAACTCCAAGTTGTTCCTTAGGGTGGCTAATTGGAGGCGGGAAAACCTTATCAAAGAATTGCAAATTGACTCGGGAGTTGTGGTGTGTAATTCCAATAGTATTAGGATGGATATTGCAGACTTCTATAGGAGTTTGTATATTGAGAGTCACAAACACATGTTGATTATAGAGGGCTTTGATTGGTATCTTATCAACATGGACCTTGCTGTTTGGTTTTTTGGGGGGGGGGGGTGGGGGGGGGGGGGATGATAACTGATAAGACTCTTGACCTTGGTGGCTTTATGGAGGTGATTTAGGAGGATCTTAAGGATTTTTTTTACAAGTTTCATCGAAATGGGGTGGTGGGGAAGAGTGTTGACTCTACTGTTATTGCCCTTCTTCCTAAGAATGTTCGATGAAAGTGAGAAATTTTAGGCTGATCTATTTACTAGCCTTTACAAAATCCTAGCTAAGGTTTTGTCTAGGAGGCTGTGAGAGGTGTTAGGGTTAAAGTTTCATTGGAGCAGTCTTCTTTCATCAAGGATAGAGAGATTTTAGATGTTGTTTTGGTGGCTAATGAAGTGGAGGATGTGAGGTGGAGTGGAGGAAGGGTGTTTTATTTGCACTAGTGTTTTTTGGACAAGCTTGTGTGATATGGTGAGTTGGGGATTTTTTGGACAATGTGATGACTAAGAAGTGTTTGGAGGGGATGTACTAATGGGTGCTTATCCTTGGTAACTATGTATATCATTACAAATGGTGGTTTAGGGCTTTTGGTGAGGTTGAGACAGAGGGATCCCTTATCCCCTTTTCTTTTCTCTCTAGTTGTTGAAGTGCTGAGTCTTTGAGACTAGCTTACGGCCTTGATGTGACTCAAGGACTTGAGGTTGGCAAGGAGGAGGTTGTGGTTTTGTTAGATCGCCATTTAACTTGAAAGATTAAGCTGTTAGGTTGTGGGCCGAGTTGCCAACACTTTATATCAAGCCTTAACAATTTGCTAATAATACCCTTCTCTTTCTTGAGGACATTGTTGTGAAATTCTGAAAGGTTTTAACCCTACCCTGATTAGTATTTTTAAGAAAACAGAATTAATGATCAACATGTCTAAGAGCGGGGTTGCGGGTTTGAATTTTGATGGGGGTGAAATTGAGGTTTTCATTGATGTAGCTGATTGTACTAAGCTAGACCCAATGGCTTAAGCTTTTAGCTAACCCCACCAAGTTGGACTTAAGGCTTGATTTGTTGTTGTTGTTGTACTATTCTAGATTGTCCTCTTACTTATGGGTCTCCCTTTAGGTGGAAATGCTAATTCTTCTACCTTTTGCCTTTTTGAGGTCGGGTGGTGGAGAGAGTGGAAAGCAGATTGGAAGGTTAGAAGGTGGCGTAGTTATCTTTAAGGGGCTGTGTTACTGTCATTAGCGTTGTTCTCTTGAATCTCTTTAATATCCCTATTTATTTTCTCTCCTTTTTTAGAATTCCAGCAAGGGCAGTTGCTGCCTTGGATAGGGTTATGAGACTTTCTGTGGTTGTGTATAGGGGAAGAGAAGAGAGATCATTGTGTTAGTTGGGAGAAGATTAGAAGACCTTAGTCTGAAGGGGATTTAGGTGAAGGAAATTTGTTGTCTATAAACATCTTGCTAGTTGGGAGCTGGTTGTGGAGGTTCCCTTGGAAGTTGATTCCTTATGACACAAGATTATTAAAAGTAAGTATTAGTTGGTATACTAGAGGGAGTGGCAATGTTTCTCAAGCATGTCCTTGGACGTTTATTTCTCAAGCTGCTCAACTTCTTTTATCTCTTTACTTGTTTTCGAGTTGGGAATGGAAATCTTATTCGGTTTTGGGAGGATGTTTGGGTGGGTGAGATTTTGTTGGAGTCTTTGCTCCTTTATCTTTCTCAATTGCCTTCCATGCATAATGCACCGATTAATGCTTTTCATTCTTTTGAGAGGGGGGGGGGGGGATTTCTCTTGAGATGTTCTTTTTTTCATAAATCTCAATAAGAGAGAGGTTGATGATTTGACTATTTTGGTGAGTGCTGGAATCCTTTATTCATCAAATGGGGAGTGATTTGAGGTTATAGAAGGCTAAGGTTCGTCTTGGAATCAGGGTTTTTATGTGGACTATGGTTCTTAATAGGCTTAAAACCCTTGATTTGTTGCAGGTGAGGAGGCCTTACAAGACTATCAGTCCCAATATTTGTATTAGGTGTTTGGAGGCGAATGAATGACCACTTGTTTCTTTATTGTCATGTGGCTAAGCTGCTTTGGGTTTATCTAGTTTTGATTTTTGAGGAAACTTTGGTGATGCCAAAGACTGTTGAATTGTTGATGCTTTTTCATTGGTGCAATACACAGGTTTGGGAGCAGTAAGAAAGTAATAGCCCTATGGAGATGTGCAGATTTTGCTCTATTTTGGACTCTGTGGATTGAAAGGAATGCAAGAATATTTAATGACAACAAATTCTTTACTTGTCGTTGGGGTAGAGTTATTTTTATGGCTTCTTTTCAGGCTCATTCTTGGTTTTTTTTTCCAAGGAATAACTATATTAGATCTTCAGCAGTATTGGAAAGGGCCTCTCGCATTGTTTTTATTTTTTTATTTATTTTTACGAGGATTACTTATCCTCCACTTTCTGAATTTCTTTCTTTTCTATTAATGAACTTCTTTTTCTATAAAAAAAGTATGAATTATGCAATATTGAATATTCATAGTCATGAAGATGCGTCTCTATAGAAAAATCAGAACGACTACAACAAGATTTCATTTGTTCAACCCAAAAAATGGTTTGAAAATTTTGCAGACAGGTATTGGTTTAAAAGAAAGATGAAGGGATGTTGTTAGCAGGCTATATTGGAGGCCTGGCATTGCGATAGGAAGCAGAAAAGCTGATTTGGGAGCTATTCTTAACTATTTTTTTCTACTGCTTCCTTAATTTTAAGTTTTAAATATGCTTGTATTTATCATATTCTTTATTCATTTTTTTATTAATTTTTTTCTTTCGATTCAACTTGAACCATTTTATATTTGTTTTTTTTTTTTTTTTTTTTGGAAGGTAACTTAAATTATCTATTCAGCATCCAGGTTTCTGGTATTCTTATCATAATATATTTAGCCTCATCGATGAGCTTGATATCAAGCCATTCACAAGTTGGACAAGTTCTGCCCAATATTCTAGAGAGGGATTAGAGGTAATTTACTTCAAGTCTGCTGTCTGAATTTGCCAGATATGTGCCTATATCCAACCCAATTCACCAATATTTGGTATTGCAACATTTTTGAAAAGCATTCCAATTCCATTTTGCAGTTGAACGCATTCCATGAAACAAAATTTTTGAATGTGATACATTTATTCACAATCATGTCAAATGCTCAAACAGTGGGATATTTCAGATTACTTGTGAAATGATTTATGTGGCATATGACTCAAATAACTAACTCTTTCTTAATAACTGAAATAAGGAAAACTATTTATTTGAGTTAAAAGCCACATAACTCATTTTATTCATCATTCCGAATACCCTAGATATTAGTTTTTTAACAAACTACAAGGCCATTTAGCTCATGTAACATGCTTTGAAATATCTTAAGAACCAGGACTATTCTGCAGGTTGAATTTCCAATATTTCAAGATCTACCTCAATTGCCTGCTCCATTAGGTGCCTTCTTCTATACTCAAGTATGCATTTCAGCTCATCTGTTTATCTCATTTCTTCATACACAATAGCAGTTTATTAACTCCTTCCAAAATCAATCATATTCGTACAGTTCATTCGGCTCCCATTGGCGGATCGGTTGACATCACTTCCTATAATGGCTGCAGGTATGGTTTCCTGTTATATCTGAATGTAGAAATTAAATAAGGCTTAAAAAAAAAAAAAAACATACTATGGGGTTCTGTAGGATTAACACAGTGCATGCCTCACTGAGCCACTTGTACCTAGTTGTCTCTATCATAAAATTTCATAGTAATGATGGAAAGAAATGATTGGCAACATTTTATTTTTGAAATCCCATCATGTGTTAGGAAACAGAAATACATGGCTATGTATATAATCTTGTTGCTAGTTGTGTAAAATTTGTTAAAACATAGTAGTTTTGCACTGTATGTAATTGGTCCTCTCATCTGCACCCTTCTGTTTGCAGTAATTGACTTTGACAACACAGACACCGCCTGGAGAAAATATGATTCGAGTAAGGACATTAGTGAGTTTTAGTCAGATTCAGGGAATTCCAGCATTAAATGATTAGTGGATTGTACTTTTAATGAATTGAGATTTGAGAGATGAATAGTTAAAGTGCCTCATTTAGAGATTTCCATTGCCAGTTACTGCAAGGGAGCTTTTTAAACAGTTTGGCTGCTCAAAAAGGATTTATCAGGATATTTTTGCTCCACTTCTTCAAGTTGGTTTGTTTGCTCCAGCCGAACAATGTAGTGCAGCTGCAACTCTTGGAATGCTATATTATTACATTCTTGCTCACCAGGTGCGAGGGGTTGACTAATGTTCTAGAATAAAGAGAATTTTTTGACAAATATCTTTAGCCCTTTTGATAAGGTTGTCTCACAGAGATAAACTGTAGCTAAGGACTGTAAGTGTAACATTGCCAACAGTCTAGATTAAAAAATTCTTGAATTTGAATGATAATAGCTAAAAATCCATTATTAAATCATCCAATGGTCCCCAACAAAAAATAATTTTACAAATTCATTATGATGTTATTAAAATGACTAGGTGTCTGCAACCATTTCATAAAGTTTAAAATTGTAAAACAATGAACCCATCAGTCAATCAGTATATTAAAAAAAATAATGTCATCATTTGAATTCTTTTGCATCTCTCATCAACTTAGTTGAAAGAGTCTGATTGAACACTCAGAGTCGGCACAACAGCCCCATTGGACCGCTAGAGGATCTATTAGGAGAGTTTGAAGTGTGTTTCTGAGACTTTGTCAGATTATTGATAGTACTGGTGTTTAGTATCTGAAAATTAGATTAGTCTGCAGCTGCCTATTGGTTCTTTGCAAGCACTTTGTAACAGAGCTCTAAGAAAAGATTTTAGCTATGAGACCTCTTTATGTTGAGAAGACAAATTCTGGGAAGCAGACCCAACCCAACCGTAAACCTTTAAGGGGTGTTTTTATCTTTATCTGCAACATAATTTGGAAATGTCTTATGGTTATTTAATTATATCAGTTTCTTTATTTTTATTTTTTAAAATTTATTTTGGTGTTCTTGATATAGATTTGTGGATTTTACTTTGGTCCATGGCTACAGAAGGATATCGATCTTGTATGGTGTCGGGGGATGGTTAGAGAAAAGATTTTCAAGCCATGGATGGAATCTATGAGAAATAGAGATTGTGAAATTCTGGATTGCCAAGGAGTGACAAACTTCTCTATGAATGAAGATACAGGATGCATTTCGGAAGTTGTTTGTGGTAAAGAGAGCTATAAGGCTGATGCAGTAATCTTGGCAATTGGAATCACTACACTTCAGGAGATCATTAAGAACAGGTGTATTCTACTGAAAAACTTATCTTACTGATGCAGTTTTGATTATTGGATATTTTTGTTGAGTCAGATTTTTGTCTTAGTTTTGCCAAGGTTTATTTATGAATTGGTTGATGGTACTCTTCATCAAACTGGACTTAGACTCACCTTCTCTATCACCCATGAATTAATCAGCCAAGTTTTGTGTAGTGCAGCACTACGTACGAGGGAGGAGTTCTTGAAAGTTCTGAATTTATCTGGCATTGATGTTCTGACTGTTAAACTCCAGCTAGACAGGAAGGTACACAAGGGATAGTCTTCCTTTACTCTTGCTGCATTTGATTCCCCAGAATTGGACATAAAATCAATAAACTTCAAAAAAAAAAAAAAAGGCCTGCTGACTGTAGAAATGGATAAAATAGTGTGCAAGCTTTCTTCTTCCTTGCTTACATATTCATATGCACGCCAGACATGGGTTTGGTGATATTGGAACATAACTGATGGTCGACACGTAAAAGGGCTTCCGATTCCCTTTTCTGATTGATTTAAGACCTATGTCCAGCAACTGTAATTTTCAATTCAAGACCCCCTAAACCTAATACATAGGAGGCTTTTTATAGGCTACAACACTTGGAGAATAATAAAAATAAATTTTAGAGACTTAAATAAACTAAAATACTAGTTTCTTAAATAATACCCTAAAATATTGAAGATATGATCCTAATAAAGATACCCCAATAAAAAAGCAAAAAAAAATAAGGGCATACTTGGGCCACAAGGCTTCCCACTTTGTGAGGGTAGGGTTGTCACATTGTACAAAATAAAATAAAAATTAGAAAAAGTAAAACAGCTCAGGCTTGATTAGCTGCATCACCAGTTCATGAAATATGAAACAAATTTCTAATAATATTATACAAAGAAAAATAATGAGGAGATCACTGAAGAAATTTAAATGAAGCAAGCATTTTACCATCTGTATGTTAAACCTGTTTTCTGTTTCAATTGTTATGGTAGCTACTTTGTCTGATTTATAAGGACAGGTAATGGGCCTGCCATTTTGTTCTTTGATAGATACATGGGCAACATATTGCTTCCAATTCACTGCATTGAAGTACTTTTTTAAAAAAATTTATATAACTGAACAATATGAAATAGTAAGGACTCCAAGGGGGAGTCACCCACAGGTGGAAAAGTAAAGTCCCTTTAGCCAGTAGATGTTTCTTGTGTATGATACAGGAAGAGAAAATTAACAACCTTCTCTTATACTGCAATCTGGTGAGAAGTTTCTGGTGTTTAATCTTCACCTTTTTGGGCATCAGTTGGTGTTGCGCCTATTGTTAAGTGTGCAAACAACAAATTATGAAAGTCCTTTCCAAATATCATTACATTCCTCTCTTATGATAATATATTAATTCTGTGTTATAATTTCCATGTATCACAAGGTCAACATTCCCAAAGCAAGCAATGTGTGCTCTGGATTTGATGATTCAAGTGGATGGACTTTCTTTGATTTGAATGCAATCCATGACGAGCATAAAAACAATCCAGTGACAGTCATACAAGCTGATTTTGTGAGTGTTGCATCCTTCTACATTCCCTAAAAGAGGGAACTTTAACAGAACTAACCTCAAAATTGTGAAACGATCTCTATTTCACATGGTATCTTTTTTGCCCAGTATCATGCCAATGAGTTGTTACTGCTGAAGGATGAGGTAATAGTTCCAAAAGTAATGTCTTACATGTCAAAGTGCATTAAGGATTTTGAGAATTCCACAGTTGTTGTCAAAGAAATCAGAAGATATCCAAAATCTTTGACTCACTTCTTTCCAGGTAACTTTTTAAAGGCCTTTTATGATGACTACAATGATTCACAATAATCTTAGCTGAGGGTTTCATCACAAATTAGTCTTAGCTGCGTTTCTTTGAGTTAAAAAGGAATTTTCAGAACTAGTTTTCCTATTCAGCTGTACATCCAACATATTTTGACCGTACTGATCTTTTGAATTCATGTTCAAGGTTCATACAAGCACATGATGCGTGGGTCCACATCTTTCCCAAACTTGTTCATGGCTGGAGATTGGATAACAAACAGACATGGTTCGTGGTCACAGGTCATAAAACTGATCTCTCTTTAATAGATGAATCCTCTGCTGATTTAATTTAATCAGGATAAACTGAAAGTGTGCATTTACTTGTTTCTTCACAGGAGAAATCCTATGTCACTGGACTTGAATCGGCCAACAGAGTCGTGGACTATCTTGAGGAAGGTACCTTCGCCAAAATAATACCTGTTCAAGAAGATGAACCTCATATCCAAACGCTTCGCAGCCTCAACAGAAACCTTAATGATATAAGAGCCCAGATTCCATTGTTTGATTATTTCCTCCAGTGAACCCATCATTGGTTTATATTCAGGACTGGAAATGTGTAAATTATTCTGTGTTTTTTGCTATGGCTGCATGTCACTTTGTAAGTTGTATAGTAGCAATATAGAAGAAACAGGTAATTGGTATCCATTGATTAAGAAATCGTGCATAGAACCACATTCCTATTGACAGATGGGGTTGGTAGTTGACGTTGGCTTTTGTTTATACTCCAGCTTGAGTCTTACCCCACAAGTGGTAGTGAAAGCAATGCTCTAAAGCCCCTTAATTATGCTTCAGGGTTTTCTGAATAATGATAGGACACTCTAGTTGTCCAATAGTCTGGACCTTTAGAATGTATAAAAATCAGATAGTCTCACTTGTCCATTTAATTTGTTTGATTGGCCAAATTTGTTCTATCCATTCAGGCCGTTTCCTGTACTTTGCCCTTCAGATGATGCAGAGGGTTGCTTATAAAATAATCCTAGGAGTAACAACTTCTTGCAGGGTAGATCATGATGGGCTTTTACTGCAGCAAGTGTTATAGCCATTCTCATGATGAGCTTGTTCGATTAAATAATGACCTCATAAACTTGTCCCAATGCTTTCAGGAGTTGCAATGATTTGATGGGTAGAAAGCAATTTAGCCATCAAATGGCTCAATAGTTTTAGGTGTTGCATTTGCTTATTGTGCTTCTCTCCGTCTCTCTCTAAAAAGCCCCCCCGCGCCGGGGGTGGGGAGGTGGGGGTGACAAAAAAAATTATTTGGAGCTGTCACACTCTCAAGGGAAGCTTCCTAGCTCTTTAGAAGAGGAATCTCTTTCAAAAGAACTCTGGAAGGTCTCATTCAAGCAGCATTCTCTCTGTAAAAATCATATTAGTGTTAGTGTGTAGGTTTGCTCAAATTGTTTCTTGTGGAAGGCTTGCGCTGAGTTTGGGAGCATGAATTTTGGACCTTAAATTTGGATTTGAATGGATTAGACATATTTTAATATAATTTTATATTATTTTTTATTCAAACCTAATATTAGTCCAAATTTAATACTTTCCAAACATAGAGTTATTATTTTTATGACCTATGTGGAATTGGGAAGTTGTTAGGGAAATAAAATAAACATGTGAAGAAATCTTTCTGTTCATGTTTGGTTATTAAGGAAAGCATATATATATATATATATATATATATATATATGGATTTGCTAACAAAAAGTTAATTTTACGAGTTATTAATATCTAACATTTCTTAATATTTTAATTATATTATAAAAAATATTTTTAATAGTTTTTTTTTTGTAATGAGAAAAAATATGGCAAGAAATAAGTTTTTTCTTTTTTTTTTTTCTTTTTCTTAAAGAAATCTTGAGACCCTTCTAGTATCATCGTTTCACTATTCTCATCATAATTCTAGAGTGCTTATTTTTCTAGGTACACTTCTCGAATAGTATCACAACATTAAGAATGTCATAAAATTGGACATTGAGTTCTTGCATTTTCATAAATGGAAGTTTCCACATAAAAAATTACATCTCGTAAATGATATTAGTCATAGTATTATTTAGTTTCTGGAATCAAATTATTAATCCCCACATAAGCAGGTTTCGTAAAAGTTTATAGCCTTTTAGATCTTAATTATAGGAGTGTTATATATATATATATATATATATATATATATATATATATTAACAATGCACACAAGCATGGTTTTGGATATTTTTCTTAGAAACATTAACTAAAAAATCATCACTTTTGCATCAATTATGTTGGTGTGTGTCCAGTCCCACATCACCTCAGTTGATGACCCAAATTAGTATAAGATCCTCTTAACTTTTTAACTTGGTATCATAGCTAGGTCTTGGGCTGCTTGGCTCCTCTATGAGCTAGATGACTCCTCGCCTCTTTTCCTTCCATGGGCTCGAGGGGGGAGTGTTAGTGTGCGTCGAGTCTCACATCGCCTCTGTGGGCAATCTCAAGTTAGTATAAAATTCTTTTAACTATTTCTCCTTAATACTTAGGTTTTGAGGATGAGATCTCTAACTAATTAAAAAAAAAAAAATTTTAAATGAGAAAATATTTACAAAGACAACCTTATTATTATATTCTCCAAAAGGCTAAAAACACTACACGGTGCCTCATAAGTACTTCTTGTAAGCTATAAATAATATAAATACTTATTTACAAGCACCAAACAGGGTGTAATCTTGAAATAAAGCTCATATAATTTATTTTTAAAAAAAAATTCAAATTTTAATAAAAAAGCATCCATTTTACTATCATTGGGCTTTTCCCTATGAGCATAATAATAAATATTTTTTCATACCCGTTTACAGAATGATGATTGTAAACCCATATGTGACCAGTCACAGTGGGCCACGTTGTCATCATCACAGTTAGAAAATGTTCGCTGACGTAGAGGATCCACGCCTGCCCAACTGCGCACTGCGCACTGCGCACCACGGCTCACGAACACGAGGGTGCTTTTGTAGAGCTGATTTTTCAAAAATTTTAACCACTTATTAATTATTATCATTTATTTATTATATTTACTTATTTTCATTTCCGTGTCCACCAGATCTCGCTCTTCTCCTCCTGTGCCTCTCGCTCGTTCTCTCTCTTTCTCCCCCTAAGCCTGCGATCGAAAGGTGCGTTCTACTTCAGATCTTTTCTCAATTAGTACTTGCTCGCTCTCTGTAGTTTCTTTCTGTTTCTTTTGAGAATCGAAGTGATTTCTTCAATTCTAGTGTTGTCTCTGCATCCTATTCCTGGAATTCAAGTCCAATGATCGGTCGCGCCAGACCGATGCAGAGTTATTGATTGTCTTCAATTTGAAGCTGATTTGCTTTCGTCTTTCTGGTTTTCGGTTGAGTATTACTTCGTTTTTGGATCGAACGAAGTTTGGAAGCTGTGGCTTTGATTTATTTATTTATTTATTTTATTTTATTGAATATTAAGGCCCTCGAGGTTTTATTTCTTTGTACTAACTCTTTGATGAATAAATTATTTGACCTTTTGAAAATTTGATGGACTGTTCTGCAGTTTTCTTTGTAATACTAGTTATCATTTCTTAAAGCCGTAGTTGAAATTTTGGTTTGGGTTTCCTTTTGTAATTGCAGCAACAAGTATGGGTGTGGAAAAAAACAATTTAATGGAGGAGGACACGCTGGCGGTCGGCATGGGTAAGTTTTTCATTACGTTCACTGTCCTTCGAAATGTGTTGGTTTGTTCAGTGGCATTCGAAAATAAAAAGTGTGCAAATACAAATACCTATATTTTTGGGTCGAGATGCACGTTAAAATGGTTGAAATTATTGACATGTTAATCAAGGGAACAAATCAAGTTGGAATAGGTTAGACCTACTATTTTTTGGTACTTTGGTACCTGATCGATTGTTTCGCTATGAGGAATAGGTTGAGGAGAATGCTGTGGTCAAAGTTTGGAACAGTGTGGCTGAATAGGGATGTGTATTCAAGTTATTTATGTGATTTCACAGTGTCTCACAAGACCAGGGTTTATCTAATATCAGTGTGTATTATGGTGCTAACTGCTAAATGTTGGACTACCAAAAAAAGTTGTATTTTTATGATTTTTTGTCATGGATATGAAGAATTAAGTCGGTGGCTGTGGGTTTTAGGAAATGTTAAATAAGAAATGAACTTGTACATTATTGTGGTCATTGGAGAGTTCAGACTTTAGATTGAAAATGGTGACAGCTCTGTTCAGGACTTATGAACTAGATGGCTAGAGTATGTGAAAGTTGTCAATAATTGGTCAAGATGGACATAATTCACTATGGAAATGAGATTTGGCATGTGGGAATGTTGGATCAGCTTGTGTTATGGGTCTCTAATATTTGGAATTAGGCATAATAGAAATATTGAATAATAAGGTATAAAATGTATATATAGCATATACTTTGGTTGTTGAGGTTTTGCACATGTATGCATTAGTAGGACTTATAAAACAATGTATTCCTTCTAATTGCAGTGGTGTTATCATCCTTTATATAGTATAGAAGAGTCATGAAGACAATGGATAGTTATAGTATCTCAAAATTGTTCCATATTTTTTGAGGTCAATTTTCCTTTTTTTGGTGTATGTTATACTATACTAATGTTCCAGTCATATTTTGTGAGCTTTTTTGCTAATTTAGGGTATGTCTAGTATCATTTCTATTTTCAATTTTTGTTTCTACATAGTGAATAAACAAATAATGAAAACACATTTGTTTATGTTGCCATTTGCCTATGTTTGTTGTCGATTTTCAATTATCTATGAGAAAATTGAAAATTAGATTTTGTGGTTTTTAGTTGTTCTAGCAACCTGTGGCCAAGATATTTTTAACATCCAACGTGCTTAATTAAAATAAAAATAAAATGATCATATGAATTTGAAATATAATCAAAATAATCATGTCCATAAAATTTTTAAAAATAGTAAAAGCCATTTACAAAATATTTTTACTATTTTTCAATTGTCATGTATAATAAAAAATTGTATAATAATTTTTATTTTTTATTATAGAATTTTTAATTTGTATTATTTTGTATTTTTTATTATTTTTATCATATTTTTGAAATTGTTATTTGATTTAATGCCAAAAATAAGCAGTTGTTAATCAAGTTTTTAATTTGTTTTAGTTTTAGAAATATTAACCAAACAGATTGCTAGCTTTAAATATTTGGTTTTTGTTTCTGATTTTTTTAGTTTCATAATTTTTGACAGTGATACCAAATGACCATTCGATTGTGCAAGCACTTTCATAGGAGAACACTCAAAAGTTCTTCCATCTGGGCATAAAAGTTAAGTACAATAAAAACTAAGTGGTCTGAGCTGACCAAAATAGATTAAAGGCAGCAACTCCACATCTTAGAACACAATAAATGGAACCATGACCTTGGAACTTGCAATCATTGGTTCTATCAACATTTTCAAGCATTGAAAAACTGAAGGGGGAGGGGGATTAGAAATAAATTAATGGTCTTCTATGGTCCTAGACTCCCAAATGTGATTTATAATATTATTCCAGCGGTTTGCAAACAAAAGATGACCTTGTTTGTCTGTTCAGAAGATCTAATTAGTAATTACACTGGCGTAGGAGTTTTTACTTGCAATTGTTTTCGCTGTTGGCAGTAGCTCAATATCCATAATTTCCATCGCCTACTCCTTCTAATGGAAGATAGAGTAATTGGCTCAAGTTTGGTGGATCATCATATGTTAATATTGTAAAAGTTTGGTTTCATTTGTGGCTATCTTTTCTTGTTAGGTGACATTTTCAGTTACTTTTTCCTCGGAAGAGAGAAAATTTGGCACAAGTAGTTCATACGGCCTATTGCTGGACCAAAGCTTTAAGTCTCTCTATGTGGGTTAGCTGTATGAGTCCTTTCCTCCATTCCAATGCTTTGAAAGGTGCAATAGAGGCTAAATGCATCAAGACAAGGCATATCAAATGCCATGAGCTGGAGCGCAAATGCATAATGTGGTCATGCTTATGCATTTGTGCAAAATGTCCTCTTTTTGCACATTTTTGCTAGAGGCTTACGCATTTTGGATTTGTGAGAGGCAAATTTGGTTTGTAAACCAGGAGTAGCAAAAGTTAGTGAGATGTATGTATGAAAGTATTGAGGTATGCTCTAATTGGAGTGACTCTATAGACTCTTGAACCTAAGCCTTTTCAAAATAATTGAGAGTTGCATCTTTAATCACAATCAATTTGAATTTTTATAATGCTATAATCATCGTTAGCATCATTTGCTTGAATGAATTTAAATTTGTTTGCATAATTTTATTTTTTTTCCATAATTTATTTTAAATTTTAGTTATTTTTTCAAAATATTTATGTAAAATAAAATTCTCAAAGGCTTGCCTCGCCTTATTAGGGTTAAAATGCCCGCACTTCACCTTGACCTTTTAAACATTGCTCCATTTTGCTTGATCCATGCAACATCTTCCAAAAGTTGGAGGTGTTCTAATTCTGTGTTATTCTTTCAGTGTTGGTTATGTGAATGAGTAACATATTGCTAGAGCTTTACTCAAAGTTTTCCTAGACATGCTTGAAGCTTATGAATATTGACTACGACCTGTATCCCTTTCTGGAAATTGCAGAGTATAGAACTGTATCTGGAGTTGCTGGGCCGCTGGTTATTCTCGACAAAGTTAAGGTGAATACTTCATGCATTCTTCTCTCTCCATACTTCAGACACTTGTGTGTATATTCTTTTGTGAACCATAATGACTCATGCATTCTTTGAGTAAACATGTCAGGGACCTAAATATAAAGAGATTGTAAATATTTGTCTGGGAGATGGATCAACTCGCCGTGGTGAAGTCTTGGAAGTGGATGGGGAAAAGGCCGTTGTGCAGGTGATTGCTGTTTGGTGCTCCCCTTTATTTGCTTTTGTTAAGTTTTTTAACAGTACATTGTGCATGTTTCTATATTTTTGACAACGTACTGCATTTAGTTGTGAGCCTATATTTATTTTAATAGGATGGAATTCATCTTTGCACATGTAGCTCAAAATCTGTTATCAACCCTGCACCCTGCCACTTGAGGGACATAAAATTTCTCTTGCCTTATTCTATCCCTGGTTCACTGTTTCGGTTAGGATGGTATTCTACTATTATGACATTAGCAAATATAAAATAATAGATATATGCTACATTATGCTTCTATGTAATTTGTTTTAGTAGTGATGTCTAATATTATTCTTGCTTAGAATGTACCTGCATGCTGTTGTATGTGTTTAACTTCTTGTTTCAAAGTGAGCTTTTGGTGGAACACACTTACTAGATATGGATAAGTTTCTCCACAGTTTAATAGAGGGAAAAGACATGTGAATAGCACTACCTTTTGAGAAATTTCAGTGACCTTTCCACCAAGTTGTTGTTGATCGAAAGTATAGAGCTGTTTGCTTGAGATCGTAAACAAGTTTTTGTATTGTTGTTTTTGAAACGAAAATAAGAGATTGTATATTGTAATTTTTTTCAATACTCGAAAACATGTTTGTTTATCTGTTCTTGAAATTGTTTCGAAAAATGAAAACAGCAGAATTGCATTTGGTTAAGTTTGATCCAAGTGGCAATTTGTTAATAATAATAATAATAATAATGATAATTACTATTATCATTATAAAGTGGATTATATTTCATAACCCTTGTTTTCATTGTATCTGGAAAACTGTATCCGAAAACATAGTGAACACTAGAAAATCATCTGAAAACCTGTAGTTTTTAGGGGCATTTTTTGATACATTTCTGAAAATGGTTCTTTTGAGATTATTTAACCAAACATGAATTTTGCATACTCTTTGTATCTTATGGTTTCAGGTACTAAAATCTGTATCTGAAACCTTAACCAAATGGGCCCTAACTTTTGATTTGAAAAAAACAAAAAAACAAAAGGCAGCCTGGTGCTCAAAGCTCCTGCATATGTGGGTCCGGGGAAGGGGCGGACCATGGGTCTATAGCATGTAGCCTTACCTTACATTCTTGTATGTGCATTTCCTTCAATTTATTTGGTTTTAAATTATGCATAATCATCAATTTAAACTTTTTTATTCATAATTTTCCTGTGAATTGCTGAAAATTTTGAATTGAATTGAAATTTCTGTAAATTGACACCCTTGAATTTTCCTTGCTAATCAAAATATTAAAAAAATTATTTATATATATACATATATATATATATATATATATATATATTCTTCTTTTCAAAAGTATTAAATGAACTTAATATATTGTCATATTTTTTCAGTAAAAACCATGAAATTTTTTCTATTAAATATTTTATAAATTTTTAACAGTGAAAATAAAGATTACTAAACATAATTTATAAATTTGAACTTTAATGCAACAATGCTACTTTCAATTTATGTTAATAAAAATAACAAAATTATATTACTAAATTGTTAGTATTTTAGTTGTAAAGAATCAGAATAAATCAGTAGAAAATATGAAAAATATAATTATTTGAGGACTTAATCTCCAATGTATGTATGTATGTATTTATCTATTTATGTATTCAAATGCATATGGGTCTATTCATTAAGAACTATAATTTACATAATTATAAATTCTTCCATCTGCACTTAATTCTTCAATTGTGTGCATTATTTTCACATCAATCAAATTTTCTTTTTTGCCTCTTGTATCATCATTAAGAACTATAATTTACATAATTATAAATTCTTCCATTGGCACTTAATTCTTCAATTGTGTTGCATTATTTTCATATCAATCAAATTTTCTTTTTTGCCTCTTGTATCATTTTTTATTATTGTCTGTCAGCATCTCAATATTTTTCGTTCAAGTGATAGACTTTTTTGCAATATTTTGCTTCTCATTTTTCAAGCTTGATTTCTGCATTTGATACAACAAAGCATGTTAATGTCTATAATCTTCCAAACTATTTTTTTATTTCTTATATTAATTTCTAATAATTTATATTTTATATACTTACCTTGTTGGTTGATTTTAAATTGTTTAATTACTCATAGAATTAAAATGAAACAAATTAAAATTTCAAATTTACATTGCAAATACGGTGGTTCTTACAAATGACATCATAAAATTATAATTAAAAATAGCAGTGTTATTAATTAACCATTGCTGTGTTAGTAATGTTATTAATTGACTAATGCAATGTTAAGTACCTTCATATACACATTCTTGATTGTGCAAACACATTAATCTAACATACACAACACATTGTGCCATATATCTGCCATCAAAATTATGTATAATATACACTTGGTCATATGTCTGCACATAACATAACATGATTGTTTAATATATGGGGAAAATAAATTTTTTTTAACTTGACATGAATGTACAATTGTTGAATCTAATGCTTTCAATTTATAGAATATCAACTATAAAATTAAAAATTCATAACTTATAATTAGTTTTTACCTTCGTATATTGCCATCTGAGGTTATAGCCTGTAAGTATGAAGTCTATAGCATAAATAAGAATTTATGATTAGAAAAAATATTAATAAAAATTCATGATTGGAAAAAAAAAAATAGCCACGAGACATGAGTTAGGAAAAAATGGTAACAAATCTGTGAACTAAAACTTGTGAACCCAAAAAGCATTCGGGACTCGGGAGAGAGCTCTAATAGTACTTGGCTTGTGGTAGCAAAGAGTGATAGTTCAATCTAAGTGAGAAAATGAGTGAAGGTAACAAATTGATAGATTGCTTATAAGAAGATGTGTTTATATAAGCAAATGTACTGGTGATGAATTAAATATTTAAGATATGTAAGATTTTTTATAACACCACTATAATCGAGTAAATAAAAATTATGAGGTATTGGGATTGAGAAGAGAAAAAAAAAAAAAAAGGAACCTGATGGTAAAAGTGGGAGAAGGGATTCTTTTATATATGCATGGTGATATTGGACTTTTAAACGTTAATAAAAATGAAAAGATTCATGAATTTTCATATGTGAAATGAAAAGTTAACTATGAAATTTGAAAAGCATCACATGGGTTGTCAATGTCAATAAAATAATAAAAGATAAAAATAAAAAAAAAAATTCAATGTTATGTTAACCATGCTTATGCCAAACAAAGGAAGAAATGTGAAAGGAACACACATTGAAAGACATAAAGGTCACATGGGGAAAAAAATTAAACAAAGAGAGAGAAGCATGGTGAAATGAATGCCATATTTAAATATAATTAAAAAATAATAAAAATAAAACAATACCATGTGGACATCTTAAGGAAGCTTCAAAATCCTCCATTACAAGTTTTTATTATAAATTCCTTGGATCCTGTACTGTGGAGACATCTTCACATTAATATCTTGTATATGATGCAATTTGATGCGATTGTGTTGTTCTTAAAATGAATTTGACTTGTTGATTTACTGTTTTTATTTGGTGTTATTTTGCTAGGTTTTCGAAGGAACTTCTGGAATTGACAACAAATACACAACTGTGCAATTCACAGGAGAGGTATAAATTCTTTTTTTAAAATTTTTGAGATTTTATATAATTTTCTGTATTTGGTATACCCAGCACATATTACTGAACGTGTGACATACTGAGTTGAGCCACTTAAATGCAATCTCTTGGTGGTGAGCTTAATTCATGTAAAAAATCTGAGGGGGATGTATTTTGTATTTATTGAGTCAATGCAGGAGAAAGTATGCAGATGATATGCTAAATAGAATGCTGGAACAGAATGCATGGATTGAAACCACTCCTTTTCATGTAATCTCGGGGGGAAAAATAGAAGAAAGAAATAACTTCTGCTAAATTGTAGTTTGTTCATCATATAGGTCTGACTGCCTACATCTTAGTTTCTCTTAAAGGATTAATTTATGCAGTATCAAATAATCCTCGTCCCTAATTATTAGAACTGTGAAAAAAATTAAGAAAATGCACATTGTGCTTGAGCTTTTTAACTCTGTTTTGATATTTACCTATGGATTCCAGCTGTTGTTGTTTTTCAAAATTTTTTTCAGTGCAAGTTTTCCATGTATTTTGCACCGCTACCTTGAAAATTTCCATGTGATTGATGCAGGTTTTGAAAACTCCTGTCTCATCAGATATGCTTGGACGCATATTCAATGGTTCTGGGAAACCCATTGATAATGGTCCTCCGATCTTGCCTGAGGCTTACTTGGATATTTCTGGTGAGTGGTTTAAGGAGGCAAAGATATGTGAATCATTGACGTGTGCCTTTTGATCCTTTGTTTATTCTCATATCATTCGCTCTATCATTCGTCTGCTTTCCTCAGGAAGTTCCATCAACCCTAGTGAGAGAACTTACCCTGAAGAGATGATTCAGACAGGGATTTCTACAATTGATGTGATGAATTCCATTGCTAGGGGACAAAAGATCCCTCTTTTCTCTGCTGCTGGTCTTCCCCACAATGAAATAGCAGCTCAGATATGTCGTCAAGCTGGTCTAGTAAAGCGGTTGGAGAAGTCCGCAAGTCTCCTCGAGGTGTCTTTAGCTTCCTGGTCTTCATCAATTAATAATATTTAATAACGAACATCTTTAATGAGCCGAGGACTGCAAGCAGAAAAACTATAATGCTATTTTGAGTGAATGCTTTATGCTTGGTTTATAAAACATTAGAATATTAATATAATAAGAAACTTTTGATATTGTTTCTTGGCCTTGTAAAATTAAGATTTAGCATTCCTTGTTTTAAAATCCCATGATTTGTCATCCAGAATATTTCCTTAAGCTTTGAAGTAGTTGAAATGGATCAAATGCTTTTGAGTTTTAACTGGTTTAAGTGCTGTGTTATATTGTGTTGCTACAACCTTACAATGGAAATTTTTTGTTTTGAAGTAAAATGAGTTGTTTTAAAATATCTGTTTTGACGTCCTTGGCTCTTCTGATCGTCATTCTGTATGGTAAGGTTGTAATGAGCTGACTATTTTTTCCTGCTTCATGAATTTACAGGATGGAGAAGAGGACAATTTTGCCATTGTTTTTGCAGCTATGGGAGTAAACATGGAAACGGCACAATTTTTCAAACGTGATTTTGAGGAAAATGGTTCGATGGAAAGAGTGACCCTTTTTCTGAACCTGGTATATTTATTTAATATATGCAAAAAAAACTATGTAGTATTTTTTTCAAGAACTCCTTTGTGATTTAGATAGATGGGTTTTGACATCTTCTAGTTCAGAAGTGTGGAACTATTTTTTATATGGCTGATTGTGCAGGCCAATGACCCTACAATTGAACGCATCATCACTCCTCGAATTGCTCTTACAACTGCGGAATATTTAGCATATGAATGTGGGAAGCACGTTCTTGTCATATTGACAGATATGAGCTCCTATGCAGATGCTCTTCGTGAGGTAAATGAATTATTAATGTGTGCCCCTGGTGTCATTCAACTGTAGTTGACCATTCAATGAAATGAATTATCTTTTATTGCCTTCAGACACTACGAAACTTTCAGGGGCCATTATAATGGCTTTCAAAAATTATATTTGAAGCCTAAAATATGTAAATGACACAATTTACTCGTTGTGACTTCAGGTATCAGCTGCTCGTGAGGAAGTGCCAGGGAGGCGTGGGTATCCTGGGTATATGTATACAGATCTTGCACAAATTTATGAGCGTGCTGGACGTATTGAAGGACGAAAGGGTTCCATCACGCAAATCCCTATTTTAACTATGCCAAATGATGGTACTGTTAACCTTCCCAATATAAATTGCTGTTTAGCATATTATTTCTTCTTGTTAGAGTAGTAATAGAATGTCTAAACCTGCTTGACCAGATATCACGCATCCCACACCGGATCTTACGGGTTACATCACCGAGGGTCAGATATATATTGACAGACAGCTCTATAATCGGCAGGTATTACAAAACTGAAGATTTTGCACTTAAATGTATTTTTTGGGTTCAAATGATGGGAAAAATCGGAAGAGAACAGAAAATTATTGACAGAAAACATGGTATTGTGGCTTGGGCTTTTTTTGGCCATTTTTTGGGAAATGATTCAAGGTTAGCCTTGTGTGATTATACTGCTACAGTATATTCTTGCATAATTTAATCCTTTTTCTTAGTGATGATATGAGTTCTCACTGGGGCTCGCTAAGGCATGACTTTGCTAGTATAGCATCTCAGTGTTGATATTAGAGGCAGATTGAGGTTAGCTATAGGTCACAGTCAAGTTTCAATAAGCGCCCAGATGCCTTCAGGAACCTTGAGGCTCATTAAATTTTAGAGGTGTTAATTATTCTTTTTCTTGTTTGGGTTTGACCCCCTTTCTTTAAATGGGCAGATATACCCACCGATTAATGTCCTCCCATCGCTGTCTCGATTAATGAAGGTAATTTTGTTGAGCATATAAATCTCTGCTTAATTTTAGAATCTCAATATGCATTTATCGGCCCACTTATTCATGTGGAGAGAGCGAGAGAGAGAGAGAGAGAGAGGAGTGGAGACTAAATGTTTTGTTTTTGCTCATTGTTGCAGAGTGCCATTGGGGAGGGAATGACTCGCCGTGATCACTCTGATGTGTCCAACCAGGTCTGATTGGGTAACCATAAGTAGTTTAATTTTTATTTTTGGCCTTAAACTTTCTCTTTATTACCAGCATCATAATAATCTTAAATTTTCTATTTTCAGCTTTATGCAAATTATGCTATTGGGAAGGATGTCCAGGCAATGAAAGCTGTTGTGGGAGAAGAAGCACTTTCTTCTGAGGACCTGGTCTATCTCTTCTCATAATGATTTTTTTTGCTTTTCCTTTCTTCTAATGAGAGAAATTGAGCATGAGGACTAACCAGTTTCTTGGATGAAACAGCTATATCTAGAGTTTTTAGACAAATTTGAGAGGAAGTTTGTCGCCCAAGGAGCCTATGACACCCGCAACATCTTCCAATCGCTCGATTTGGCGTGGACACTGCTTCGAATCTTCCCACGGGAGCTTCTCCACCGTATACCTGGAAAGACCCTCGATTTGTTCTATAGTCGAGATGCAGCCAATTGAGGAAGCAAACAGGCTCTGTACTCTCTTGTGTCTCTTGCTCATTTCCAGCGGGATCTTCGGACCATTTCCTTGCCTTGGTTTGCCTTGCTAGTTTGGATCTCTCCCCAGTCTCCACCACCATTGAGCATAAATAATGAAGTTTGTATTCTTTCTGAGGCTTGAAAGCGAAAGCTGTTCAGCAAGTTAAAATAGACACCGATATTCTTTTTGTTGAGGATTGTTTTAGTACTCGTAGTTTCTGTATTTATTTTTTTTATAAAAAAAATTAAGATGATTATGTTACCCAACTTACCCAGCCACGTGTTGGTTTTGGTTTTGGTGTTTTACCCAGGTGGGGTGCTTGTTTACTATTTATGCATGTGCTGTAACATCTATTTTTAATCTCTTAGCCGTATGGTTTGTTTTGCTTTTTTTTTTTCAAAATGCCTCATAGTTACTCTATTGAATATGGATATAATTGAGACTCAATTGTGGGTTGTACATTCAACCTATCTTAGATTTGGATTTGAGTAGATTTTGATAAATTTTAATATAATTTTATATTATATTTAATTTAAAATTAATATAAATTTAAATTCAAAATCCCTTCAGATTAGAGTTATTACTGATTTTGAACTTATGACAAATCCATGGTAAGGCCTGAACTCGGTAAAGCATGAAGAGGCCAAGAAAAAAAGTACAAAAGAAAAAAAAAATCAGGGCATTTACTAGTGAAATATATATATATATATATATATATATATATATATAAATAATTTTTCTTTTTATGTTTGATTATTTAAGAAAGCAACAGAATATAATATTTGACTTATGAGTTTTATTGCAATGTATATTTTTAAAAGTTATAGTTGGAATAGATTTTTTATTGTTTATAATACTTGAGGTTAACTGAAAATAATATGAAAGATTAAATTTCAAATCATTCCTTTCTAAACATTCAATCATTTTTGTATCTCAAACTTCAGAAAGCAGGGGATGTGGAAGGGAAGATCTAGTGGTGGTTGTTGCCGCAGCTGCTGTTGTTTTTTTATTTTCTTTTTTTTCCCCTTTACATAGGACACTTGTTACACAACTGTCACGTATATATGATGATTGTATATAGGATGAAGGGGTTAACCACAATGAATCTATAATATACAATATTACTCCCCTTAATTTTTGTTGAATTGAAATTAAATAATTTACAATACAATAAGTTATATGTTTGTCTCATAAAATGATTATTCCAGTTTTGATAATCTAGACCCAATACTAAAGTTGAGAATAGCATTTTTAACACGACACGTGTCCATGATGAAAGAGGGAGACTCGGATTCTCTGAGACTACAAGATCTCTTAATTAGCTTTGTTTTTTGTGTAGTTGTACTTTGCAATTGATGCCCCCCACCCTGCATCTCACCACCATGAATATGTAGAGCCCAGGCACTTCTGGACAAAACACGTGTCCGTGATGAGGGAGCGAATTCCCTGAAACTTTATTAGATATCATGAATATATACACAAAATCTAATATAATTTTTTTAATTGTATATAAATAATTTTTTATACATTATAAAATTATATTAAATTTGATATATACACTTAATGTACCTAAGATTTTCACGCATATTTTCCTTTTCAAATTTTGCCAAAATAGACTTATTTTTTTAATTTTTTCTTAATTTTTTTTTATGCAATTAAAATGTGACCAGCGGCACATATCAAATTTCTACAACTTGCTACATATCTTTTTTTTAATGATTTATTTTATTCCTTTTTTTTCCTAGTATAAAATGTCCAACGACATTTCACTTGCCATGTGTCTCTTTTTCGTAAAGAACAGTTTGTCCTTTTTTTTTTAGCTTTTTATAAATAAATTCTAACATAAATACCATTTTTGGTTTCTTAATGGTACCACAAGCTCGGTTGAGTCCTCCATTGGTTTCCTTCATTTTATATTTTTATTTTTTTTAGTATAAAAAGTACTCACATGAACTCTTTGGCATTTTATTTTCACACTTAATACTGCTATGAACCAAATTATGACAATCTCACTTTATTTGATTAATTTTTTTTTATTTCATTCATTTCCCTTCGCGATGCGTAAAGCAGGCTAATCACTAATTTGCATTTAAAATTTTTTACAAATGTATAATAAGAAATAATTATTCTTAACTTCACAATAAGAATGTTTATTTCTTTCATATTCCATGTTCATCAAATATAAGGAATAGATATAAAAGAAATACATTATAATTATTACCTCTAACTTTTAAATTTTTCATTATATTTTATTTCTTAAATTTAATAGTCATTCAGAAGTCAAACATGACCTAATAAATTTTCTTTAATATCTCCAAGTGGAGAAGATGAGGAAAAAAGATTTCCACACTGCACTGCTTACCAAAGGCAGCATCCTTTTCCATTTTTTTTTTTTTTCATCACTGCCTCATGAAGAGAGTAGGGGGCGCTGAAAAAGGCCAAGAAGGGCATTCTATATGCCCAAGCATGGATTTCCAAACGTCTAAAGAAAGGATTCCCTGGAACTCACACAAACTTATTTTCTGTTAATAAGAACTCCAATGAAAATGGCATTCTATTCCCAAGCATGGATTTCCAAGCATCTAAAAATTCCCTGCAACTGGCACAAACCTTTCCTCCTTATTTTATGTTAATAAGAATTCTAATGAAAATGGCATTCTAATTCCCAAGCATGGATTTCCAAGCATCCAACATTCTCAATTTCTCAGAACCAAACGCTTAGTAAATGGTTATGTACCAGTAATCAGCATTGATGTTTTAAGGGCTTGTACAAAGTGCTACCGAGTAGTTTTACCTTAAGGCATCAAGAAATATGATAAACAATCCATCAGCTAAGGTACTTGGTGGACATTTACATTCAAAAGCCATCAATAGCTTCAACATTCTCATTTGGAATTTAGCAGGGGTGTCTCTACGCTCCCCAAGCAAAGCCGGGACAAAGAAATAAAGTGAAATTATGTGAGAATTCTAGAGGAAAAGAAATCTGGGAAAAATGACTGAAGATTACAATTTTTTTCATCCTGCTTGTGAGGTCCTGGCTACAGGCGGCAGAACAACCAAATCCAGGTTCCCAGGATACGGCATCCACAGGCCTAATCCTCCCCTGCCCTCTTTCAAAACACCATTTTTATTTTTCTTGAACTCGTCCATCGTTTTGACCCACTCAATTTTTGAAGAATGCTCTCGTATGTGTGGGTGCAGCACAAACAGCGAGTTGTACTCACAGTTTGGAAACATAAAGAACTTGAACAAACCCCCTAGCCTATACACAACATACCCAAAGCTGAGCTGGTCTCTCGGAGTAAAGAGGTTAACCTCGTTAAACCACAAGCAACTAAACAGGTTATTCAGTGCTGTATGTTCCCTTATGATAATGGCTCCTTCTGGTACATCTGCACTTGGTAAACATAAATATGTCAATAACAAAATGAGTGGGAAAAATGATAGGTAAATACCATCTAATCACTAAATTATTAGCTAAATTCAATGAGGTCCCTGAACTTAATTTAATTAAGTCACTAAACTTTAGAATGTTGCAATGTCCATTATTCTTCTGTCAAAGGAAAACGCCCCTCTGTCAGAATGGCTTATATGGCAGCCTTGCGACCAAGCATAACTCTCTTCTTGTTGGATTTTTTATATATAATATTACTAGCACTTATTTAAGAAATGGGGTGAGTGTGTGTGTTCTTCCTTTCCTCTGTCCCCGCCCCACCAGCCCCAGCAACTCCCCTTTCTCCTCCATGAAATCCAGCCACCGACCGGATCTCATCCATCATCCTGCAGCGAACAATGCTATACCAATGAACCAGTCCAGCAACCCCCTTTGTTCCCTCTCTTGCTTGTGCACTCAACCGCTTCCCCCCACCCCTCCCCTTCCCCCCAAAAATCGCAAAATTAAAATTGAGACTCCCCCAAGAAAGAACCAAAATTGAGACAAAACCCCTATGACGAAGTAAAGAGACCAAACGGTTTTGTTTCCTTTTCTAACTCTCTTGATCGAAAAAGACCTTTGCTTAGATTATACTGAAGCCATTTCTTCTCTCTCTCTCTCTTATATACACAAATTTCTGTCATGGAAAAAACAGTAGTAAAACAAAGCTGCATCACATTCTTGTTTTATTTTCTCTTTTTTTAGGCACCAGGTCTGGTACAACAAGGATCTAAATGTTTTCCCAGCAAACCTTGTTCTATTCCTGTTTCTTCCATTACCGAAATTCCGTTCAAGAGTTGCCTACCCTGCTGCCTTTATCAATACAAGCATGGTTGTCAAATCGAGATTCAAATCATGAATTGAAATTACACTTTCATGAATTGAGAATTGAATCGAATTGTAAGACCAATACAAAGTTGGAAAAATCGACCCCAAATGACTTGCACACATGTGCAACAAGTAAAAAATACATTGAAATTTCAAAAAATATGGATCAACCATGTTGATAATTAGAATTGTGCTTGCCTTTGAAGCAAGTTTTGTAGGTCTAAATCCTACCATGATCTTACATTGATGTAAAAGGGAAAAGTACATATAGAAAAAATATACCATGATCTAATTATTCCACCTCTATCAAGTATCAAGTTAAGCTAGTTCCTATTTTCTACAGCATCTGTTAAGTAACTCAAAACTAAAGCACTAAATCTAACAGGTTCAAGATACACTAAAAGAATAAGATAAGGATCCAAAAAATTATAAAAAATTAAACTTTATGTTTATGGTGTAAGTTCACATGTTGAACAATAAAAATTCATGTGTATGCTTTCTTTTAACAAAAATAATGTTGCGATGGTTCCCCCTCGACACCTTTGAGACAGCGAGCATGCAAGACACTTCTCTTCTCCCTCTCCTAAATCCTACTCCTTGAAATCTCCCTTAATTGATATCCTAACCCAGGATCCAACCCAAATATCAACAAAACCTCAGCTTTCAAACTTATTTCGATTATACCTCCACAAATTTTATTTTGCCACTGGAATCTCTCGTGGCATCCATTGGTAAGTCCTCCTTGGCCATCAGCGATCGTTCAAATTCCTCGTGCAACTAGAATCAATGCACTCACCAGTCTCCTCGCCAACAAAATTCACCCTTGGGACTCCAGAAGGTGATTGAACTAGTGGGAGGGGTTTCAGGCAGCAACCCAAGGAAGGCGTTCGTGTGGGGAATACATTCATCGGTTAGGATGGAATGAAAGGTCTTCTATGTGAATAGTGTAGAAAACGAGAATGAATCAATTGTATATTCAATTGTGTATTCTTTACAAACTCAGGTCCCTATTTAACATGTACACAGAGAATAAAATATGGAAAAAAAGAAGAGGACACAACTTGCACACACTCCCCCTCAAGTTGGATCATAGATATTGATCATGTCCAAATTGCAAATAAACTCTTCAAAGCTAGATCTCTGCAATCCCTTGGTGAAAATATCTGCTAATTTTTCACTTGTAGGGATATAGGTCATGCAAATTGCCCCCCTTCTCAATTTTCTCCTGATAAAATGCCTGTCCACTTCTATATGTTTAGCCCTGTTGTGTTGAACAAGATTATGAGAAATACTAATGGCGGCTTTGTTGTTGCAATAGAGTTTGATGGGGAGCTCTACTGTGATGTGTAGTTCTTCCAAAAGTTTTTGTAACCATAGCCCTTCACACATCCATTGTGCAACACCTCTAAATTCAGCCTCAACATTGCTTTTGGCTACCACACTCTGCTTCTTACACCTCCATGTTACTAGATTTCCCCAAACATAGGTACAATAGTCGGTAGTAGACCTTCTGTCTTCTGCTAATCCTGCTCAATCCGCATCTGTGTAGATCTCAAGCTTCTTACTGTCACCTTTCTTGAAGAATAGTCCTTGCCCTAGAGAGCCTTTCAAATATCTAAGAATCTTATATACTGCTTCTAGGTGACTCTCCTTTGGTGAATGCATGTGTTGATTGACCACGCTTACAACGAAAGCAATGTCAGGTCTAGTGAGAGAGAGGTAGATCAATTCACCTTCTAGTCTCTGATATCTCTCTCTGTCCACAGGCTTTCCTATGTCTTTCGTTCTTTTTCCTGCCTCGATAGGAGTATCACTTGGTTTACAACCAAGCATGCCAATCTCGGTCAAAAGGTCAAGTACATACTTTCTCTGGGAGACACTAGTTCCCTTCCTTGATCTGGTGACCTCCATTCACAAGAAATGTCGCATTTGACCTAGGTCTTTTACCTCAAACTCTGTGGCTAAGATCTTCTTCAATCTCTCAACCCCTCCTGTGTCATCTCCAATGAGAATGATGTAATCAACGTACACAATCAGGATGGTCCTTCTTCCCTCATTGGACTGTTTGAAGTGATCTGAGCCCCTGTCGGTATCCTTGATTCTTTATCATCTTTGCAAATCTATCAAACCACGCCCTCGGTGATTGCTTGAGTCCATACAAGGATTTCTTCAATTTACACACACTGGTTTCTTCTCCCTCCTTACAAAATCCTAGTGGTAGCGTCATGAACACTTCTTCTTCTAGCTCACCATTTAGAAAAGCATTCTTGATGTCAAACTAATGGAGTGGCCAGTCCAAGTTTGCTACTAGGGACAACAAGAGAACCCGCATAGTGTTCAGCTTTGCTACTGGTGCAAATGTCTCAACGTAGTCAATACCGTATGTCTGAGTGAACCCCTTTGCCACAAGCCAGGCTTTGTATCGTTCTACTGTGCCATGAGCCTTTTACTTTACTATGAACACCCACTTACAGCCCACTAGTTTCTTCCCCCTTGGCAAAGTCACCACCTCCCAAGTTCCATTCTTTTCTAGTGCCCTTATCTCTTCCATCACTACCTCTCTCCACTCTAGAATCTCCAAGGCTTCTTGAATGTTTTTAGGAATCTGGATTCTATCAAGGTTAGTAGTAAAAGGATGACACTTGGCAGAAAGAGCATTGTAAGATACAAATTTTGAGATAGGGTGGAGAGTACATGAACGACGTTGTTTTCTAAGAGCAATGGTAAGTCATGTTTTACCTGGTCGGGATTGGAGTTGGACTCATGAGGAGTTGGAACTATCACCGGTTCTAACTCTTTTGGTGCTTCGGAAGTGAGTGTCTCATTGGACTTCGATTTTGGCCTCCTTGAGTAGACAAGTGTTTCCCTATTTGTTTGTATTTCCACATCTCCCCCTAAACTCAAGTTTCCTTCTGTACTAGGCGAAGGAGCGGATATAGGGTATGAAGTGGTCTCGAAAACAGCAATATCGAAGTAGTCCAAGTTTGAGGGTCGAGCTTTGCTCAAGGACTCCCCCTGAAGCGAGTAGTAGGGGGTATGTTCGAAGAAGGTGAAATCCACGCTAACATAGAGTTTCTAGGAGATCAAGTCATAGCATTTGTAACCCTTATGTGTGGGAGAGTAACCAAGAAAGATACATTTAAGTGCTCTGGGATCCAATTTGTTTCGCTTGGGTGCGTGAATGTGAACAAATACAGTGGTCCCAAAGACACGAAGAGGAAGATGTGAGCCGAGCCTAGAATTGGGAAAAGTCTCTTGGAGTTTCTGGAGCGGAGTTGCAAGGGACAGGACTCTTCGGTTAATGAGGTATGTGGTTGTCAAAATTGAGTCACCCCAAAATTTTGTTGGCATGTGAGAGGTGAACAACAGGGCACGAGCAACTTCAAGGATATGTCGATTTTTCCATTCAGCAACCCCATTTTGTTGAGGGGTCAATGCAAGGATAATACCATTCTCTTGAAGATACGTGCCCAAGGAGTGATTGAAATACTCAGTACCATTGTCAGTACAAAGGATTTGGATTTTTGAGTGAAATTGGGTTTGTATCATAGAGTGAAAATTCATGAAGACTAATCGAACCTCAATTTTATCAGTCAATAAATATACCCTACACAGACAAGTGTGATCATCAATAAAAGTAATAAACCATTTTGCATGGATCCTATTAGGAGTACGAGAAGGTCCCAATAGATCACTGTGAATCAGACTAAATGGCATGGATGGTTTATACTGAGATCTAGGAAAAGTAGTATGATGGTGTTTGGCAAGTTCACACACTTCACACTGAAAATCCAAGGCAATTTTATTCGAACATATTGAAGGAAATAAGTGCTGCAAATACTGAAAACTAAGATGTCCCATCCTTTTGTGCCATAACAAAAGTTCACTTTCCCTAGGACGAGATGCAAAATTACAAACAGTAGGAAGAGACGATCCATTCACATTAGCTTTGTCGAAGCAGTAGAGCCTGTCACATTCCTTAGCATTGCCAATCGTCTTCCCTGATGATAGGTCTTGAAAGACACAATGAGAGGGAAGGAATTTAGTTGAGCAATTAGACTGTTTGGTTAATTGACTAATAGACAGCAAATTGCACAATAAATTAGGAACATGGAGGATAGATTCAAGAGTAATAGATTCTAAAATATGAATACTCCCTTCGCCAGCGACAAGGGATAGAGTCTCATCTACAATTTTGACTTTTAAATTACTGGCACAAAGTGAGTATGTTGAAAATAAATTATGAGCATCAGTCATACGGTCAAATGCACTAGAGTCAATATCCAAGGGGTAAAATGAGGAGTGGTACTAAGGGCTGTCAAAAAAGTTCCTTTGCGGGCTAAAGAGCCAGATGACAGAGTATTAGCGGACTGACCCGAGGCTTGGAAATTGGAAAATAGATCATATATTTTCGCAAGTTGGTCGAAATTAAATCCCCCACTAGAAGCTGTTGAGCCATAGGCTTCTGTGGGTAATTTTTTTTCCTAGGTTTCGGTGGAGGATTGATGACCATGGGCTTTATTGGGCTGTCTGGGCTTCCAATCTGCGGGCTTGCCATGTAAGGTCTAGCAAATGTCTTTAGTATGGCTCGTTTTCTTACAATGCTCACAATAGGGCCTTCTAGACTGTTTTGGGCAGGATCTAGTATGAGGCCCATGGGTTATAAGCTTATGCCTCGGGCCAAGACTTGTTTTGCTCCTTCAATATCATGTTCCTCCTACTTTCCTCACGCCGAACCTCAGAGAAGACTTCTCGGATGGAGGGCAGCGACCAACGACCTAGAATCCTGCTCCTCGCATCGTCAAGCTCTCGGTTCAGTCCTGCCAGAAACTCGAATACTCTCTCGTTCTCCGTCTTCTTTTTTAAACATACACTTTCACCCGTGCATTCTCATTCCTCTTTGTAGCTTGGATCGAGTTCTTGCCAAAGTCCGAACATCTCAGTGTAGTATTCCGTGACTTCCCAATCTCCTTGCTTTGTCTGCCATAGCTGCATCTTCAACTCGAAAATATGGGAAGCATTTTCAGCATCGGAGTATGTCTCACGCACCGCATCCCACACGTCCTTTGCCATCGGGAGAAACAGGTACATTTTGCCAATGGCTGGCTTCATAGAGTTTATCAAGCATGACATTATCAAGGAGTTCTTGGACCGCCCTTTTTGGGATGCCACTGCATTGGTAGGAAGTGGTCGCCGAGTCTCATCAATAAGAAAGCCAAGATTTCCCTTAAAATCGATAACGAGCTTGATTAACTATGCCCATTCTCTGTAATTCTTACCATTGAATTTTTCAACAATAAGATGGAGTGGGGAATTCTTGAATATGCCAGCCGAGCCCATGGAGGAGGTTATCTCTGACTCTCCTTCCTGGGTTGCCGACAGGCTAGACTCATGGCTGTCTCCTTTTTGGGCAGCCATGGAGTAAACCAAGCTCTGATACCATGTAGAGAATGAGAATGAATCAACTGTATATTCAATTGTGTATTCTTCACATACTCGGGTCCCTATTTAACATGTACAGAAAGAATAACATATGGAAAAATAGAAGAGGACACAACTTGCAGTTGAGATGTGTAGTTTAGCTTCGGTGGGGGGTCTCAATTTATAGCCTCTGGCTTGTGGCAAGATGTCATGGTAGGTGGTGGTGGCTCACACACCATGGTAGGTGGCAGTGGCTCACCTACCATGGTAGGTAGCCGTCATTCACCAACAGTGGCCGTCGTTCACACTGCTGGCCATCATTCACCAACCGTGGCCGTTGTTCACATTGCTAGCCGTCATTCCACAAATAATATAGAGCCATTAGGGTCTTCCAGATTTCAGAGTTCTTTGGGAAAAAGTTTCTCATATTTTACTACGAAAGAGGGATTCCTCTGGATCATTAAGCCACTGAGGGTGATCTGCATATGGAAGCAAGGAGTCAATGAGCTCAATTGAGGAGGACTGTATCTTAAAGGTGAAGGTGCATAGGACTCAATCAAGCTGCATTTCAATGTTATGGGGAGATTCCTTCATTTAGAGAAAGGAGTTCATAGGAGGAAATCATCATGTTCCCGACCCTAAGAGTGAGAACAGCAAAGCCAAGGGAAGCTTGTTTGAAACCCTACTAAAGCTTTCGTCTGAACATGGCAAAGACTTCACAATCAGATACGGAGTGTGGTTCCTTGAACCTAATATGCCATGAGAGGTTGGCGATGAAGCAGAGCTGCGGTTCGAGACAGTCGGAGAAGCACACTTCTGCAAAGGTTGTCAGTAATGCGCTGGTGATGGGAGGAGGGAATCAGGAAGAAGTGATTGGGAATCCCATGAAATCAGGAATAAAATTTTAAACTTCCCTTCCAGTGCAACTTTTAAACCAGTTAATAATTATAATTATGGACTCAGGAGAGGGAGGTTTGGGCCTGACAATAGTAGGCTTTTTAGTTCAACACTAAATGGGTCATAAAAGATAAAGGGGGGAAATGGGCCAAGCATAGGTCAACAGGGTGATGAGCCTTCCACAAAAGAAACAAAATCAGGCTTGGTAACCAAAGCCAAATAAGTACTAGAGACGCTAGAGATGCAGGCACTAAGGTCAAAAATTTGGCAAAGACTAGAGTATCTTTAACTGAAGTCAATTCAGAAAAAGATGATTCCAGCAATATTAACCAGAAGAAATTCTTTCAGGAAAATAAGATTGATCTTATCAATGATCCTATTTTGAAGATAGGGGAGGAGAATAGTGATAAAGTTAAAGTAGCTGCAGGGTTACAAAGAGTGAGAGAAAAGATGAACAGGAAATTAGCTCGCCACACCAAAGATGGCAATACCATTTGAAAATTGGCTCTCAAGATCTAGCATAAATTGAAGACGGCAGGGGAAGCGATTACTGACAATGAGGAAAACTCAGATTCAGAAGACGACCTAAACAGCTTCCGCAATTCTAATAATGGCTTGCTAGTTGACCAGTTGAGAGGTGAGATAGATATGGAAGAAGAAGACAAATGGGCAGAACTTTCAAGAGGACTTCATTTCTAAGAAAGGGAAGGAAACTTGATACAGAGTGAGAAACCCTTTCATGCAATTCAGCATATTTTCCCCTTGTTCCTTAGCCTATTCCTAATAAGGTGGAGAATGTTGCTATACCTTCCAATAATGGGAAGGGTAATGATGAAGAAGTAGCAGTTCCATCGAGTGATCTAAATTCTTCAAAACCGGGAAAAGGTATTCTTCCTCTTCCTGTTCAGCCCTTTTTACCTTTTGATGCTTTATGCCATAATGAGGGATCTATTGGGGTTAGCGCCTCTGGTTTTGGTCTAGGGGATAATGAGAGGGACTATAGAGACCCAAATGAACTTATGAACAAGATGGGTTTAAAATTAGTGATTCCTGCTAGAGCTCAAGTTAAGTTGGGGATGAGTCCAAAAAGTGAGGAGCAGAAAATGAAGGTGCAAAAAGAATTAAAGAATTTGGTTTCTTCCATCAATTATGGGAGCAGTAAGGTTACAAGGAAAGGGGGGAAAACGTGGTAGATTATGAAGATTATAAGTTGGAACATTAGGGGTCTAGGGATGTTAGGAAGAAAATTTAGTTAGGGAGGTTTTGCAATTCTCCTGACATTGTTTTGATCCAAGAGACTAAGCTTGACTTAGTCGATGGGAAGGTTGTTTGAGGGATTTAGGAAGAGCGTTGCAAGGATTCGATTTATGTATCCTCATGGGAGTCGACAGGAGGCATCCCCATGTTGTGGGATACTTGTTCTATTACCAGAGTGGATAGTCTAGAGGTTTTTTTTTCTCTTTCTATCCAGTTAGAAGTTAGAGACAAGGGTCAATGGTGGGTTTCCTCTGTGTATGGTCCTTCTAGACTTACTCTTAGGGGCTCTTTTTGGAATGAGCTTTATTTTGTCTCTGGCTTTTGTTCTCCTAGGTGGACTATGGGTGGTGATTTTAATGCGATGATGTTCCTGCAGGAGAAGAAGGGGGTGGTAGGGCTACTGCAACTATGTAGAAGTTTGATTTGGTTGTTAGGGAGTGTGGTTTGAGCGATCTTCCTTTGGATAATGCTAATTTTACGTGGTCGGTAGGTGGAGCCAGGGAGGTGGCGAGTAGCATTGACAGGTTTTGTGTACCAAGTGGAGAAGGGGTTTCCTAATCTATTCGCAATCGTGCTATCTAGACACACTCCGATCATTTTCCCATCTTATTGGAATCAATGAAGGTGCCTTAGGGTCCCACTCCTTTTTAAGTTCAAAACTATGTGATTGGACCATGGCTCCTTCAAACTTTGTAAGGAATTCTTGAACTACGAATGTGGAAAGAGGTTGTGAGGGGTTTAGATTTATAAAAAAGTTGAAGAGTTTGAAAGAAAAACTAGAAGAATGGAACAAGAAGGTGTTCGGCGATATTAGGTTTAAAAAGACTAGAATATTAGGAGATTTGGAGGAGATGGATACAAAGGAAGAAAGCGCTACTCTTTCAAGGGAGGGGGAGCTAAGAAGGTTTTCCTTGAAGAACATATTCGAAGAGCTGATTTTTAAGAAAATGAGAAGTTGGAGCAAAAAACAAAGTTTAAATAGGTAAGAGAGGGTGATTGTAATTCTAGATTTTTTCTTAGCCAGTGGGAATATGAGAAAGAATTTGATTAGGGATTTGGAGGTGGAAAAAGGGGTTAAAATCTCAGATACGAGCAGGATTGCCTTTGAGATCACTAATTTTAATACAATTTGTTTTTTGAGGAGGATGAGCAGACTGATGGTGGAAAGGTTGGAGTGAGATCCTCTTTTTGTTGACAAGATAGTCTGGTTAAAGAGACCTTTTGAGGAAGAGGAAGTTAGGTCTACAATTTTCGAAATGGAGAGGGATAAAGCTCTTGGCCAGATGGTTTTAATTTAGCTTTTTATCAAGATCATTAGCCAATAGGGAAGAATGACTTAATGAAGGTTTTCAACGAATTTTATGGGAATGGGGACTTTAAGTAAGAGTATTAATTCTACCTTTATTGCTTTCGTTCCGAAGAAAAGTAGGCCTATTAAAATTTATGAGTATAGGCCTAAAATAATCAGTGAAGTACGAGCTAATAGGTTGAGTGTGGTGCTTGATAAGACTATTTCTAAGGCCCAAAATGTTTTTTTCCCTAGTGAGGGGGTGAGGAAGAGAAATTATGGATGCCATTTTGATTGTGAAAACTATTGAGGACATTAGGAGGAAAAATAAGGGCTTCATCATTAAGTTGAATATCGAAAATGCTTTTGATAGAGTTGAAACTTTTTTATGAGTAAAGGATTTGGAGAGAGATGCTGTAGATGGGTGAAAGGCTGTATGTCTAACGTGTTTTACTCGGTGATAGTGAATGGTGAGCCTAAATCTTGGTTTAGGGCCACAAGGAGGATTAGACAAGTGGATCCTCTTTCCCAGTTTTTGTTTGTTTCAGTAGTGGATGCTTTGATTAAGATGGTCAATAGGGCGGTGGATCGAGGTTTAGTGAAAGGTTTGGGAGTGGGGAGGGAGGAGATTAAGGTTTCATCCCTTCAATATGCTGACGATATTATATTTTTTCTTCGAGGATCACATGCCTTCTATTTTGAATATATTGGGGGTCTCTCCATATTTTTGAAAGAGTATTTGGGGCTTATAATTAATATGGGGAAGAGTGGTATCGTGACAATTAACATGTCTCCAGAGTGTGATAGTGAGTTATTTTTGGAGGTAGTGAGTGTTGAGTTGGAACCGTTGTGATGCAGGACAAGAAGCAAGACCTTGGGAAGATCCATGTCAGAGACTACTTAAGATGAATTGGATTGATAATTGTTGGGTTTAATTAGTAGTTTACTATGAGTTTAGTTTAATTAAGACAGCATTATGAGTATTTGGGGGTTTGTTCGTAATATTTGTGCATTCTAGGGGTATGTTTGTAATGCAATGTATTTTTAGGGGTATGTTGATAATTTCATGTGTTTAGAGGCTTTCTTATAAATAGTGTGTGAAGCCATGATGTAGGCAGTTGTTGATAAATTTGAATTGAAGTGAATGTTAGTTACCCCCTGGCAACTCTCTCCTCCCTTCCCCTTCTTCTTGTCTAATTTCTCCATGGCCGCAGAACCTTGATGCTGCCCCTACATCATTTGGTGTCAGAGCCCAAACTCGATCTCCATTCTCCCATTTTAGTCCAACCATTTTCTCTTCACTTTCCTCCTCTCTCTTCTTCTTCCTCCTCTCTTCTTTCTTTTCTCAATTCTGATCTCTTGTTCTGTCCCTAATCCCCTGCTGCCCAGCAGCATTCTGCCCTCTTTCTTCTTCTCTGTTTCTCTTCTCCTTCTCTTCTTCTTCTTCTTTTAATTCTCTCGACTCTCTTTCTGATTTCTGAATTCTGTTGCTGTCTCCTCTACTTGCAGCAGTCTCTGTCCAGCAATTCCTCCAATCTTCCTTCTTTTTCTTCTTTTCTTCTTCATTATTCCTCCTTCTTGTCTTCTTCTCTCTGTCTCCCTTCCATCATTCTCTCTCACTCTCATTCTTCTCTTCTCTGACATTTCAGTTGAAAAAAAAAAAAACGAAAAGTAGTTCTGCAGTTTCTGAACTTCTTCAAAAATTCCAGTTGTGTCCCCATTAGTTCAAACACCACTCTCCAGCCACCATCCTGCAACACCGCCCATTCCATTGAAAATAGAAACCTCAAAATGCTTCCCCTGAAAATTTCATCACCATCAGACCAGTCACATGGCCCCACATGCCAGCCAAACTTCTCCAGCTGCTGAACCCTTCAAAATCCATCCGCTGGAGTTCTTTTAGCATACAGCCACCACCACTGTATTCCCCACCCCTGATCTACCCTTGCCTGAATAGTCCTCCCAGAACACCACTGCTGGCACCCCACGCACTGGCAACTGCCAATAAGAGTGTCTGCCAGAATTTCCTGTTTCCAGTCTTGTGAGAAATTGCCCAGCCACAATATTTTGGGTTTTATTTGCAATATTTTGAGCTGCAAGAAGATATTTTGATTGTGTAACAATATATTGCAAGCATAAACAATAATTTTAGGCATGGAACCCTAGAAACTGTCACTCCAGCACTAAAAATCAGCTTTTGCTGCTGTAATTTGTGAATTTTCTCCATGAATTTGTTTCATTTCAGCAGGACAATCAATATCAAGGTGAATTGAAGATAGTTTTTAAGAAATTGGGATTTAAGGCTTGTAGAAAATTGTGTTGGAGGGCTGTTGGTGATATATGTGTTGCAGCATATATATCCATAAATTCAGCCAGATGGTGACAAATTATAAGAAAAATGAATGCCATTTTCCAAACCTTGGACACAATTTCAAGGTCTTCAGTACCTTTCTCAAATGCAGAGAAAATGTATGCAAAATCATCATTGATGGAAGATTTCCAATGAATGTGGTTTCCATAAATGGAGTCACTTGGATGCAGCATCATTTAGAACCTCACCTAGAGCCTTATGAGATTCCTTGGGTTGATAACTCTACTGTACATGTTTATGAAAGATGTTCGGTTCCTATTCAAATGGGTGACTATTTTTTATAACGTTTGGTGTGATATTATACCTATGAAGATTGGCCATGTACTCCTTGGTTCTCCTTGGTTGGATGATTTAGGTGACTCAAGGACATGAGAACACATGTCTTCCACTATAATAGAAAGAAAATCATTTTGAAGCCTGCTCTACCAACCAACTAGGACAAAGAATATGAGATTATCGATCATGTCAAAGCTACTCAACTTGAAGACATTACAAGGCAAGGAAATGAATGTGTTTGAAAGACATCCAAAGTCTTTCAAACATTCCAATTGTAGAGTTTGTCAACCCCAATGAGTTCATGATGCTAATTCTCAAGTCAAGTCTATGTTACTGCCAATGAAACGTAGTTTCTTGCCTCATTCAAGCGTTGGCTTTTGAAAAATCCAACTTGATCCTCCAACATTTCAAATTCGAGGCCGAATTTTTTCTAACTAGGGGAGAGTTGATGTAGGACAAGAAGCAAGATCTTGGGAAGATCCATGTTGGAGACTACTTAAGAAGAATTGGATTGATAATTGTTGGGTTTAATTAGTAATTTACTATATGTTTAGTTTAATTAAGATAGTATAATGTGTATTTGGAGGCTTGTTTGTAATATTTGTGTGCTCTAGGGATATGTTTGTAATGCAATGTAATTTTAGAGGCTTTCTTATAAATAGTGTGTGAAAGCCATGATGTAGGCAGTTGATGATGAATTTGAATTGAAGTGAACGTGAGTTCCCCCCGGTATCTCCTCTCTCCTCCCTTCCCCTTCCTTCTCCTCTTCTAATTCCTCCATGGCTGCAGAACCTTGATGCTGCCCCTGCATCATTTGATGTCAGAGCAACCATTTTTCCTTCACTCTTCTCCTCTTCTCTTCTTCTTCATCCTCTCTTCTTCTTCTTTCTTTTCTGTGTTCTGATCTCCAGTTCTGTCCCTAATCCCCTGCTGCCCAGTAGCATTCTGCCCTCTTTCTTTCTGATTTCTGAATTCTGTTGCTCCTCTACTTGCAGCAGTCTCTGTCCAGCAATTCCTCCAATCTTCCATCTTCTTCTTCATTCTTCCTTCTTGTCTTCTTCTCTTTGATTCCATTCCATCATTCTCTCTCTCATTCTTCTCTTTTCTGAAATTTCAGTTTAAAAAATAAAAAATGAAAAAAAGTAGTTCTGCAGTTTCTGAACTTCTTCAAAAATTCCAGTCGTGTCCCCATTTATTCAAACAGCAATCTCCAGCCACCATCCTGGAGCACCACCCATTCCATTGAAAACAGAAACCTCCGAAACCCTTCCCCTGAAAATTTCATCACTGTCTGACCAGTCATGTGGCCCATGTGCCAGCCAAACTTCTCCAGCTGCCGACCCCTTCAAAATCCACCCTTTCCAGAGTTCTTTTGACATACAGCCACCACCACCATATTCCTCACCCCCTGATCTACCCTTGCCTGAAAAGTCATTGCCGGAGCACCATTGCCAGTGGCCCACGCGCCGGCAATGGTGCATGTGCTTTCTCTAACAACTAAAACAAGTAGCAAATAAAAAACATTAATAAATTTTTTGAAATAAAAAAAAATTAATATAAAAAATCATCTAATAAAAAATCAGAACTACAAATCTGGAGTGGAAAAGGAAACATGCCAAGCAAAAGCTCACCCACCTTAGTCGACTTTGGTCTCTTCTCAAGACTGGTTTCCTTCTCTAACCCTCGCTTTTTCTTCTTTTTTTTTCAAATCTCATCCAATGGCAGAAAAGAAAGGTGCAGAATAAGAAGGCCAACAGACTTCTTACTTTTCTCTTGGGAGTACAGAAATCATGTAAATAGCAAGTAGAAGGCCATCACACCAAAAAAAAAAAGTTTAGAAGCCTTTAAGTTGGATTTTAGAAGAGACAGATCTGAATCTTCAGATTCTTCTGATTCAGTTCGATTCATCAATTCACCTGGTGAATCTACATGAATCATATGATTCACCTCGATTCACAGCATTCTGTGATTCTCCCATCTGATTTGAACGGACTTATGCCTTTCTCGATACAAATTGTACGATTAGAATCAAGAGTCATACAATTCTAATAACTGTGAATGCTAGAAGCACCACTGCTGAGGGTGGCACAGATCTGGTGCCCTACAGGTGGTTGTTGATGGTTGTGACGTAGGAGAGGTTGAACTTCATGATGGGAATGGTGCTGGCCAGAAACTGGAGACCAACGGACAGGAGCAGCCCTTTAAGGTAGGTGGTCCATCTCCAGTTACGTCGCTTGGGTTGGGGCAGGAGTTGTGTTGCTGGGGTTGTCAACTGTAGTGAGGCAGCTGTGCTTGGGGGTGGGCTCCAGCAGAACCATGACAAAGCCAAGGAAGAGGAGGGAAAGCAGGAGCAGTCGTGAGATTCAATTGGCTATGCTGCTCTGCCTGTTACAAGAGAAGGAGAGGAAGAAGTAGAAGAAAAAGAAAAGGTGTAAGGGAAGCAGCAGCAGCAGCAGCAGCAGCAGCAACAGGGCTGCAATGGATGCCCATTGTGCCTCTCCAGAAACACCTCACAGGTGGTTGCAGGGGACCAGAGGAAGGGGATGAACCCTTCCTTTTTCACAAATATGTGCTATTAACATGTACTATTGATACACAAAAAAATTGATTTGGGGGGGGGAGACAGACAGAGAGGTGTGCATCAGTCATAGGGCTGCCCAGAAGGCAGGTGCAACAGATAGGTGTTTTCCTTGGATGGAAAAATGGACACAGCAAGACTTACTGAAGTTTAGTTATGTAACTAAGGCAATTGAAAGTTTCAATGGGATTTAGTCAAAATTTCAGTGACCATAATGGAATTTACCCATGAAACAACTGCGGAAGTTAGATGAGACAATCTATGTGTCCACCGCTATCTTCTCTAAAAAATTTAGACCCAATGATTATGCCATGCGCAAACATATAATGTATTTCCCAAGTTTTCATGCTCCCCAGAGAGTCCAACCTCAAGACACACACAAGCCCACAAGCCAATTAAAACTTTTCTTCAACCATCAGGGGGGAAGGGGATGAGACATGGCACTAGTAAACAGAATCAAAACCGTCTTTATCCATGGGGACTAACATGAAAATCCCCACTCCATATTGCAGCAAGTGCCCAAGAGTCTTTAAGGTTAGGGCAGCAAACTTCTCTACATAGAGATTTTTTGGTCTAAAGCGTTAAATATAGATAACTTTCTTTACCAGGACCCATCTTTTGGCTGGCATGAAAAATCCTGGGCCTGTATTTGCAAGGTGTGGCGTGTAAAAATGTTGAATTCATTTGTCTGACTTTCGCTCAAGACATGAAAACAGAAAATGCAGAAGACTATAAATGTAGAACCCGTCCTTACCACTAATGGTCTTTTTCATTGGACTCCATGACTCCATTCCCTCGTAACGGTATATTTTCATGTGGAGATCAATAAGAGGCCGAGCATATCGTTTTCTCCGCTTGATAGCATCAGCTTCCTCATATATACTACGATGGTGCTTGTGCTGAGCAATAGCAAATGTGTGCTTCCCACGCCATAGGTATCTGCAAATAACATTCAATAACAATTATTTTTTCCTGCATTAAACTCATTAAGAAAATGCACGCTTGCAAGTTAAACAGGAGGATTACGTGGGTGACTACTGATTTGCATCATCTGTCACCATCCTGGGATGTGATGTCCATGACATCCCATGCTCACATTTGTTTTGGAGGCTAAGCATCTGGCATGGCAGTAAACAGTAATTTCATATTCCTTAAGAATGAAGGGTTCCCACAGATTATGAGAATTCTATTCCCATGTTCTCCAGGGTAAGTTTCATGACAATCCCATTCCCATTCCCATTCCCATGGTTATCCTATTCCGACACTAAATTGCTGCTACTATTTTGGCTGGTCAGAGATTAATGCTCCTATAACACAATAAATATATTTATAATAGTAAGTTATTATAGCAATAAAAATAGATATCAGTAAAATCTATTATCATCAGTGTTATTATTAAGATGTAATCTAATGTTAGAAATTTTGGGACCATATTGCCCCCATTATTTTTGTAAATTAGATAATTATTTTTGTTGTTTGCTGCTGTTGTAGAAATGCATCAAATTTTTTTTATTTATGATGGATGAAATTTTTAGGATGTGGATTTAATTTGAAACATACTCTTAGTAGATTTTTGTACTAAAAATATCATTATTCTCATATATTGTTCATACACAAATTTCATGTATAATGGAAATTTTTTTAAATACATGCCAAGATTTCCATTTTGAACCAAACACTAAAATGGGCATCCTATCTACACTTAAATCAGGGAATGAGATTCCCTCAAATGTCATTCCATGAGAATAATTTTTTATTTTGCAAACAAAACATCACCCAAGAGGGCTTTTAATTTGCTCTCAGTGATCAACTAATCACACTTTTTAATATAAGGAACACTGCATTTTCATAGGTCAAAAAGCATCATTCTTCCCTCATTTAGTTAGGTAGATTTTCTGTGCTTGTAATACTCAAACTTATGCCAGCACCCAGCAGAATGGAGGTAAAAGTCTAAAAGGCATCGTATACTTCCCCTCCCCACTCATTCCTCTCTTCCCCCCCAACAAATAGGGCAGCCCAATGCACAAAGCTCCCATGTATGGGGGGTTTGGGGAAGGGGGGGACCACAAAGGGTCTATAGTACGCAGCCTCACCTTGCATTTTTGCAAGAGGTTGTTTCCATGCCTCGAACTTGTGACCTCCAAGTCACACGGTGACAAACTTACCGCTGCGCCTTAAAAATATTAAATATTAAAACAAATATTTCTCAAGAAAACAATTACATACCTTTCTAGAATGAGCAATGGGTCTACTATTAGTTCCATTTTACCATCAATCCAGATGCTGTATTGCGCTCTAGGAAACAACCTGTGGGTTAATATTTTGGGGACCTTCCCATTTCTTCTGGGCTCATCATATGGTGGATGCTTCAGCAAAACAAGGCGCCAAATTCCCACCCATTGTCCACCATCATTATCTTCTGTGACAGTAACATTTTTTTTAATGAAGTCAAGAGATATCTCATCCACCACCATCAGAAAACAGAATAGCTTTTGAGAACGGAGGCTTATATTTGAAGGCTGATTAGGTGTATCATATGCATCAAAAATCCCAGAAGCAACCACATATTTACACTTCTTGACATATTTGATGTCTCTTGGAGCCATTTCTGCACCACCATTTCGCATGAAACCACAGTGCACCTATAGAAAACATAAATTTTATTTATACAAAAAATCAAATTCAGGTGGAAGGCTACACTGACTAAACTTTTGCTCAGACAACAAATATGAAAGTGCTTTTAGCATACATTGTACTTTGTACCTACAAAAAGCACTTCCCAGCTGTACTTCCTTTCTTTTTAGTTTTAATTAAAGCTACAGAATATCAAGAAAAGCCAACTACTGATCTCCTCAATAGATTCTCTCCTTCAAGAGTAAGTGAAACTTTCAATTGATTTTGCTCATTGCCATTTGAAAGCAATCCTTTCTATTTCCTTATACCCCATTTCAAGCTTTCTTTTTTCACTGAAGAAATTATTTCATATTTCTCACAGAATAGGAAACTGCTGCATAGCTGACACACTCTTTATCCCACATTCCCCTTCCAACACCTCTCACAAGTATTAAACAAATCAGCAAACTGCCTAAAACCTATATGAACTCGGAAAAGGAAAGAAATACAAATCCTATCAAGAACATTCCTTCCTATTATTAATGACGCTATTACACATTATCCCATTCGCTCTAAAATATAACAAATCCATAATGTCACATAATAATGAAATACAATTCTCAGATCTGAAGTATAGAGGCTCTCAAACTTATCTGATGGTTTTGCCATGGGTTTTTTTTTTTAAAGTTGTTGGGATGTGCCGATGTGGTGAGATCTAGTCTTAGAAAAAAATTTCAGTGAGACTCTGTGTAGGTCTAAGAGTGTGGGTAGTTTAGGACTGGGAAGTTCAGTGTCCATAAATATTTCCTCCTCATGAAAGTGGTATGCTGGTATGGTTGTTTCCTCTAGAATTTGAGTCTTGTGGCATAAGATAATCCTAAGCAAGTATGGTGATGTAGGACAGCAACTGAAATCAGAAACAGGGGGAATTGAGAGAATTATGGGAGAGTGGAAAGAAGAATAGATGAAGAGGAGGAGGAGAAGAACAGATAAGAAGAGAGAAGAAACGAGGCACTGGGCAGCAGGGATAGAACAGAACCTAGAGAAATAAGAGTAAGGGAACAAGAAGGAAGAAGAAAGAAAGGAGGAGAAAGGAGAAAAAGAGGAGAGGGAAAGAGTCTGCCCGAGAGAGAGAGAGAGACTGCAAAGGAATTCTGGATTCAAATCAGTAATTGTCCAAGTAACTTACAAGCCCAGTCTTTATACACACTACTCACTAAAACACATATTAACATGAAAACCCAACAAAACAAGAAATTTCAAAATAATCCCTAAGTACTTCAAATGCACAAATAACCCTAAACTAATTAAATTTCTCGCATATGCGAGGTTCGGGGAAGGGGCGGACCACAATGGGTCCATAGTACGCAGCCTTACCTTGCATTTTTGCAAGAGGCTGTTTCCACGCCTCGAACCCGTGACCTCCAGGTCACAGGGCAACAACTTGGTTTTTCCCTATGTGTGGCACAAAGTTGATATTGGAGAGAGAGATCATCTTTGTGAAGATTGTTGGGTTGGGGACACTCCTTTCTTTCCCAAATTTTCCCCATCTTTATCTGTTTTTTTTAGTCTTCATGATGCCCATCCTGTTCATTTCTTTCATCATGGGAATGTGCCTTTTGGAACTTTCTTATTTTTTTCTCCATAATTTAAACAAGAGGGAGACAAATGATCTTGTTCCTTTGCTAGATGTGCTTAGACTCTTTTTGGTTAGTGCTTAATCGTCATAGATCTTTTGGGGATTTTTCTTGCAAATCATTCTTTACTCGTCTCACACATGTTTCAGGTAATGTTCCTTATCAGTTGGATCCCTTTATTCCCAAATCTAATATCCCTTCTAAATGAAGGCTTTTATATGCGCTATTGGGCTGAACATCTTGGAAACATTAATACTAATAGTGTCCTTCAAAGAAGAAAGCCAAATAAACTTTGTCTCCTGAATCCTGATGTACTTTTGCCTTCAAGTCATGAGACAATCTCTAATTTGTTATTGCATTGCTGCTATGCGTGGGAGATTTGGAATAAGTTTTTCAGTGTTTTTGGTGTGCAATGGGATTATCATCTACTTTGGAGAACATACTTTTTCTTTTGTCTTTAGGGCTTGCAGGGGTAAAGAGAGGAATAGGAGGACAAGTGCTATTTCTGCAATGATGTACATCGATTTGCAAAGGGATTAGTGAGCTGTACATTTTTAGCTTTTTCCTTTTTTCTTCTCTTTGTATAGGGACGATGCCTCATCAAGATATTTCTCACATTTGTACATTCTCTTTGCTCTTACAGTATATTTCTTTGCTCATTAAAAAGACTATTATTAACAAGTAGAAGGTTATTACACATTATTCCCATCCTTTACTTGCACAGAACATCTTTTACACTAGATCATGGTAAGTGATATTTGTTATCATTAACTCAAGAACATAAGAACCCCATGATTTACTACAATTAATGAAGTACAATGCTAAGATCTGAATGTACACGTATATATTTTCTTGTTCGCTTAGACAACCTATTGATACAATAAGATTACAGTTGACCCTCAGCATAAGTGGATTTCTGGCACTCCAACATTAGCCTTCTAGTGAACTAACATAAAAAGCAATTAAGTGTTTGAAATAACAGAGTACTCCAGTTAAATATTTGGTTTTTACTATAATCTTCAAGAGGGAAACAAGAGGATATTGTGGTTCAGGTGCAAGAGCCTTCCATTAAAAAATAATAAGGGCTCACTTAGTTGTGGAAAACATTTTCCATTTTCTATTTTTTTTAATTTTCTAAAGAATAATAAAAATTTTAACTTTATTTTTTAGTTTTTTAAGGGTTGTATTAAAAAGTTAGAAAATAAAGAGTTTATTTAAATGTGTAAAACAATTTTTTATTTTTTATTTTCAGATTTCAAAATAATTACAAAATAGACAACTTGTTTTTCAATTTTTCAAAAATTATATTCGGTAATAATTGGGATCAAGGATTTTGGGGCTTGAATTTGGATTTGTGTGGATTTAGAAGGAACTCTATGCACAATCCACACAAATTAAAATCCAAGATCCAAATCCATGCTTCGATATGCGAAGAGTTAGAAATTTAGATAATAATAATAATAATAATAATAATAATAATAATAATAATAATAATATTTTCCGACTTTTCTATATAAATTTGAAAAATTGAGAAAAATGGAGGCATTTTTATAATTATTTAAAAAATTAGAAATAGACAAAAGCATTTTCCAAAACGAAATAGTGCCAAAATTGTTTATTGTTGTTCATTTTATATCCCACAAATGTTGTAAAAATGAAAAATTAACTAACGTTTTCATAATTTTTTTGTAAAACTAAAAAATGGAAAATGAAAATTGTATTCCACAATTAAACGGTCCTCAAGTCTTTACAATCACCAAATAATGCAAACTGTCCCAGCACCATCATCCTTGTTAGCATTTTTTAAGTACTGTAAAAACCATTTTTATTGATCAAATGATGAAGGCCAGAACTCCATATTAAGAACCACTTGTCACCAGGAAATCTCATAGGCCAGTAATATACATAGCCACAAAATGTTTTAAAAGGCTCAAATTCTGTTTATTTACTATATTTAAGCCAGGGGAGACACTTCTATCTGCTCTTTTGATTTCTCTAAGCCCAAACACAGCAAATGCATCTGTTGTGAATCTGTGGTAAAATAATAATTTGAGGACGCAAATTATTTGAGGTGTTGCACAAGAACAGCTAAGCCTGTGCTATCACATTTAGTAAAAAAGCTTAATTTAACTCCTCAAAAAAAAGTACTTCAACAATGTAAGCACAATTACAGACTTTTCCTTAAATAATACCCAGTATTATTTTAGACACAGTAAGTAGGAATGCAAGGTAAAGCTGCGTACTATAGACCCATTGTGGTCTGCCCCTTCCCTGGACCCTGCATACGTGGGAGCTTTGTGCACTGGGCTACCCTTTTCTCTTTTTTCTATTTTTAAGTAGGAATCATCTTTTCTAAGGTTTAGACTACAGGGAGAGAGAGAGAGAGAAACTCAATTCAAAAGAAAACATTCAGCCTAATTAGTTGTGGAGAACAGTTCTCATTTTATATTTCCAGCTTTCTAGAGAATTACAAAAACGACACCCTGTTTTCCAATTTTTCAACATTTGCATAGCAACTAGAAAAAAATCTTTTTTTATCATTTTCCATTTTCCAAGTTCTCATATAAAAAATGAAAACAAGATGACATTTTTTTAATTCTTTGAAAAACTCAAAGTGGAAAATGAAAACTGTTTTCCACACCCAAGTTCATAATGTACGTGGAGATTCCTCAGCATTTTCCCACTTTTTTTGCCTTGAACCTCTTTTTCAACTAATGATGAATCTTTGCTTTTCTATAACCACAAAAAGCAAGCCACACAAGACAATATTTTTGTTGAGTGAATGCAAAAGGCATGTCACATTCATAGCAATTAAACTTTAAGCCCGTCACTTTTCAGACTATTAAATTCTTTTCTTGGGATAGATGAAGGCACTTTATGGAGAAAAGAAATAAAATACGAGGATAAGAAATCCTCCAAACACAACCAAAACCAAAAAAAAAACAAAAAAATCAAAAAACAAAAGAATGAAAAGCAATCAAAATAAGAAATTCAACTAATTGATTTAGTTATTTATTGCTAACAAAATGGACTCAGCAGAAAGTATTGACATTTACCTCCATGGTTGGCTTTAATTTAAAGCTCTCCTCTCTTTGAGACCACGTTTGATGTCCACCAAATAAAGGAGATGACTGAGATCCATTATTCACAAGCTCATCTTCCATAATATAAGATAGATTTAGAACAGTTTCATCAGGAGTTCTTCTCTTCGGTATAACTACTTTGTTTGGGTCAAGGGTAACAGGAATTGGACAACCTATGCATATCAAGACAATCAACATTGATGACCCAGACTCAACAAGAGGAAAATTCCATAGTTCATATAAAACAACAGTTGTCTTACGGTGCGGTGCCTTTGGTACAAGTCCCATCGTGTCTAACATGAAATATACTTTGCTTTCTCTGTTGCATATGGCTGCACAAAAAACCATGAAACGATTTCAATTTATTAAGAAAATATCTGCACAATCACAGAGAAAACAGTAAGTTACACGTGACCCTGTTATAAGCATATATAATTCAAATTAACCATATATACTTCAATAATTAGAACATTATATGGAAAGATGTCTGCAAGTCCAGATTGTTCTTAAGATCTCTAAAAGCTTGGAATAATAGAATGACAATGTATGACTATAATGCCCTCACATGCATAGCTTACTAATTTTATAATAAGATAATAAAATCTATAACAAAGAAACAAGTAAATATAACAAGGGACGGAGCTGGAGATATACTCCACTGGTGGAACAACAATAAGAGCTGGGACAAAAATGATGTGGGCTAGGTGCAGGACTGGTTGGAAACAGAGAATCAACAGAAAAAAAAAAAATAGGAAATTAAGAGAAAACCACAGGAAGGTAACAAAAAATAAATGGGAAAACTGAAGCAAAAGGGAAAATCAAAGCAAGACTCAATATACGGTTTAATCCAACACTCAGATCAGCTTCCCAGGATTACCCACCAAGCCTTTATATAGACTTTCTCCTAATACTAACTACCGAACAAACTCTAGGAAATAACATCAATCCCATAAGGAAACAATCTCTATAAAATAATAGCAAATCTCAAAATAAGGAAGCATAATTTGGGAAATAATAGAAAATCCCTAAATTCTGAAAATTGAATGACTAAAATTCCAAATATTCTCAATTATGCCCACACAAAGGGTTAACACAAACATCTCCAAATAACTTAATCTTGCTCATATGCGACCTTTTGATGCTCCTCATCATTCTCTTACTGAAAAAATTCCAATCACAAATTCAAAACATTTGAAGGATGACAAACTAATGGATCGTGCAAAATTGTAAATGAATGATGCAATCCGCAATTCTCAATAATAAGCATGAATGAAAGTGAGCAAAGACATCAAAGACAAACTTATCAGGAATAATAAATTCCAGATATGCAGTCTCACGCATGTCTTGAACCTTGAACTCAACGGACTTACCCTCCATGGAGGGCTTAACCTCAACAATTTTCACCTCCTCAAGTTACTTTGTGGATTCTTCGGGCTGGAATGTCAATTTTGGAGTGTCCTTTATGTCCTCAGATCCTATTGCTACTACAACAGGTTGCAACTCTCGTTTTGACATGGGCTCACTAAGCATCTCCACATATATCTCCCTTTCTCCATCAAAGACAAACTCTTTTTGACAGCCACGTTGTGAGCTATAACATCAGGTTGATTGCTTAGCTCAGTAACTGTGAGAATAGTTCACTTAATTGTAACTACAACCTCTTTCATCTATATATCTAAATCAACCTTTACTTCTACGAGTTCACTGTTCATGTCCGTGGTTCCTTCTTATAATATTGTATATTTACAGGGACATGGATACCTCTCCAAATTTTAAATTCAAGAACATCTCGCTGAATGCGCTCGAATTGGTCCTTAGTCCCCATGGTTGTTGGCAAGCATTGGGTATGGATGATGACAGCAAGAATACGAGAGTGAGGGGTAGATGATGACAACAGTGAGAATCGCTTGTTTTGACATGGGCTCACTAAGCATCTCCACACATCTCTCCCTTTCTCCTTCAAGGAAGAACTCTTTTCAGCAGCTACATTGTGAGCTAACAAAATCGCGTTCATTGCTTGAGCTCAGTAACTGTGAGAAGAATTCAGTTGATTGCAACTGCAACCTTTTTTATTGACACATCTAAACCAACCTTTACTTTATTAATTCACTGTTCATGTCCATGGTTATATTGTAGATTTACAAGGACATGGATACCTCTCCAAATCTTCAATTCAAGAACATCTCGCTGAATGGGCTCAAAAATTGGACCTTAGTCACCATGGTCGTTGACAAGGCTTGGGTATGGATGATGACAGCAAGAATACAAGAATTTTGGATTTGTGGGGGCGCAGGGTGGTTTGATGATGACAGCAGTGAGGATAAAAATTGAGGTTGTGTGTTAGGGATTTGGGAAGTTCTCAGGTTCAATAGCACATGCAGATGGAAGACAGAAAAGCCACAAACGTGCACTGTTGGAGATGAGCAGCAGGGTAGCTTGCACTGCTATAAATATTGCTGGCAACAGTGGCAAGGCTTCGACAATGATGGTTCTCTGTTCATGGCCCACAATTGAAGGGGATTCCAATGGATGATTTGGGAGTCATTCAGCAAGGAAGATCTGCTGCCTGGGTCCTGCGGATGTAATTAAGATGGGCTAAGGTTTCACCTGTGGCTGGTAAGACTGGACTGATCGTTGGGCTTGCAGTGATGGATGGCGGTTCAATGACGGTAGCAGGGGAGGATTGATATGAGGCTCAGATACCAAATTGATGCAGGACAGATTGGCACCAGAAAATCAGCAAGAAAATGATGGAAATTAAGAGAAAATCAAGATAAGGTAATAGAAAATAAAATGAGAAACATAAAGAGAAGGGGAAAATCAACGGCAGATTCAATTTAGGGTTTAATTCTTAACATTCAGACATCTGCCTCTCACAATTACACATCAAGCCTTCATAGAGGTTTTCTCCTAATACTAAATGAGTACATGAAACCATCACTAGTAAATAATGTCAAATCCCTAAATAAGGAAACATAATTTGGTAAATTTTGCCTGCACATATGTTAACATGAATGTCTCCAAATGCCTTAATCTTGCTCATACGTGACTCTCGATGTTCCCCGGCTACATGGTTAAATAATAGAAAGCAATAATTCCTTTTAAAAAGACATTCAGTGGATTGGAAAAATCCGCTGCCCTACAAGCCAGTCTCTTGAGTCATGTTCCATACCAGCTTTGATGAATAGACAAAGTGGTAGTAATGACTGTGCATTGGCATCGTTATTCCAATGGCTAGTATTTGATGACTACACATGAGAGAAGTACTAAGTAAATGTGAATAGTACTATGAGCTTCCTGATTCTGCTTCCAAAGTCTACTCTTCATTGCTTTATTGAGAGGTTTAAGCTTGTCCTTAGACACCTTGTAGTATGAGATCATTTGAAACTTGTAATTGTAAGACTTACGGGAGGACAGGTTAGTCCTTGTTGATTGTGAGGACAGTTATCCTCATTGGAGGACAGTTAGTCCTCCTTGTGTAGGAGGGATAGTCATTGGTTCAAAGAGACTAGTCTCAAGATAACTTAATCTTCTCCAAGAAAAGGAGCCTTGAGAAGTGGACCTAGGAATTTGGGCAAAACCACTATAAATTCATTTTGTACTTCTACCCTGAGTCTTTTATGTATGTGCACTATATAACTCCTGTGTGATTGCTTAATTGTTTGAAATTAAATTTAATTGAGTTGAATACGGTTTAATTTGTTGGAGCAACTCAGTACAACCCTCCTCTTATGTTGCTAGCTTGGCCAGTGCCTCCCTACACAAAGCAACATCTTTCGCTCTTCAAAATAGTGAAATTTCCTCCAAGGGCATCCTCAAACTTCCCTTATCCAAAGATTCATACTGGTAATCAGTGACTTAATTCAAAATTAATCCAGATAAGAGAATAGAAACTCAGCTTTGACGAAGTTTACATTGCCATCAGATCTCAAGACCCTAATCATGTTAGACTGGCCGATAGGAGACCGCAACAATTGAATATTGCATAAATATCTGGGACATACACATACATTCCATATGGACCATACCCAGAAGGGGGTTGCTAATATGTCTTCTAGATAGAAGTAATGAATCAAAAGATACTTTAAAAAATATCAGTGTACTTTTTGCCCCATATACATTGTAAAGAAGCCACAAAACCACGTTTCCATAAGATTTTGCTACTATCGAACAAAATTTCAATGAAGAATAATATGAAGAGGAAGGATGCTGTCTCTTGAGGAAAGTTACCGCAACATGGAACATCTTGTTTTAAGGGACTGAAAAGGGACCATGGCATGGAACATGGTCTAAATATGATACATTAAGGGTATGCTTAAATACATATAAAGGTGAAAAACGTACAATGGCACTTCTATAATTGAAGGCATTTCTAAATCTAATACAAATTTTATTTGATGAGTATTGGTGAATAGTGAAGTAAGTAACGACTGTGACTATGCTCCAGTTTTATTAATAAAAATATGCCATTCAAGAAATTTTGAATTAAAACTTTAAATTGCCAGATTTAGTTTTCCAAACAGAGAATGTGCAGTTTTTTTAATCATTCATGCCAGCTCATGGTTTGCTGCAGTGTCAACTTTTCTGGTAACTATGACCCAGCTATTATCAAAAAGTGTCATAAAGGAGGACCACAAGTGAGACACCATCACCCCGAGAGATAGTAAAGAAAAAAATATCGTCACTAGCTTAGAATATAGTATAAACAGTGGAATGCAAAGCCTAATGTTTTCTTTTATTGCAAGGGACTGCAACTACTTGATTCTTGAACCTTTTAAAACCACAATCCTCACTAAAGCTTTAAGCTTGGGGGAGTTCCGGCCTTTCAGTTTTCCAAATCAGCCCAGGAGGCTACAGAAGGCAACTAGAGTTGACATTAAGAAGTAAATAAAGAGATGCACCCAAAGTGACCAATTGACTATAAAATGTAGCTCTCCTCCATGGACATCCTTGATCTGCACTTTCTTGGGCAACCATTGCCTAGGGAAATTAGAATTGAACATGGTAGGAGTACTTAAAACATGAACCTGATGAAATATCAAAAGCAAACCCCAATTGTAGTGAATATATTATGTCAATAGTTCTGACACGATCACTTTATCCATGAAAAAATTCTCTCTAACCCTCCATTGACAAAAAAATGTTAAAAAATCTACCACTCTTATCTTCTTAGGGTTTCTAGACTCCAAACAACGAGAACAACATTAATCAGGCCAAGTGATTGTACTAGGTTTGGTAAGCTAATACTCCTTAAGGTTTTTCCTTTTTCTAGAGCCCAAATAATACAGAAACCTCTCAATCTGATTCTTAATATGATAATATCTGGTCCAAAGTAAGAACACAGATTTTTAGTAGAATATCCAACAATTACCAAGCAAAAAAATTGAAATATAATTAAATAGTAACTAAAAATGAATATTAATAATGTTATAAACCTACTGAGAGTTGACAAATTACCTGAAAAAAAGGCCAATGAAGATTGGCAAGACCAAATATGAAATAATAATGCAGTGAGAATGAGTAGCATCCACAAAATTCCCCCTACCAGAACCAATCGAATAAAACCTGTCTTCCAAACAATTTTCATTGGATAATCTGGAGAGAACCTCCCAGGCGAAAAGAAACTGCCTTCAACATCTGCAGAAGCCACGACAGATTTCACTCACATTTTCGTTGGGCAACCCACTAAAGATTAACTCCTTGTACATTCAAAACCCATGAGAGAACAAACATTTTTACTTACCTTTAGATTGTGAGTGTTGATTATTTCGGTCCCCTCTGCGGTTTGCCCGTGAAGAAATGGACCGTTGAAGTTCCATCTCCATAATCACCCCCTTGTACTTAATCTCATCATTACCATGACATTATAATACCTCTGTGTAGAAAATGAAAATCATTCAAAATGATCCAGTGCCCGTTCAGTTTCTTGAAACCAAGCTAGTTAATAATAGACACAAAACTAGTGGACATATATATAACAGCTAACGTCTAAAAAACCTTCAAAAAACAAAAAGCCAAAGAACTCAGAACTTCTCTATCAATACCTACCCCTCATTGCCAATCCTAAGTTATCAAAGAATTAAATAACCAAAGGATGAGTCGTAACAACTCTCAAGATTTAAGCATCTTCAATATGTACGTATAGTTTACCATCGAAAAAAGAGATAAAGATTTAAGCTTTAGAAAAAGACATAACAACAACAAATGAACAGAACTTTGAAGAGGAAAATATTAAATATAATGATTTGGGAGAATCCAGATCCGGAAGCTTTTAAAATAAATTAAAGTCAATCTGAGGCAAGTAGGGTGCTTCCAGAACAAGGCATAGCTATATGAACGGATATTTCAGCAAGCCCCAAAAAAAAAAAACACCCAAGAAAACACAAACAAATGACAGGTTCTGCAAACTAGAAGCAATTACTTACGAACGGCAGGTATTGGTGCCTTTGTTGGACAAAATGATTCTTTAGAAATAACAATTATCTGCAATAACAATCACGTCAAGCAACTTCGCAATTCATCGATAGAATAAATCAATGGGCACCGAACCGTTGCGCCGCTAACAAACCCTCCACCGTGGACCTACAAAATCACCGCTGATTTGTGAGACACCTGAGGACTGCGATTCCCTACCGCCTACCGGCAAAGAATGGCTATCGTACTCATCAGGCTGCACTTACTACACCACCATGCGTGACAATAGCTTATTTGGTGCTGAACTAAAAAAACAAAGAAAGTGATAATTTTATTAGTGAGGATATATTTGCACATTATTTTAATTAAATTATTAATTACAATATATATTGTATAATTTACTCAAAAATATGTGCATTATGTTAAAAATTAACTACACTTTTTAATTACTATAAGAGGAGGACCTTCGCAGAGCCGGAGGAGGACCTTCGCAGAGCCGGAGGAGGACCGTCGCTGGAGAAGACGGCTGGAAAGCAGTGGCGCAAGGCCAGTTGCGCAAAGACGAACCGAGAGAGAGTGGGGGGCAGACGACCGCGGCCAGAGATTGACGACCGGAGGTGGCTTAGGTCAGCCTCTGGCTGTGAGAGTCGGAGGGAAAAGGAGGAGAGAAATAGATAATCCACTGGAAAAGATCGATCAGCTAGAGAAGACGGCCGGCTGGAGATGGCAGATCAAAGATGGGCACCAGGAGCGGGAGAGAGTGAGGAGAAATGTAATGAGAGCGGTTTTTCTTTCCCTCGGTAAGAGAAATCTCTGATTAAACTTTGAAATTTTCTTGGGAGAGAAGTTTTTTTTTTTTCACACTTGGTAAATTTGACTATACAAAATTACTTATCATCTTTTCCTTTTTATTATTTATGTATAATTCGATTAAAGATGCAGCTTTTATGAATAATCTTATAATGATTTGCTAGTATAGAAATATAGTTTCATTAAGAATATCACAAACTAATATTAATCTTGGAAAAAGGTTTCTTAATTGTAGAAACTATGGCATTCTTTATTTCATACATCAAATTATTTTCTCTTTTGGTTTATTAACACCCTACTCTCTCAAATTAATATTAAGTAATATTTGACTTCAATTTTCCCCTTTGATTTTGTTGAAATCCTACACCTCAAATTAATGTTTGGAACTTTAATGCTATATTAAGAAATGAGTAATGATATATTATTTTTATTTAGTCAGATACATCTAAAGTTTGATTTGTAGCCAAGCAATGCATGCCATTTCATATGGAATATGTCATGATGTGATCCTTCCTTCAAAAAAAGTAAAGATGCTTGAAAAGAAAAATAGTGATGAACTCAAGTGAAGATTATGGGCTTGCTTATGGAGATGTGTTGTTGTTTTTTGTGTAATGTTTTGATATTTTGGGAAAACCTATGCTTTTTTTTTTATTATTTTTTTTCTCAACAAAAAAAGGACCTAGGTTATGCAATGAAGATTATAATCTGTTAGTTTAATTCAATATTTAAACATTAAGGTGGGAGTCTTGTCTACCACATGGTCAAGGGTTCGAATCCGCTGCCTCTGAGATCATACTCAAGATATTAATCGAATGTTGGTGGTGGGGTCTATTCGAGTTTGGTGTCATACCATAGTGTCCAATGTGGTGCGATGGTGACTAGAATTCATGGGTCATAAACAAAAATTAAAAAAAAAAAAAAAAACATTTAGTGTTTAGTGAATTTTTTCCATATGATGAACATATTACTTAAAGTAATTGTAACGCCTCAAAACATTTAGCTGCTATAGTTGAATGTGACAATGTAATTGTAACGCCCCGACCCGCCACGTGGGGCCCGGAGGTGTTACTTTAATGACGTATGTGTTCTTGATACCATATTCATTATATAAATGCAGCGAAAATAAATGATACATCTTATAAAATACATTACTAAGAGTCCTAAACTACCTTTATACACAAAGGTCTCCAAATATCCATATTACATACCATAATACAATACAAAAACTCACTTAGTCCATGCAACCATTATACACATCAGGGGATTTCAAATATAATTTAAATACATTAGAGTTCTTATAGACACTCGCAAAAATTGAAACTAGCTATCACCCCCGCCCAAAGCTCACTAAGCTCGATCTCGAGATGGTCATGAAAAGATGATTTGTATATTGGGGTGAGACACTTGTCAGTAAGACAGATTAAGTTAATATCAGTGTGTGGCTAACATGAATTTTAATGTATACAAAATATCATCAGTTGTTAATTAACCACTGTTATAAAATCATTCTCAGACCATACTCACACACACACTCAATTATTTATAAACAAAAGTTCCTCGGGATAGAGGAGATTACATGTAACGACCTAATTTTTCATGTCATTTTATCTATTTATTTGTTTATATATATATATATATATATATATATTGTAAAGTTTCACTGCCCTGATACCCTGTAATATAATTTATAACATTATCACGGTCCAAGTGGGGATTGTGGAACCTGTATATCCTTGTTCTACCTATGCAGCGGAATACAAAAATGCATATAACCACATTATATACAATACCATATGTCAATACTTTCCCAAAATATACATACAAAATCTTACCCAAAATGCCCCACTTGATCACCTAGGGGCCACTCAAAAATGTCTCTCCCAAAATACTCACCCTACATACTGAGCGACACAAGATCCCCTTTATCTCTATGTCTGATCTGCTCGCGTACTTAGATCACCTAAAAAGTGTTAAATTACTGGGATGAGATAACTCTCAGTAAGACGAAATATGTTATTACCAGTGTGTGGCAGATGAGTTTGCGTAATGGTAATATCTTATTTAAAAGTACTGTATGTTGTAAACAACTGAGTCTGAGAAAACACATATAAATAAAACACAATATAATTCACACATATGTTGTTTAACATAAACTGTTTTCTTGAATATTCTATTCAAAATACTTTTAATATCTATAGGTATGACTGTGGTTTTTGTAAATCTAGCTATATAATAATATATGAGAAAACTTCCCTGGATGGATAACTGAAAGTCATGAATCAACCCCTCGTGATAAGGTTGTGCGACCCGTAGGCGGGACTTAATGCTGTTTGGCCGACCAGGATAAGTCAACTGAACTCCAATAGTCAGATCGGCCACCTCAACCCTAACTAATGAAGAGCCTGTCCACAACAAAGGCACGATCGACTACTAAAAATCCACATACTATCTGAGATATGTGGTTACACTTTGAACTAAAATAGCAACGGTACCGTGCTCTGAAAAACTGATCTAGTCCATCAGGGTCTGATACTCTTTATATTTATATAACTGATATTTCTATATTACTGTTTAACCATGATTCTATTTAACTGAAATAATCATAACCTTGTAATTAATTGATTTGAATAAACTGAAGTATTTGTATGTTATGGTTCTAAATCTGCATATCATGGTTTACTTATAGTAACCGGGAAAAAAATAAAAAATAAAAATAAAAATAATAAAAAAATAATAAAATAAATTTAATTAATTAAATTAACAAGTAAAATGAATAGTATGATAAGAAACAAATATATATATATATAAATATTAAAGCATGTATATATATATATATATATATATATATATATAAAGTATGAAAGCTTCTTCAAGAAGCTTTACTTTAATTAAGGTTTACTATTATATATATATATATATATATATATATAAACTAACACAAGCTTCTTTAAGAAGTTTTGAAAGTTAAAATCCAAATTGAATTGGATTTTTGGTGTGCGTGAGTGCACTCTCTCTCTCTCTCCTCTCTCTCTCTCTCTCCTACGACTCTCTCTCTCTTCGATTCCGGGCTAGTTTTACGCCGGATCGACAAACCAAAGCCACCACAACGCTCCTGGCGAAGTTCTCTACAAGTCTGCCGGAGCGGATCGTCAGGGAAACGAAGTTGGATTTCATCCCAAATCCAAGGTAAGGCTTTATATTCAATATTTGGATTTTTGATAGTTGAAGAAAGTGATATACGCGTAAAAATACTGAACTTTAATACTGGAATTTTTCAGTTCCAGGGTGTTGATTGGGAACGTTGGGAATCATCCCTAAATTGAGGTAAGACTTTTTAAGTCGAATTTGACTTAGTGGTAGTTATAGAAAATGTTGTACGTACGAAAATACTAAACTTTAATTCTGCGAATTTTTATTTTCAGGGTGTTGAGTTGAGAACCTTGTGAGTACGGGGAAGATTTTCTTAGGGGCTTTTCAGGAATTAGGTAAGGGGATAAACTAAGCTAGTTTTGTTTTGAAAAAATGCATGTATATATATGTAGCATCTGGTTTCAGGAAAAATAAATATATTTATATATATGATTTATATTTGGAAAATACTGTTTAAATAATGATATGTTGAATACGTAGAAAATTTGTTTAGTGTGGCATGAGTATAAAAATGTTGTGAAATACTGTTTTTTTTTTTTTTGGAATGGGGACGATATGGATTTCTATGATGGAAAACTGGCGTACGGGCCGAGATATTTTTATATGTATATGTGATTTGCCGGCGTATGGGCCGTGCTATGTGGATGAGATTTGCCGGCGTACAGGCCGTGCTATGTGGTTTGCCAGCGTACGGGCTGTGCTATGTGATTTGCCGGCGTACGGGCCGAACTATGATAAAATGTGTAATACCGGCGTACGGGCCGATGATTTTCATGATACACGTATATATGTGAAATGATATGATTGATATGAAAATAAATGATATGAGATATTTATGTATCACGGTTTTAGTATATGTATATGATATCAGAACTTGGTTGGCTTGGTCTAGGCTAGCACTTGCACGGTACTATTGCTGTTATCGCCCCTGGTGTACGGACCAGTCTGGGTAGACCCATCGGACCTATAGACTACTGTTTGACTTGGTAGTAGTCGGCCAACCATTGTCAGGTCCCGCCTTCGGGCCACACAACCCAGTCATGTGGGGGTAATACATGACAACAGCCAGCTAACCTACTAGGATTGTTTTTATGTTATTATTATTATGATATGAGATGAGAAATGTTTATGACAATGCAGTATGTTCTGCCATGTTTTGATATGCATATGTTTTCCCATATTTGATAAACAGTATTGAATATGTTATGTATGGTATATGTAAAACACAGAATACTCACGTTGTCACACACTGGTATTAGTTTATTTCCCTTACTGAGAGGTGTCTCACCCCTAAATCTTATACATTTTTCAGGAGCCCCTAATAGGAGAGCGGGAAAAGCCCCGCTGATCTAGATCAGTTGTTGCCCTCTTTGGAAGGGTAAGTTTTTGGTAGGGACAATTAGGTTTTGTGGGGATTGTCCCTAGATTTCATTTTTGAGATGTATATACTGTGAGATAGTAATTGTAGTGACTCTGGTATGTGTTATGCACATTATGATGAGATGCATATGATTTTATACTTTCTGCTGCGTAGGCTTCTGCTGTATGTTTTGTTATATCCCTGGTACCCACGGGCCCAGGTGGATTGTGACCTGCTGAGTATGTATGATGTGATGATAATTTATTTATATAAAAAAAAATGTGAAAAAGGAGCAGGTTGTTACATTACTAGAACTGAATTTCTTATTTTTGTATAAGTTTTAAAAATCATAAATTTGCATAAATCATAACTCTGGTTAATACTGCGTGCAACAACCTTAAAATTTCTCCATTTTTTTTTTTGTATCTATATAACCATACCTAAACAGCGGAAATGTAAGTCATACAACCACATATACTATACAATACCAAAATTCTGTACATACAAACTATAACCATAAAACATTTCCCTCCAATATCATATATCTCAAAAATACATTTTTTTGCAAAACTTACCCTACGACTAGGGCAACAAAGTATTCACTCTATCTGTGAGTCTGCTCTGCTCGCCTAACTGGCTCACTTAAAAAATAGTAAAGTAATAGGGTGAGACAACGCTCAGTAAGTGGAAATATGCTATTACTAGTGTGTGGCGACCGAGTCATAAAACTATAACATTAATATATAAAACTACATGATCTGGCAAATCTGTAAAACACATGCATAGTAGCTTAAAACATTTGTATCATTTGAACTTTCTATCATTCATACTGCTATATCATACTATATACGACAAAAGCTGTAAAACTGTATACATATAAATAATTGTGCTCTTTCCCTATGACTCTGTATGTCATGATTTGACCCCTCATGACAAGGTTGTGCGGCCCATAGGCGGGACTTAACCTAGTCGGCCCTCTAGGTAAGTCATCATACTCTACACTACCCCAGCCCGGCTAAACTGCATCCACTTCTAAGCTCGTGACTAGCTGCTACCTCGTCAAACTGGCCCCCTTAACCCAGCGTACCGGGGAGCTGCATCCTCTCCGAGCACAGTTTGACGGTACCCACACACTATCTAAGATATGTGGTTGCACTCTATCTATATTAGCAATGGTATCGTGCTCTATAAACTGTATCTGTTTGTAATCTTTCCACAGGAATGTGATACTATATAAATACATACATACATATATATATATATATATATATATATATATATATATACTGTTTTCATCATGTTTCCAAAATAACCATAACACCATAATTTTGTACTATAAATACCGTGATATCGGAATAACTGTAACATCTGGATGTTATAACTGTATAATCTGTCTTTATAAACTGTCTGTATAAACTATCTGTATAATCTAAGTGTTTTGACATTTAGGAAAACATAGCTTTCTATATACACTGTATATATTATTCTGAATAATTATCTGTATACTGTTATATATATATCTGTCTATGTAATCATCTGAATAAAACTGCATATATATACATACTTTGTCTGTATAAAATATGCAAATATCTAACTATATATTTGTATAATTTGAAATACTAAAAAAAAAAAAACTGCATAAAACTTCATATCAATATCATGTACTTAGGCCACACATACTTTAAAAATTCATATTTTGTATAATATCTGGCATACATACATACATATATTGTAACACCTCAACCCTGAGGGGCCTGGGATATTAACTTTTTACCATTGATTTACAGTGGAAGCAAAATAAACTCAATTTTTATTAAACCAGAGCGCTAATTATCCATATTACAATCATTTATTTCGAAAGAATAAAAATTACACAAACATAAATATTTGAAACCATACTAATATTTCTAATTAATCTTTATTTTTTCTAATCCCCCTCTCGCATGCTTGCTAAGCCTGATTTCCGACATGTCCTTTAGAGTTATCTGAAATAAAATATTATTGAGGTGAGACGACGCTCAGTAAGTAAATAAGATTATTATTAGTGTGTGGCCAAAATGAGCTTTTAAAGAATTTCGTAAAATAATATTTAATAATATAACTTCAAGACTGCTTTCAGAAAATTTAAAAATTTCTACATAAAACTTTTGTCATATTTTATAATCATATACTATAACTGTTAAATTAAACTTTTAACTTTAAAACTATAAAAATATTTAATGATAAACATACATATACTTTTCCTTATACGTTTTTCTTAGATAGTCATTTAAGCACCAGAATGATCATTTTCACGTAAACTTACACTTTTCCTTCAAATCATCAGTAACTTTATACATGTAATTAAATATGTATAAACATATATTATAAAAACTACCCTTAGGTCTGTTTGCCGTAAGTCATGTTTACCCCCATGACTGGGTTGTGCGGTCCGAAGACTGGACTTAGCTGGCTGGCCGACCAAATTAAATCAACGTACGTAAACTTTAAGTGAGATTTTCCTTATTAAGTCCTGGTCCAGAACCAGGTGTGCACTCAGGAGAAATTCACTAACATAAATAACCACTCTGTAAATAGTGTGGGTGCACTTTGATCCGTATAAACTTTAAGTTGCGGTACCGAGCATCTGTAACTTTAAACTTTCGTTGCCATAAGGGGTTTTAAAATCATCTTATTATAATTTATGCAATTTAAAATAATATCGTGAAAATCTCATCTTTACTCATATTTTCATAAAAATGTAACGTAAAAATAAACTCATGCCACACAATTTTTGTGTTAAAAATATATATAATTTTATTTTTGAATAGAAATAAATGCTGAAAATTTATCCGAGGGGATTAGAACATTTCTTAACCCAAAAATAGATGCAAGTATATTAAAAATAGAACTGGTATAATTAAATACACGTAAAAATAAACTTATGGAAATTTTGTGAAACTAATTAACATAATTGAAATTTACTTATAAAATAAACTTGGGTATGAATTTTAAATAAAAAAAAAACTAACATAATCAAAATTTACTTACCTTATTCCTTACGAATACTGTAACTATCTCTAAGAAATGAGATCGGAAAGAGTGGGTGATTGAGAATTTATTCAAAAATTCTCTCTCCACCACAAATTCTTTCACTCACTAATCCTTCTCTTCCTTGAAAAATTGTTGTGAAAAATGAAGGTTGAGAGCTCCCTATTTATAGGAAAATTTTGGCGAAGAAATGAAATTTATAAAAGTGTGGGGAGATTGGTGAAATCATAATTTTTTTAAAATTAAAGAATGGGCAAGGAATGGGCAAGGTATGGGTTGAGTATGGGATGGGGATGGAGGCCATGTGGGAGTGCTTGCCACTATTCCCATTAAATAAATTTTTAATTAATCACTTACCTAATTAATTAGTCAATTAGTTAATTAATTATTTTATTATGTTATTATTTTTCTTAATCATTATTATCATTGTTTTTACTTTTAAACTATTTTTAGTATTTATTTATTTTTGAAAAAAAATTAAATTTAAATTTTGAAAACTCATGTGGGCCCGACATGGTCTTATGAGCTCCACACAACTTCGAAACTCGAATGAATCCTACGTAATTCGAATAACTCTTATACGATTTTATACATCCTACATAACTTTGAGACTCGTGTAAACCTCCATACAGCTTCGGGACTCATGTGGGCCCCACACAGTCTAGTGGGCACCGCATAGGATACCTATATTATTATTATTTTATCATATATTTTTACAAATTATATCAGTCAAAACATTATTTTATGCATTTATTTACGTATATAAATAGTGTCTTGTGGCTCCGGGACTTATGTGGACCTCACATAGTCTTGTGGGCCCCACATATGATACCTATATTATTATCATCTTAGTATGTATTTTTACAAATTATGTCTGTCAAAACACTATTTTATGTATATATACTTATTTACGTGTACAAATAGTGTCTATCCTGTTTATCTTATGAAATTCCATTTTGACCAGGCCGACCTCCAGGGAGCGACTGAGCCACAATGGTCTCTGAGCACTCGTTAAGACAAGGTCTTTCTTAGGCATCAAACATGGAATCAAAGATCCTACAGAAAAACACTTCTGTATTAATATTAACTTAATGACCATTTTTATTATTTTATTATTATTGTACTTTAATTATATATATTTTTGGGTCATCACATATATATATATATATAATTTCTAATAACGTAAGTAAATTTCCTAGCATAGCATATTTCTCTTAGCTTAAATCTGAAAAGCTTCTCACTGAACTCTAGTCCTACACTCGCAGGATTCTCCACTCAATACCCTGAAAACAATATCCCCCATAATAAAACATCAGTATTTTCTTACCCACAACATTTCTTATAACTACGAGGAAGGCATAATATGAATAAAATGTCTTACCCTCGATTTGGGATGAATTCCAAACCAACTTCTCCCACGATCAGTTTCGGCAGACTTACAGAGAACTTTATCAGAAGCGTCGTGGTGGCCTTAGATCTTCAATTTGGTCAGAAATGGGGCCAGGATCGAAGAGAGAAGGAGGGAGAAGCATTTTAGAGAGAGAGAGAGAGAGTTTGCGTTGAATTTTTATTAAAAAAAATTCAGGTTTCAACTATTTATAAGGCCGAATTCATCGACGAGACACGTCATTTCGTCGATGAGTCCTTAAGTAATTTCGTCGACGAACCCTACCTCCTCGTCGACGAAATTCAAACTGTTCAAAAACCCTTCTCGGTATCTTCTTGTCGACGAGGAGTGGCTTTGTCGACGAGACCCTGTGTAAAAAAATTTTTGGGTTATTATATTCAAAATGCAACGTCGTCGATGAACGCTTTGCGTTCGTCGATGAAGCCTACTGCCTCCTTCTGTTTCTATTTCCATTTCCCTCCCTCTTTATTATTTCAATACCATTATTCTTCGGGTCGTTACACTGCGCCTCGTGTTTTCTGTATAAACTGCATATTTATGGTACTAAGAAAACTAAATATTTTAACTCTGTAAAACTACATAAATCTCGATAACATGAAAGCTATATAAATTATGTATTGTACTAATAATTTCTCATGTCACACAATTAATCAAATAAAACACATATACTAAAATTTGTAAAACTATATAATTTTCTAACTCTGAAAACACCCATAATCAAATATCATATTTTATTGGTAAGTATTTCTAAATCAGCTGGCAGAGCATATTTCCCTTACCTGGCAAACTAAGCTCGTCTGCTAATTCTAATTGACACTCACGGTGTTCATAATCCTAAAATCCTGAAATTATACACATATATATTTCCCCATCAATCAACTGAAAATCCAAAATAATTTTCATACTTATATTTCCTGAATTATAAATTGTTCATCATCTTACCTGAGTTCCTGGAAACACCCTCTAGGTTCCCTACCCTGCTTGCAGGGATCCCGAAATTATACACACGACGCTCACTCGAACCCCGAATTCAATAACCATAGTTTAATAAATTTAATCTCAAATAAAATACTACAACAAATCTAATCCGATAAGAATGTCGGTGGCGGAGATAGGAACCCAACGGTATCTTCCGATCTCCGATCGACCGAATATTGGATAAGAAAATGAGTACAGAGGGAAGGAGAAACGAAGGAGTGAGATGAAAGCATAAGATATGCTGAGAGACAGAAAGGTGTGAATTGAATACCAAATTCAATTTGGAATTGTGAAGCTTCTTCCAAAAGCTTTAACCAATCTAATATATATATATATATATATATATATATATATATATTATAATAATATATTTTATTATTTTATTATATTAATATATTATATAATTTAATTAAGAATTATTATTAATTAGTTAATTATTTTATTTAATTAAATTTTTTTTACATTCCCAAGCATATCATTTTATGGGGCATGACATTTTATGCTCATACATATAGCTTCACTCAGTTCTAATACGTCATGCAACCTAGTATGGTTAGAACTAATATTTATCAGGACACTCGCCTTTCTTAATAAGCACTCAGGCGGAGAGTTTACTTTGCCATAAACATTCATGCATTTTAATTCACATACAAGTACTCACACCTTTATAGTTGAAAAAAATGCATTTGCTTCCTCAGTATAAACCAGTTCAATAAATAATAATACCATTTACGTAAATTAGCATATATGTGTAAAAGACACGCCCTGTGTAAGAACCCGACCTGAGTAACATGGACTAAATAGGTAAGAAAAGGGTAAAAAGGTAAATTTAGCAGGCTTCGTCGACGAAGCCATTGTTCTCGTCAACGAAGGCCCTTATACTCTTCGTCGCCAAAATTTAGACTCTCATCGACGAAGAAATACCGAACAAGTTGTAAAATATCATAATAGGGTTCATCGCCGAAGGAGCCGGTTCATCAATGAAATGTGTGGATGATTTGTCGATGAATGCGCCGTTTCATAAATGAGGTTGGCCAGGTCAAAGGGGTTATAAATATCCTCCTTCATTGCTTAGTTGCTAAGAAAGCTAAAACTCTCTCTCTCTCTTTCTAGAACCAGCGGAATCTCTCATTCTCTCTTCGATTCTTCATTGTTCGTCACTTAATTGAATAATTCGACGTTACCACGTGGATAAAGGGAGGAATCTTTACGTTTTTAGCAGATCAGAAATTCGTTTCGAGGATTTTCGGGTTTTGACCCAAACCGAGGTAAGGGTCTGATTTCAGTTTCCTGTCGATATATATGTAGCAATAAGAATTATAGTAAAGTATAGTTCTTGGATGCTTAGCTTTTGGGAACTCGGTTCGTAGTTTTGGAGCCGTGGAGTTCATATTTTGGTATTCGGGAAAATATAAGGGGATTCTATTTATATTAGTTATTTTTGAAATCGGAATCGGTAAACATGTAGTTTACAATTGTATGTATGTTTTGGTTACTTATTTGGGAAAATTTATCAAGTAAAAATGTGATATTTTTGGGTTACAGTTTTTGAGAAATTTTGGGATTTCGAGTATCATCTCTATTTCGGTTGGAAAATTATATGTTGTATAAAATGGTAGTAATGAGATGACCGTACTTGTATTTGTATTAAACTGTATTTCTTGAATTGAAAACGATATGATTGTTGTATACTCAAATAAGTGTGGAATGAACTGTTATATGTAAAATGTTTCAGGTTTAGTAAAACAGCTAGGGGCGGCTAATTACCGTACACTGATAGGTATAGGAACATGAGTTCCAAAATTGTTCTAGGTTTTGTAAAATTTTGCCACGTCTCGGCTAATTAACGTAGGCAAACTGTAACGCCCCGAACCCTTAAACCTCAATCTGGTGCGTTATACCTGATAAAACCCTAATAATCCATAAATCAATATACATGCAGCGAAAAACATAAACATAATCTCCATATAACATAATACCAGAGTTTACTAATCCTAACTATAATCCATAGTAATCATCCATCACCTGCATTTCCATAAATCTACATAACTCCCAAAACATTTCAGTATTTTCATAATCATTCCTTACTCAATAACCTTAAAACATAAAGACATGAAACATAAATATTTACATCCCAAAATTAACATAGAAATATACCCTTTTATTTTTTTATTTCTCAATAATGCTATAAAAACCTCGAGCTCTCAAAACTCGATCTCGAGGAAATTCTGAAAAAGATAAATTCATATTCGGGTGAGACACATCTCAGTAAGGGAATAAATAATATATTAAAACAGCATGTAGCTAACATAAGGTAAGTAGATATCATTTTAAAAACATTTGCAAATTATTAACATAATACTGAAATCATTCTTTGAACCTAATCAATTACATACAAAGATTTAACCCACGAGATTACCCAAGAATAGGGGTGATTACCCCCCATACAAGTAGTACCCCTCTACTCTGATATTTAGGTAACCCTAAGGTCATTACTAAAGCATACCAGGGCACTCACCTTACTCAGTAAGCCCTCAAGTGTTAGATTGATCTTGTACTCACACCGTTCAACAATAACTTACCGACAAAGGCCCTAAGGATAGGGAAATCTACCCGCCCATACAAGTAGGTTCCTTTTGCCATAGTGCGTTATGTGGCTACTGCCACATCTGAAGCTACTAGTACACTCGCCTTTCTCAGCAAGCCCTCAGGCAAAGAGTACGCCCCGCCCAATCATATCATGTTCTATGTACATAGGTACTTCTAATATCATAATACTTTATTCCTTTCCGTCATTATTCAATCACACACATATGTTCATGTTCATAGCTTAAGCATTGCATTTCATTCCACTTTAAGTGGCTCTTTCTCATTTTACATTATTCATATTTCACATTTCATTTCCATTTCATTCATTTCTATTTTCATTTCATTTCATTTCATACCCAACATCTTTCAGCAGTTTTACCCAATATTTTTTAGCTGTCATACATTTACCCAATATCTTTCAGCTGTTTTACCCAATATTTTTCAGCTGTCATACATTTATCCAGCATCTTTCAACTATTTTACCCAGCATCTTTCAGCTGTCATACATTTATCTAGCATCTTTCAACTATTTTACCCAACATCTTTCAGCTGTTTACATGGTTGACACACACAAACAACATAGTTCATATCATATTTTATTTTCAATGCATTACTTACTTAACCTACATCTCATACCTTTAACATATATTTGCACAGAATCTCATGTCACACAATTTAACAGTAAAATTCATACATATTCCTATAAAATAGGTCAACGCACATTTAACATTTAATTATTGAAAATATAATTTCCATTTTTTACATAATTATCCAAAAAATTCCTTCCACTTTCTTCAGTTCATTTCCACAAATACATAACTAAATAAGTGGTCTTAAGTTCAAAAATCATAATTTTACATAGTTGGCATTTTAATAATTCACACCAAAACATACATATAATATAACATAAATTATTACTTTTAATTTCATAAAATCTGATTTAATATATAATTTCTACTTACCTGGTTTCTTAAACTACGCCACCAGGGATCCCGAAAAATACCTGCAGCGCTCACCCAGACCCTGAATCAAAAATCCTAGTTCTATGTAATTAATCCTAAATAAAATATTTTTTTAAACCCATAAATTCTAAATAAATAGATATACCCTTAAATATAGTCAAATTATCAAATTTCTCAAATCTCACTCTCGCTTTGGAGTAGGGCCTAAAAAATCCCAATTGAAAAATTACCTATGCTAAAATGACGACGATCACGACTAAGACCCCATGGTGGTGTCTGATTGTCGATTTAATAACAAATTTAATAAGAAATTGAGAAATTAGGGAAAAACTGTCTTACCTTAGGAATGGTGCCTACGCCGCTCCCACAATAAATTTGCTCCAGTAGAAATGTTGGTGGCGGAGTTAGGAATCCAACGACACCTTCCATTTCCCGATCGGTCGAATATCCGTCGAAAAATGAAGGGAGAGAGAGAGGTAGAGACGGAGAGGTGCGGGGACGTGAAAGAATTACAGAGAGAGAGAGAGAGATTGACGCTGAAGAAGAAGAAGAAGATGATGATGGAATTGGATTTCACATTGAAATCCAATCTATCTTATTACATTTAATATATATTATTTTAATATTCTATATATATATATATTTACTTTAACTTATATTATATAATAACCTTATATATATATTTATATATCTTTATTTCATTTTTTTAACTATTCCTTTTTATTTATTTATTAAATTAATTAATTCAATAATGTTTAATTAATTAATAATTAGTCTTAATTTTTTCCATATTATTTCTTTGTATTTGTTTATTTAATACATTAATTTAATAATGTTTAACTAATTAATTGATTAATAATTTTAATTTATTAATTAATTTTTTTTTCTCGGGTTATTACACAAACGCCATGTCTCGACTAAATACTGTGGGCGAGAGTGTCCGACTCTATATTCAAGGGTGTGAAATATCGCTTGTTTGTTCTGTATAGTCACCGGTGGGTGTGAGTGGACACTGTATTAGCATGATATCACTGTGAGGCTTTGGTTATTGCATGGTATTAGGTGCTTGAGTGCGATGAGGAAGGGTGTGAGATTTAAATGGACCGATGAGTGCGAGTAGAGTTTCTAGGAGTTGAAACACTGACTGATCACTGCTCCAGTTTTAACTATCCCATCTAGGGACGGTGGTTTTGTGATTTACAATGATGTATTGCTGAAGGGGTTGGGATGTGTGCTGATGCAATAAGGGGAAGTAATTTCTTATGCTTCTCAGCAACTCAAGGAGTACGAGAAAAATTACCCCACGCACGATATGGAGTTGGTAGCGGTATGCATTGAAGATCTAGAGACACTATTTGTACGACGAATAGTGCGAGATCTTCATACACCAAAAGAGTCTCCGATACTTTTTCACATAGAAGGAGTTGAACATGAGGCAAAAGAGGTGGCTGAAACTGATTAAGGACTACGATTGCACCATTAGCTATCATCCGAGGAAAGCTAATGTGGTAGCTGATGCGTTGATTTGGAAGTCAGAGCACGCGTTAGTATCTGCAATGGTAGGTCAGCATCATATCATACGGGATCTGGAGAGTCTTGGCATGGAGTTGGTGGATGGTAATCATCAGGCTTTCATTGCTAACTTGGTGATCCAGCCGATGTTATTTGTGTTATTTGAGAGGATTAAAGTCGCGCAAGCTAATGATGCGGAGTTAGTCGAGGTTATGGAGAAAGTGTAGCAACAGTTGACTGCAGATTTTAACATATTTGAGGGAGGTGTGCTGAGGTTTGGGACCAGGTTGTATGTGTAATGACCCAAAGTATAATGGTATTTAAATAATAACTAAGATAGGAAAAAATGGGAATAGAAAAAAGGGCATAGCAGACTTCGTTCGTCGACGACGCGGCAATTGGGCTCGTCAACGAGAAAATACCAAGGAGAATTTTGGCAATTATGAATTTCGTCGACGAAAGGTGAACGTTCTTCAACAAAACTCTTTAGGGACTCATCGACGAAGTGACATGTCTCGTCGACAAATCCAGCTCTATAAATAGCCTAAAACTCGGATTTAAACGCAAAGAAATCAGGAAATTCACTCTCTTTCTCCTCCCTTCGGTTTCTCCTCCTTCTCTTTAAGTTTCTAGGTTGGATTTATGCTAGTTCGACGATTAGAAGTCACCACGACACTCCTAGGGAAGTTCTATGCATATCTGCCAAAGTGGATCGTCGGTGGGGCTAGTTCAAAATTCATCCCTAATTCGAGATAAGGCTAAATATTCAGAATTTGGTCTTTTCATAGTTATAGGAAATGATATTCACGTGAAAATACTGAAATTTAGTTCTAGGAGTTGTTGAATTTAGGGTGTTGAACGGGGAACCTTGCGGGTGCAAGACGAGTGAAATTAGGGGGTTTCTTTTTAGTACCAGGTAAAGGAATAAACTAAAGCATTTATTTTTCCACGCAAATTAATATTATTTATCAGCAAATTAATTTTCATAAAAGCATGTGTTATATTTGAATATTATTGAGAAAATGCATATTTGGGGAAAATACTATTGCTATACAGGAAATGTAATTTTAGAATGAAATGTATGATTTTACTCAGTATTGTGCGTGATAAGTATTATATCATGGCAATTTTACGAGTAAAACATGTTTTTCAGGAATTATGAAATAATATAGTACATTATGATTTTGAAAATATATGATAATTGATTTATTTATTTAGAATGATATGTATAAGATATTTGGCGCAAGGTCGTGTTTTACGTATGATTTCGGCGCAAGGCTGTATTTATGAAATGTTTGGCGCGATGTCGTATTTATAAAATGTTCGGCGTGAGACCGTATTTATGAAATTATAAAAAGTGCTATCAATCCATTTATGTTAAACGTTATAGTGTCATGTATTATATGTTATCATAACCCGGATGTTAGTTTAGTTCAGTTTCAAAAGCACGGTACCGTAGCTATATAGATTAGATACCTATGTTCAGATTTGTGCTAACTGCCCCCCCCCCATGAGGGGGTGGGAGATGGATAGTCGATGTGGCTTTCAGTGTAGAGTTGTAAACATCTACTTGGCAGTCCGGACCAAGGTGTGGCAGGCCCATCGTACTTACAGACATTTTTGACTCGGCAGTGGTTGACCAACCATTGTTGGGTCCCGCTTTCGGGCTACACAACCCGTCATGGGGGGTAATACTTGACATCAGCTAGCTATTCATCCTGGGTATGTTTTCAGTATTATCAGTTATACCAGACATTTTATGAACTATATGATTTATAGAAAATACGAAAGTATATGATTATTTAGTATGTTATGATGAATGTTTCAAGTATATGAAATGTACTGTATATGAATAATTGCATTAAATGTTCATATTGTCACACAATTGTATTTATTTTATTTTCCTTTACTGAGAGGTATCTCACCCTGAACTTAAATAATTTTCAGGAAACCTATAAGAACCGGCGGGTCGAGGCCGTCGCTGAGTTAGTAGTACTACTCTCCCCTAGGAGGGTAAGTTTTGATATTGGGACAGTAGATGTGTATTGTGGGTTCCTAGATATGTTTATATGTATGTTGTATGTTTGGAGATTGTACATAAACACAAATATTTGGGAATGTAGTTGACTCTGATATTTGTATTTTATGGTTATGAAAATGTGATTTATATTTACAATTGCTTAGGTTTCCGCTGTGAATGTCAGAGGTGTCCTATCGTCGGGTTCGGGTTGACTTATTTATTCAATTTGTATTATTATATGATAAACTAAGCAAGTCATTATAGTGTGTTCCAAGCGACGAGGGGATAAAGAGGACGATCCTGGAGGAGGTGCGTCATTCTTTGTATACGGTACATCCGAGTAGTACGAAATGCATCGAGATTTGTGTGAGTCCTTCTGGTGGAGTGGCATGAAACGGGAGATTGCCCAGTTCGTGGAGCAATGTCTAACGTGTCAGTAGGTGAAAACTTAACATCAGAGGTCAGTAGTGTCACGACCTGCTTATTTTTTCATATTTTTTTTAAAAAAAATATCAACATCAATCAATACCACACATCACACATTCCAGCTCAGCAGGTCACAATCCACCTGGACCGGTGGGTACCAGGGATATATCAGAGTATTTATATATATATATATAGCAGAAGCCTAAGCAGTAGAAAGCATATAACCATATACAACTCATCACAACATGCATTACAACACCAGAGTTACTATAATCACTGTATCTCCTATATACATCTCAAAAATCACATCTAGGGACAATCCCCACAAAAACCTAACTGTCCCTACAAAAACTTACCCTTCGTAGAGGGCAAATAAACAACTTTATATCAGCGGGGCTTTTCACGCTCTCCTATCAGGGGTTCCTTAAAAATTTGTAAGATTAAGGGGTGAGACACCTCTCAGTAAGGGAAATAAACTAATACCAGTGTGTGACAACATGAGTATTCTATGTTCTACATATATTGTACATAACATACTCAGTAACTGTTTATCAAATCTGGGAAAACATACATATATCATCAAAATATGGCAGAACATACTGCATTTTCATAATCATATTTCATCTCATATAATAATAATAATAATAATAATAATAATAATAATAATGACATAAAACATTCCTGGTAGGTTAGCTGACTGTTGTCATGTATTACCCCCACATGACTGGGTTGTGTGGCTCGAAGGCGGGACCTGACAATGGTTGGCCGACCATTACCAAGTCAATAGTCTAGTCTGTAGGTCCGATGAGTCTGCCAGACCTGGTCCGTACACCAGGGGCGATAACAGCACACTTCTTGAAAATAACCACATCGACCATCCAATCTCACACCACTCCGTACAGCGGCGTTAACACAAATATCATGATCACGAAGACCATGGACACATAGCAACGGTACCGTGCAAGTGCTAGCCTAAACCAAGCCAACCAGGTTCTGATATCATATACATATACCAAAACCGTGATACATAAATATCTCATATCATTAATTACCAAACCAATCATATCAATTTGCACATACACGTATATCATGAAAATCATCGGCTCGTACGCCGGTATTACACATTTTATCATAGCTCGGCTCGTACGCCGACAAATCATAGCACAGCTTGTACGCTGGCAAATCACACACATAGCTCGACCCGTATGCTGGCAAACCATAGCACAGCCCGTACGCTGGCAATCACATACATAGCTCGGCTCGTATGCCGGCAAACCATAGCACAGCCCACACGCTGGCAATCACACACATAGCTCGGCCCGTACGCCGGCAAACCATATCATAAAAATCTCGGCCCGTACGTCGGTTTTCTCGTCATAAAAATCCATATCATCCATATTCTCAGAAAACAATATTTCACAACATTTTATACTCATGCCACACAAGCGGATTTTCACATATTCAATCATACAATCATTTTCACAGTATTTTGTAAATATAAAACATATATATATAAATATATATACATTTTCCGCAAATCAAATGCTAAATATAAATACATACATTTTCTCAAAACAAACAAACTTAGTTTATCCCCTTAACTGATTCTTGCAAAGCTCCTAAGAAAATCTTCCCTACACCCGCAGGGTTCCCAACTCAACACCTTGAAAATGGAAATTCCCAATATTAAACTTCAATATTTTCATGCACACAACATTTCTTATAACTAGTGCAAGACCAAATATGACTTAAAAAGTCTTACCTTAACTCAGGGATGATTTCCAACTTCGTTTTCCCAACGATTTGCTTTGACAAACTCGTAGAGAACTTCGCCAGGAGTATCGTGGTAGCTTCAAATCTTCGATCCAGCGAGAAACGAGCCCAAAATTGAAGAGAGAGAGAGAGAGAGGGAGAAAACCAAAGAGGAGAGATTGAAGGTGAAGATAACTTAATTAGGAAGTTAAAATTCGGATTTCCCATATTTATAGAACAAGGAATTTCATCGACGAGCCCGTCCTTCATCGACGAGTCCTTCACACATTTCGTCGATGAATCTGCTCCTCGTCAATGAAATTCAGTCGGCTCAAAAACCCCTTTCGGTATTTTCTCATCGACGAGTCCCATGTGTTCGTCAATGAATTCTCTTAAGCCTTCGTCGATGAACCCCCAGTATTCGTCGACAAAGTCTTTCTGATCCCCTTTTTTCGTTTTTCCTCCTAAAGTTCAATTTCGTCGACTGCTTCCTTTTGTTTCCGGCTTCCATTTCCCTTTTCCTTTTTATTTAAATTACATTTTTATTCGGGTCATTATAGGCAGGGCCGTTGCAGCCATTGAGTATTTTGGAGTGGAAATGGGAGCATATCTCCATGAACTTTGTTATCGGGTTACCACCAACACTATACGGGCATAATGCCATCTGGGTAATCGTGGACAAGTTGACTAAATCTGCTCATTTTGTATCATTGAAGGTTTGCTACTCTTTAAGTAGGCTAGCAAATTTGTATGTGCAGGAGATAGTTAGAATGTACGGGGTACCAGTGTCCATTGTTTCAGATTGAGACCCGAGATTCACTTTTCGATTCTGGAAGAGCTTATAGGAAGCACTGGAGACGAAACTTACTTTTAGTACAACGTTCCACCCCCATACTGGTGGACAGTCAGAAAGGACGATACAGATCTTAGAGGATATGTTACGGGCTTATGTATTAGATTTCAGTGGTAGTTGGATTCAATTTCTACCATTAGTGGAGTTTGCCTATAACAACAGCTTCCAGGCTAGTATTGAGATGACACCATTCGAGGCATTGTATGGTCAGAGGTGTTGGTCTCCTCTATACTGAGATAAGGTCGGTGAACTGCAGATATTGGGTCTTGAACTCGTATAGCGAGCTTCTGAAAAGGTCAGATTGATAAGAGATAGGATTAAATTAGCTTAGAGTAGGCAGAAGAGTTACGCAGATGTTCGCCGTCGTGAGTTGGAATTTGAGGTTAGGGGTAAGATATTCCTAAGAATCACTCCGATGAAAAGGTTGATGAGATTCGGGAAGAAGGGCAAACTGAGCCTGAGGTCATATTAGATCATTCGAGGTACTATAACCAGTGGGTCTAATGGCCTACAGGATTGCACTACCCCCAGCGTTCTCAAGGATCCATGATGTGTTCCACGTATCTATGTTGAGGAGGTATGTGTCGAATCCGTCGCATGTGATTAGTTACGAATCTTTAGAGATTGGGGATGCTTTGGCATATGAGGAGATACCCATTCAGATTCTGGACAATAAGGTTCATAAGTTGCGTACCAAGGAGATACCATTAGTGAAGGTACTGTGGCAGAATCACGCGGTTGAGGAAGCTTCTTGGGAGTTAGAGACGAAAATATGCCGGAAACATTCACAATTGTTCTAAGTAGTAGTTTCGATAGTAGGATCGGTATGGGTATGTATGTATGTAATATTCTACTATTGTAGTAATGTCGTATAATTAGTCTCTAGGAGAGTTTGGTAATATTGTGAGCTCCCTAGACAGTGTATGTATGTAACCACGGTATTTCTCTGCCATAAGTGAGGGTATGTATGTATTTGGGATGGGGCTGCTATATGGGTGGTCGCCGGCTTTTTCTATAGTCGGGTATGCTTTTGGGTATATAGTTGGGTTGGTAAAAGAGAGATTACAAATTTTGATGACGAAATTTTTTTAAGGAGGTGAGGTTGTAATGTAACGACTTACTTAAATATTCATATAATAAAACATAATTAATAACAAAGTCAACCTGAACCCATGGGTATCGGGGACACCTGTCATACACAGCGGAACCTAGGCAGCAATAAATGTAAATCACATTCATTAACCATAAATCACATAATATCAGAGTCTACTATATTCCCAAAGATACTGTATTTATATACAATCTCCAAAACATCAAAATAAACTTAGGATCTTATAAAAAAAATCTTCTGATCCTATATCAAAACTTACCCTTCTAGCAGGGAAGCTCAACTCACTTAGCGGCCGCCCTAACCCGCCGGTCTCTCTGGGTTTCCTGAAATAATTTTAAACTTAAGGTGAGACACCTCTCTGTAAGGGTAGATAAATTAAAATCAGTTGTGTGAAAATATGAATATTTAATGTTGTAATACATATACCTTACATTTCACATACCATAAAACATAAATTATGATAAGGTTAGATAAACACATAATTTCATACTTCCAAGTAATCAGACTAATCATGTATTATCTGATATAATCTATAATACTGAAAACTACCCTGCACGAATAGCTAGTTGTTGTCATGTATTACCCCCCATGACGGGTTGTGCAGCCCGAAGGTGGGACCCGACAATGGCTGGCCGACCACTGCCAAGTTAAAAATGTTTGTAAGTATGATAGGCTCGCCACACCCTGGTCTGGACTGCTAGGTGGATGTTTACAACTCTACACTAGAAGCCACATCGACTATCCATCCCCCACCCCCTCGTGGGGTGGTTAGCACCAATCTGAACATAGGTATCTGATCTATAAACTATGGTACCGTGCTCCTGAAACTGAACTAAACTAACATCCGGGTTCTGATAACATATAGAACATAAACATATACTGTTTATCATAAATCAAATAATAACATTTTCTGAATCCTACATTAACATAATGATTACGGCCTTGCACCAAAAACATGAATAAATGCGGCCTTACACCGAATAACATGAATAATTGCGGCCTTGTGCCAACCATCAATTACGGCATTGCACCGAACATATCATATACTATGAAATCATAATTTATCGTGTTTATCATGTTATTCCTGAAAATATTTGTAAACATGCTTTATTTTGTAAACCTAACTTAACATGGTATATTACACAAATTGAATAAAACCATATATTCCGTTCTGAAATCACATTTCCTGTACAATTGCAGTATTTTCCCAAACTTACATTTTCTCAATTATACTCATATATAATCATCACATGCTTTCTGAAAATTATTCTATGATTAAATAATGGTAATTTCAATGAAAAATAACTATTTTAATTTATCCCCTTACCTGGCAACTGAAAAGCCCCTCTATAATACTGGTCTTACACCCATAGGAAACCCTAAGCAGTACCCTGAAAATGATAATTCTCATAACTAAACTTTAGTATTTATTTGAATACATCATTTCCTTCAACCGTGGAAAGACCAAATTTCGAATAAAAAGCCTTACCTCAACTCGATGATGAATTTCAACTTGCTTCCACCAATGATCTGCTCCGGCAGATTCGGAGAAAACTTCCCTAGGACCATCATGGTGGCCTCAGATCGTCGATCCAGCGACTAACAGGGCCGAAATCGAAGAGAGAAGAGGGAGGAACCGTAGAGAGGAGAGAGAGAGGGTTAAGTGTCAAAATTCTGCTGGTAAAATGAAGTTTGGCCTTTTTATACACTGGCCCTCGTCGACAAGCCACGTCACCTCGTCGACGAGGTCAAGAGACAATTCGTCAACAAAATTCAGAGTCGCCCAAATATCCTCTCAGTATTTTCTTGTCGATGAAACATACCCTCGTCGACGAGACCCTATGTTATCCTCGTCGACGAATCCCCTGTATTCGTTGACGAGTCTTAGATTAAATTCCTCAGTTATTACCCACAAAGTGCACTGTCATGGATGAACGCCCTCCTTCTGTTTCTGTTTCCATTTCCCTCGCTCTTTATTATTTAAATACCATTATTCTTTGAGTCATTACATGTAAGAACCCGATCTGAGTAACATAGACTAAATAGGTAAGAAAAGGGTAAAAAGGTAAATTTAGCAGGCTTCGTTGACGAAGCCATTGTTCTCGTCGATGAAGGCCCTTATACTCTTCGTCGCCAAAATTCAGAGTCTCATCGACGAAGAGATACCGAACAAGTTGTAAAATATCGGAAAAGGGTTCGTTGCCGAAGGAGCCATTCGTTGACGAAATATGTGGATGATTCGTCGATGAAGGTGACGTTTCGTTGACGAGGTTGGTCAGATCAAATGGAATATATATATATATATATATCCTCCTTTATTGCTTAGTTTCTAAGAAAGCTAAAACTCTCTCTCTCTCTAGAACCAGCAGAATCTCTCCTTCTTTCTTCGATTCTTCGCTGTTCATCACTTAATTCAATGATCCGATGTGAGCGCGTGGATCAGGGGAGGAATCTCTACATTTTTAGCGGATCATAAATTTGTTTCGAGGATTTTCAGGTTTTGACCCAAAACCAAGGTAAGAGTCTGATTTCAGTTTTGTGTCGGTATATATGTAGTAGTAAGAATTATAGTAAAGTATAGTTCTTGGATATTTAGGATTTGGGAACTCGGTTCGTAGTTTTGGAGCCATAGAATTCGTATTTTAGTATTCGAGAAAAGGTAAGGGATTATTTATATAAGTTATTTTTGAAATCGGAATCAGTAAACATGTAGTTTACGATTGAATGTATGTTTTTGTTACTTATTTGGGAAAATCTATCGGATAAAAATGCGGGATTTTTGGGTTACAGTTTTTGAGAAAATTTGGGGTTTCAAGTATCATTTATTATTTCAGTTGGAAAATCAAATGTTGTATAAAATAGTAGTAATGAGATGACTGTACATGTATTTGTATCAAATTGTATTTCTCAAATTGAAAACGATATGATTGTTGTGCACTCAAATAAGTGTGGAATGAACTGTTGTATGTAAAATGTTCTAGGTTTTGGAAAACAACTAGAGGCGGTTAATTACCGTACGCTGATGGGTATAGGAACATGAGTTCCAAAATTGTTCCAGGTTTTGTGAAATTTTGCCACGTCTCGACTAATTACCGTGGGCATATGTCATGTCTCGGCTACATACCGCGGGCAAGAGTGTTCGGCTCTATATTTGAGGGTGTGAAATATCGCCTGCTTGTTCCAGCTGGTCATCGATGATTGTGAGTGGACACCGTATTAGCACGATATCGCTGTGAGGCTTTGGTTATTGCAGGATATCAGGTGCTTGAGTGTGACGACACTAACCATATGTTTGGTATCGTATGTACTGGAACTGGATTCTGAAAATACAGGAAATGCAAGGTATCAATTGCCATGGCTCAGTCCACCAGATCAGAGAAACTCTGAGTCATCAATGCCACCACCTGAGCGCGTATCCCCGACCTCAATCCTTTCTTAAACATTCGGGCTTTCAGTGGCTCGTCCAAAACCATGTGTGGAGCAAAACATGATAACTCCACAAACTTGGCCGCATATTGTTCCACCGTCATGCACCCCTGAGTCAAGTGTAGAAACTCCTCTCCTTTCGCCTTTCGGGTGCCAATCGGGAAGTATTTGCCAAAGAACACCTCATTGAAATGACTCCAGGTAATAGATGTATACCCTGGCCGCTGCTCCTCCACCAGTTTTGCCAACCTCCACCATATCTTAGCTTCCCCAATCAGTTTGAAGGTGGTGTATTATACCTTATGCTCCTCAGTACAGTGCATAATAGTCAGGAGTTCCTCCATCTCCTGAATTCAGTCCTCAACTACGATCGGATTTGCAACTCCTTCAAAAGCCAACAGATTCGTTTGGGTGAACTTCTGAAAAGTGCAGCCTCCAACTGCCAATGGGTGACCCTAATCTCTCCGAGCTTCTTTCCTAGGATGACATGTTATGCTACGCAGCACTGCCGTAACATCAACTTCATTCTCACTGGAGGTATCCACATGTAAATCTACTCCAACATCAACGCCCTTCCCCCTAGGATCCCTCGTGAAGACAAATTAGAAATAAGCTTGTAATTCCTCGTTTATCATATCTGAAACAAGTTTTAGCACACAAACTTACAATAACACATAAGTTCCAATCCACAATTCATTCATATCATCTCAATACAGAGTCATAACACCAACACAACTACGCGCTCAACCGACCTATCATTCCAACTTATGTGCCCAAATTCCAGTTTCTCAACCCATAAACGAAACCATTAATGGATTTACCATAGTTTTCCAGAAATCATCACCTATAGAAAAATACAGAAAACCATCAAGGGATTACTGTCTCCAAGTTTCCAAACCCCTATTCATCATAACCTACCCACTCTTATCCCTACCCTAACTCGAACCTATGCTCTGGTATTCATTATCCTTAAAAGTCCACATGACCGTTATGCTCTGATACCAATTGTAACGCTCTATACCTACCAAGTGGGGTCCAGGGGTCACGTGTCACATACACCTGCTTCTGATACCATACACCACAATTATGCAGCGGAATTAAAACATATAACCTCAAATTCAAATACCAGAGTCAACCTATATACATATATATACCCTATAAACATTCATCACCATTCGCTTATATTACATACTGGTATTTAAAAAAAAAAAACATAAACTTACATAACTTGTTTATATAGACTCTCCAAAATACTCAAAACTTTACCCTGCCCGAGTCCTAAACACGACCTCCTAATGGACCTGAAAATATAATCATCCACTAAGATGAGACACATCTCAATAAGGAAGAAGAAATCATAGCAGCGTGTGCGGTAGAGTGTTTAAATATTACAAAATATATATTTGTTTGCCATTCACCATCAACCGTAGCTAAGAAACACATCAATAATATCAATATTGGCCTCTGATTTCATACTCATATCTAATATGCATAAATATTGGTTTCTGATTTCATTCTCATATTCATAACTATTTTTAATAATATTACCTGAGAATAGGGAAGACTACCCGCCCATACAAGTAGCTCCCCTCTGCTCTAATACCAGTATTAGGGCACTCACCTTACTCGGTAAGCCCTTGGGCTATGTATATAGACAAAGTCTCTAAGAATAAGGAAGATTACTCACTCATACAAGTAGCTTCCCTCTGTTCTAGCATCAACTGAAAATACCAGGGCACTCGCCTTTCTCAGCAAGCTCTTGACAGAAAGTATCTCATCATATCACATTCCATATAAACGATACACGGTCTACACAGAACTGGTTCACGCAGGACAAACATCATCACATGGTCCATATAGGACTGGTCCACACAAGACAAACATCATCACATGGTCCACACAGAACTGGTCCATACAGGACAAGCATCATCACATGGTTCACACAAGACTGGTCCACACAGGGCAAACATCATCACATGAACATAACGTGGCTCACTAAGGCACCACTAACCACCCGTACAAATTCCCATGACCTACCCGTAGTATATCAGTAGAACAACCTCATCTGTCCTGCCAATAATCTACCCTAATATATAATGATAATATACGAACTCCTCAAGCCTGCCAACGTATATCGTGATTACATCTAGGCAATATAACGAACTCCTCGGGCCTACCAACGTCATATTGTGATACACATGAATAACCACAAAAAAATCCACACACGCATATCACATTATTTGTAACGTAGCAAACACAAGCAACAGTATTCACAATCAATCCGCATTCATCACCAATCAGTATTCAGATCATGCCAGAATCCACAATTAACCATTATTCTCAATCCAACAGTATATTCCATCATCCTGTTCTTACCCCAGCCAATTAAATTGTAAAAAAGTTGTATTCCAGCCACACTATTTTCTTTTCACTATATATATATATATATATATATATATATCAGAAGTTAATATTTTCCTAAATGTTCAGCTGTTCAAACAAATCATACTTAAATATATATCTTTTATATTCTCAAAGTAACCAGTTTAAACTTTAATAAAAATCCTACTATAATAAATTTCCCCTTACCTTTTCTTCTAAACTATGCCTGCGAAAACCCCAAAATGACGCCGACGGTACTCACCAGGACCCTAATTCAAAAAACCCGAGCTTATCAACCCAAATTTCAACAAAATGTTATGTTATCACTCCCTAAACCCTATACATTCCATATTAACAATATAACTTAAAATATCATACTTACCCTGATTTCGGAATGATTCTCAAACTCCTCAAACTGAAATTTTGTTATGGTTAAGTTGTAGAGAAACTCTCCAGGATCAACGTGGTAGCTTCTGATCGTCGAACTAAGGAGAAATAGGCTTGAAATCGTAGAGAGAAGGTAGAGGGGACAAATTTTAAAGAGAGAGACAGAAGAGAAATGTATTCCTCGCTAAAATTTTGATTTTTTCCTATTTATAAGCAACTTGCCCCACGGCCTCGCCGACGAGCCCAAGAATACCATTCATGGATGAATCCGGGAGCTTGTCGACGAAATTCAGAAATATGAAAACCTCTATCGATAAGTCCTCATCGATGAGACATGCATACTCGGCGACGAGGCTTAAAATATTGCTCATCGACAAGAAAATCAAGTTCGTCGACGAGCGCTTGCTTATTACCATTTAAAATTTCTTTTCCATTTCTTCTATTTCCCCCTTTACCTTTTATTTTCTTTCTTTATTATTTTAAATAGTTAAAATTTCCTGGGTCGTTCCACGAATGACATGATTAGAAACTTGTAGTGGCCATACCTAGTTCGAAAAGTAGTCTTTACCACATCCTCGGACTTAACCTTCACCTGATAATACCCTGACCGTAGATCGATCTTAGAGAAGACATGCGTTCCCTGCAGTTGGTTAAATAGATCATCTATACGAGGCAACATATATATGTTCTTAATTGTTACCTTGTTAATCTCACGGTAGTCAATGCATATCCTCATTGAACCATTTTTTTTTTTCACGAACAACACTAGAGCTCCCCAAGGCGAAACACTGGGTCTGATAAAGCCTTTATCCAGTAGTTCCTGCAACTGCTCATTCAAATTTTAAAGTTATGTTGGATCCACCCGGTATGGAGCTCTAGAAATCGATACCTTTCCTAGTAGCAATTCAATAGTGAACTCCACCACACGATCAGCAGGTAAACTAGGTAAGTCTTCTAGGGAATACATCTGGGAATTCATTAACCACTCGGATATCCTAGAGCTTTAACCCATCCCGCGGTGGCTCCTTTACACATGCTAGGTACCCTTGACATCCATCCAAGAGTAACCTTTTTACCTGCATTGACGATAGAATCTGTGGCGCCGAGCGCACGCACGATCCCACGAACTTATACTCCTGTCCATCCGGAGGTCTGAACACTACCTTTTTCCGATTACAGTCGTTGACAACAAAACTGGAGGATAACTAGTCCATCCCTAGAATAACATCAAACCCGTACATTTTGAATACCACTAGATTCACCGGTAGCGTCCTTCCCTGAATTTCTATAGGATAATCCCCCAACTTCTTCCTACATATCACCATACTCCCCGATGGTGTCGTCACAGACAATTTCGCATCCATCACTTGGGTTTCAACCCCACACAATTTCATTAAATTTGCAGATATAAAGGAGTGGGTTGCTCCATAATCAAATAAGACAATGACTTTATTTGAAAGCAATAACATGGTACTTGTCACCACATCGCCCGCGTTCTCCGCATCGGTAGGGGTAAGTGAGTAAACTCTCGCTTGAGTCATGTTTCTCTGCAAACTTCTCCAGGGCACTAGTTACCTCCCCCATATTGATTTAGTGCAGGTGTAGCACTCATCGACACACAACAGACTCATGCCACGTGGCCCTATTCGCCGCAACAGTGACAGTTACCCGTGAACGACTAGCACTCACCCTCATGCCACCTATGGCACCCGAAACACCGTGCTCCAAATGAATCCCAATGTGGACCTCGTGGTTCCACCTCCTGCCATTTACTAGCACTGTAGTTATTCTTCTTCCACTGCCCCTAATAAGCACCAGTCTGAGAACTAGAAGGCATTGGCCTCTTCTTCTGATCCTGGACTGCCACTTCCTCTTGAAGACTAGCTTCAGCCACAGTGGCTTTATCCACTAGTACAATGAATTCCCGAATCTATACGATTGCCACCTGCTTACGGATATCCTTCCTCAGACCCTTCTCGAACCTCCGAGTCTTCTCAAACTCATTCGATATCAAGAATAGAGCAAAATGAGATAGCTCGATGCACCTGGCCGCATATCTCTGCACTGTCAAGGTTCCTTGGGTCAGACTTGAGAACTCATTTGCTTTCACATCTCGAGTGGAAACCAAGAAGTATCGCTTGAAAAATACCTCCTTGAAACGGCTTTATGTCATATTTGAAGGCCCGGTCCTCTGCTCCTCTAGTAGACTCATAGGCGTCCACCATCTCTCAACTTCACTTGCTAGTAGAAATGTAGCATTGAGAACCCTCTATTCGTCTGTGCAGTGCAAAACTTTCAGAATCTTCTCCGTCTTCTCTACTTAGTTCTCGGCCACTATTGGGTCAGATCCTTTAGTGAACGTCAGAGAATGCATGTGGGTAAATTTCTTGATAGTGCAACCCGAAGTAGTAGGTGGACGTTCCCATCCCCTAACACTCTGCCCAATCTCCCGCAAGACCTGCTCAGTCAAGCCTCGAGGCATGGCAGGAGACCCATCGCTCGAAGTCCCCTCCGAGCTACCGTCCAAGTTGTTATCCTTGGGCTCTATTCCGAAAACAGGATAATAATAGATTAGTATTCCTATGTCATAACACAATTAACACAATCCTTGTAAATAATCATGTTAACATCTAAACTCTAGGGTCCAGGTCTGCCTCACCGCACCGACACAAAACTATCAATGGTTTGTCATGGTTTTACTGAAATTGTCATTTTATGAAAAACACATAACACCGTCAATGAATCCTTGTCTAACTACAAGAAAACCCTCGACCTATTCTACCCATATCTCAATCTGCCCATTCCTCACATTCCTATACTCTGGTATGTTCACCTAATCTAGCCTAACCAAGTCTACAAAACCTAACAATCTGGTTAGCTCAGATACTGAGCTATCACGCCCTAGGGTGTGATCTGAGAACCTAACCAGTATCTGTATCATACAAACATCCATGATACCAATAAATATAAGGGTCCAACCCGATAGGGCTCACGGATACCCTACTCATAACCACTATTCACATGAATAACGCAGTGGAACATATTTCAACCTATTACATTCATTCATACCAGAGTACTAAGTCTGTCATAATACAAAACATCAACCCAAGGTATCCAAAATAATTCAAAATGACATCCTGGCTACAGTTTAGTACTCACAACAGTACTTACAAAAATTAACAGAATACTACCCTCCATAACCCTCTAGAATGCTAGGTCCGGCTACCTGAAGGACCTGAAACAAATTTGTATGATTGGGGTGAGACACTTCTCAGTAAGGGAGAATTAGGTTATATCAGTGTGTGGGCACATGAGTGTTATTCCAATAAGAAACAAAGCATTTAGCATTTCCAATATTTTCACAAACAGTTCCAGTATATTTCACAATTATCGATATAATCCGGCAAACCAGCATGTCATTATTGACCCATGCTATTGAACCGGTATTCCACAACCCTCGATATTATCCAGCAAATCGGCATGTCATTATTGACCCCACGGCATTGAACCGACGTTTTAGTAACCATAATTCGGCAAACCGGCATGTCGGTATTGAACTAGCACAAATCTAGTGTTTTCACACTCTTCGGCATAAACTGGCAATTTACGACCATCGGTATTAACCCAACATGTCTTAGACCCCACAGTATTAATCTGGAATGTCTAGACCCCACCAAATCGAACTGGCATGTCATCATTGACCCTACGTAATGAAACTGGCATGTTAGTAACCACCATTCCTGAAAACAGTTTGGAACTCCAGCTCCTTTATTTCATTTCAAACACATCTCATCTCAACCATCACAAAATATCCTCTCATGCCACACCTATTTGGATAATTAAACAATCGTATGATAATTGATCCGAAAATACAGTTTAACATAAAATAAAGGTACGATCATCTTTATACTTTAGTTTTATTCAAATAAATGATTTTCCAAAAAAAAAACAAAGATGACACCCAAAGCCCTAATTTTCACGAAAACCGCACACCCGAAAAATCGGCAATCTCACTCGGTGAAATTTTCTAAACAGGTAACCAAAACATCCGTATAAACATAACCTACAGTTCAACCAGATCATATTTTAAAAATAACTAATATAAACAAATTGTAATGACCCGAATAAAATGATAGTTAAATAATAAAAGAAAAGGGATATGGAAACCGGAAACAAAAGGAGGCCGTCGACTTCGTCGACGAACGCGAAGGACTAAAGGAAAGGGGCTCAGCAGGGCCTCGTCGACGAATATAGGGGATTCGTCGACGAAGGCTTTAAAGATTTCGTCGACGAACACAGGGCTTCGTTGGCGGGAAAATACCGAGAGGGGTTTTGAGGCAGCCTGAATTTCATCGATGAATACAAGGTCTCGTTGATGAAATTTGTGAAGGACTCGTCGACGAAGAACGGGCTCATCGATGAAATCCCCTGTTTTATATATATATACGAAAATCCGGGAATTATTTCATTTTAAGAAACCTCTCTCTCTCTCTCTCTCTCTCTACGACTCTCTCTCCCTTCTCTTTTCGTTTTCGGCCCCACCAGTCGTCAGATCAACGATCCGAAGCTATCACAACGATCTTGACGGAGTTCTCTACAAGTCTGCCGGGGTGGATCGTTAGGGAAACGAAGTTGGATTCCATTCCAAACCCAGAGTAAGGCTTTTTACTTAATTTTTGGATTTGTGACAGTTGAAAGAAGTGTTGTACGCGTTAAAATATTAAAGTTTAATACTGGGAGTTTTCGTTTCCAGGGGTGTTGATTGGGAACGTTGAGAATCCTCCCTAAGTTGAGGTAAGGCTTTTAAGCCTAATTTGACTTAGTGATAGTTATAGAAAATGTTGTACGTATGAAAATACTGAACTTTAGTTCTAGTAAATTTCATTTTCAAGGTGTTGAGTTAGGAACCTTGCAGGTGCGGGGCAGTTTTATTAGGGGCTTTGCAGGAATCAGGTAAGGAAATAAACTAAGCTAGTACTGTTTTGGAAAATGCTTATATATATATGTATATATATATATATATATTTATCATTTGATTTATGGAAAATGTATATGTTTATAAATATATATGTTTTATATTTGCAAAATACTGTGAAAATGATCGTATGTTGAATATGTGGAAAATCTACTGTGTGGCATAAGTAAAAATGTTGTGAAATGCTGTTTTTCTGGGAATGTGGATGATATGGATTTTTATGATGGAAAATCGGTATACGGGCTGAGATGTATATATATATATATATATATATATATATATATGTGTGTGTGTGTGTGATTTGTCGGCGTACGGGCCGTGCTATGTGGTTTGCCAACGTACGGGCTGTGCTATGTGATTTGTCAGCGTACGGGCCGTGCTATGTGGATTGCCAGCGTACGGGCCGTGCTATGTGGATTGCCAGCGTACGGGCCGTGCTATGATAAAATGTGTAATACCGGCATACGGGCCGATGATTTTCATGATACACGTATATGTGTGAAATGATATGATTGATGTGAAAATGAATGATATGAGATATCTATGTATCACGATTTTAGTATATGTATATGATATCAGAATCTGGTCAGCTTGGTTTAGGCTAGCACTTGCACGGTACCGTTGCTATGTGTCCATGGTCCTCGTGATCATGATATCTATGTTAACGCCACTGTACGGAGTGGTGTGAGATTGGATGGTCGATGTGGTTATGTTCAAAAAGTGTGTTGTTATCGCCCCTAGTGTACGGACCAGTCTAGGTAGACCCATTGGACCTACAGACTAGACTATTGACTTGGTAGTGGTTGGCCAACCATTGTCAGGTCTCGCCTTCGGGCCACACAATCCAGTCATGTGGGGGTAATACATGACAACAACCAACTAACCTATCATGATTTTTTTATGTTATTATTATTATGATATGAGATGAGATATGTCATGAAAATGCAGTATGTTCTGCCATGTTGATTTATATATATATATGTTTTCCCAGATTTGATGAAACAGTACTAAATGTGTTATATGATATATGTTGAACACGAAATACTCATGTTGCCACACACTAGTATTAGTTTATTTCCCTTACTGAGAGGTGTCTCACCCCTAAATCTTATTAACTTTTTAGGAGCCCCGAATAGGAGAGCGGGAAAAGCCCCGCAGAATTAGTGTTGTTTTTCTGCCCTCTGCGAAGGGTACGTTTTTTATAGGGACAGTTAAGTTTTTGTGGGAATTGTCCCTAGATTCCATTTTTGGGATGTATATACGGAGAGATAGTGATTGTAGTACTCTGGTATGTGTTATGCACATTATGATGAGATGTATATGATTTTATACTTTCTGTTACGTAGGCTTGTGTTGTATGTTCTGATAAATCCTTGGTACCCACGGGGCCAGGTGGATTGTGACCTGCTGAACTGGAATGTGGAATATGAGATGTGTAATGTTGATATTTATTAATAGAAAAAAAAAATTTATGTGGAAAATATGCAGGTCGTTACACAAATCCCCTTACCTGTTCCTGAATACTGAATCACGATTCCAAATGGCTTGAAACAGCCACATGGATTCCCAAATCCTAAAACCGAAAGACCATAAGTTAATATCACTTTATTTAGTATAGATATACAAGTCACTAGGCTCATTTCGACCCTTACCTCAACTTTGGGGTAAAAGCCCGGAAATCCTCAAATCCAGATTCTACTTCATTGGACTTGTAGAGATTCACTTGCTGATCCATGTTGTAATGTTGGATTGTTAATTCGGGCAACGAGCTACCCGATATCTTAGAGAGAGAGAGAGAGAGAGAGAGAGAGAGAGAGAGAGAGAGTTATATAATAAACATAACTTAGCCCTTAAGTAATCTAAAAATATCTCCTTCAAGATATTTATATATAAATATATAAAAATATCTCCTCCAAGATTTTTTTTTGTTTGGGTTACTACACTAGGAATAAGGCAGAGATTGTGAATTTTATAGTGATATACTTAATGATCGCGTGATGGTTGAGAAATTTATTGTTGAGAACGATGGGGAGGGATGATTGTGAATTATGTGATGAGAATTATGATCATGTATTTTTTTAATTTATGTAAATTGCATTTTATGTTATAAGAACCTTAATGGACCAGTGGAAAGTTCGGTACTGTAGCTAGTGAGAAAGTCAGTGCAGCCACACTGTTGTGGAAGTGTAGGCCATGGAAAAATCGATTTGACCACAAAGAGTTGTTGTACCCTCCTAGAGCCCGGACCAGGTTGCGGTAAGCAAATCAAACTTGTAGACGAATTACTTTGACTTAACTTGGTGGTAGGCTAGTCAAGGTTAAGTTCATTATTCAGACTGCACAACCCGATCATGGGGATTATACATGATGATAGTCCAATCAGGGAGGTTCTTTTAGACATAATTGTAGATTTATATATATATATATATATATGGGCTATTATTGAGCCGAATGTTATAAACCTAGGGTAAATATATATTTTCAACTATACTAGTGTGAGCACAGTTTATAAACGTCATTTTCAGTTAAAGTTAAATTAATGAATGTGTTTTGCTTACACTAAAACTCATATTAGCCACACACTAATAATAATTTATTCCGTTTTATTAAGAAGTGTCTCACCCCAATAATTATTTCACATTTAAGGGTAAACAGGGAATCAAACTTAAGAGTTTTAGAGCGGGGTGTAAATAGTATTGTTAGGGTGAGTGTTTATATGAAACTTGACTAGTTATGCTTTTGTGTACCTTGGGATGTAATATTGTTTTTGGGAAAGTACCTATGTAATAATGGTTATGATTTTAGTACTCTGGTATGCTATTTGAGGTTTATTGTGTTTCTGTTGTTTGTTTTAAATTTTGAGATGAAAAGGTGCACCCTCGTACCCCACTGGGATTTAGGTAGTTACAATTGTGGTATCAGAGATACGTTACAGATGTGGTATCAGAGGTGTATGGTTTGGGGCGTTACAAAGATGGTCTTAGTTCAAGAGATCATAAATGTTATTACCATTTATGCTCTTAGGTCAAATCCAAGGTTTGAAATCAATGCTCCCAGATAGGGCGTATGAGTCTATTTGGATCAAGGATTTTGGTTGAGGAAATGAAAGAAAAGGAAAATAAGGAGGAAACTCATTTCCTCTTATATTTTCATTCTCATTTAAATACCATCAAAAATAAAAATTTGTTTTAATATGACTAAAAATAAATAAAAAACTAAATATTAATGATGTGCAAAATTAAAATTTTTTCTTCATATTTTGGTATATATATATTTATCTTATTTCTCATTTTCCTCGACAACCTAACATAAAAATGTGAACTATTTGATATTTTCTTTTAATCTCCATAATATTTTATGAGTTCAAAACGGGATCAAAAAGATAATTTTGAGAAGACATAGATATGGTACAAGGGATTTTTGGAAATAAGAAAATATTAATAGGAGTTGATTTGAATGAACACATTGAAAATGATACTAAAAGCTATGAAATGATACGTATAGGATATGAATACTGAGATAAAAATGATTCTCACTATATGATATTTAACTGTGCCTTGTCATATGATTGTAATAAAAGAGAGAAGAATAGTTGATAACCTTTAAGACATGACAAAATAAAAAAATATACTTAAAAAAAATTAATGCACTGAAGTCTTTTATACATGTGTAGGTAGTGTTGGACTTAATTGGATAGTATGCTTATTTTTTTTTCTTATATGAAGCCCATATATTCCACCAATTTTTTCTTTGCAAAAAATGACTTTAATAACCTTATTGAATTCATCAAATAATGTAAACAACATCCCACAAATTATATTATTTAATATCATAATAATTAATTTACTATAAATATAATAATAGCGTGTGATGTTACTGTGTTATCCCTTGTTCTCGTAAAATGCGAGATTATCATTATTTTACTTATTCATCCAAAGCAAACGTAAGGACTTAGCAATGTTAACACTTTAAAAGAGACAAGCTTTTGATCTCTAATGCACGTGGGATATTGACACGCTCTTGGCATGATCGACGACGTTAGGTATATTAAAGGACTTTTTGATATCATTGTAAACAATTATGAAAATGAAAATTAGAAACAAAAACTAAAAAATTAGAAAAAAATTAAAATAAAAAATCAGTATTCTGTTTTGTTAATATTTTTGGAACTAAAATAAAGTAAAAACTTGATTAAACAAATACTCATTTTTGTCTTTCAATCAAATAGTTACAAGATAAGATTAAACTAATATAATTAAGAAGTAATATAAATTAAAAATTTATAATAAAAATAAAAACATTATAATTATTACACTCAATAATTATATTTCAGAATTAATTTTATAAGAACAATCTTATTGTGCAATGACAATTGAAGTATAGTAAAATATTTTGCTAATAATTTTTATGAATTTTAAATTTTTTAAAAAATTATAGACCCTTTTATTTAAATTATATTTTAAATTCATGTGATTGTTTTATTTAAATTTTGATTAAAAAGTATGGAAAAAATGAGTGATTTAATTCAAAAATTTAATTATAAATATTAAAATATATTGACGAGAGGTTCTCAAAATAACTGAAAATTATAAAATTTAATTTAATTTTTGTTTACAAATAGATACAATCCATCAATAGAAGAAGACAATATAGACATATATATTTTCATAATTTATTTTTTGACTATATAAAAATAAAAATTAAAAATAAAAAACGACACCAAATTAGATATGACAAAATGGATAAAAATCCGTTAATCCAAACTGCATCCGACCCATTTTAACCGATTCATTATCAACCGCTTGCTAAATAAATTGAATATAATTTTTTATTTTTATATCTGCCTCCTTAGTGAGTCGGGTCGGATTTATCTGGCGGATACCAACATGCTTAAAAGCCTATTACTTATTAATCCATAAAAGCCCAACAGCCCACTGCTCAAGTGCCCAAGGCCAAATCCCAGTGCCCACACGTGACACGGCCCACAAGCCACTGTCGCCACACAGACGCAGCTGACAGCACCCAGCCCCGCTCGGCCCCAGCCACTCCCAGCCCCATGCCAGCCCAGTCCCACTGTCCCAGATTCTCAAATTGCCAGGCTCCAGAGCACAACGAGCCCTAGCCCTATTCCGGCACGAAACCCTTGGTCTTCCACACTTCGAACCAGCAGGAGCCCTTCGCGAGTTCGTCAGGAGCTTCGTGAGTTCGTCGTGGACCCTTCGAACCAGCAGCAGGAGCTTCGTGAGTTGGTCTTCCACAGTGCGAACCAGCAGGAGCCCTTCGCGAGTTCGTCAGGAGCTTCGTGAGTTCATCGTCGACATTTCGAACCAGAAGGAGCTCTTCGCAAACTCGTTTTCGAGCCTTCGTGAGTTCATCTGCTTCGAAGTTCGAACTTGTAAGTCTTCTTCTTCTTCTTCTTCTTCTTCTTCTTCTTCTGCAGATCTGCTTCTTCCGCGTCTCTGTTATTGCATATTAGGACATTACATATTTCTACAGAATTTTCTGCTTCTACATAAACAAGAAAAGAAGGTAGGGCAATGAAAATTAATTCTTTCGCTGGCCTTTATAATTCATAAATTTCATCTTCTCTTTCTGTTGGATGTTTTGGTGATACATGACATGGCTTTAACCAACTGCGGAAGCAGCAGAATGTAATGAATCTCCTAGTGTGAGCTAGATGATTGGATGAATTTCAATAAGAAAATGGAGTGAATGAAATGAATGGATGAATTTCAATAAGAAAATGGAATGAATGAATGAATATTGAATGCAATAAAAACGGAAATGAAGTTACAGGTTGGCTGGTTCGAGAGAGCCACTCTCCAAAGAAACAAAGAAACAAAACAGATTCCCAATTCTCTAGCTAACCCCACTATTCCCGCTGCTCCCAGTTTTATACCAACAACTAGTAACAAAAGCAACAATAAAGAAACTAACTAGTCCAAGGACTCAAATGGGCTTTGGCCCAGCGCCCAGCCCCAGTTATCCTCCGCTCACACGTGCACGCACGGACGCAAGCTTCCATTCAATCTGATTCACCTCCTGCGGACGCCAGAGTTTCCTTCAATCTGCCTCACTTCCCATATTACGAAGAGTCATCTCGGTCCACAATATTTCTGCCCAAGACCCACACAGTTCACCCAATGCCAGTGTCTTCCCCACTCCTGTTAACCATAGGTGGCCTCCAACGTCCTCCGAAGACACTCGGGTCTTCCTCCTACCTTATTCGAAATCAAGCCATAGCAATACCCTCCCCTCAAAGCACCTTGCCCACAAGGTGAGGAAACTGCTCCTTCAACGTATGATACCACTCCCACGTTACATCTTCCTTCTCTTGCCCCTCCCATCGAACCAGTACATCTGTTGCCAAAATTTTCCCCCTTCCCTTAATGCGTCTCTTTAAAGTCTCAGTAGTCGTACAAATTATTCGAAAGAATGTACTGTCAATGGAAGAATCATAAAGAAAAATGCCTCGAATGACCATGCACAGTTTATATGAGTATGGGATTGAAAAAAATGCATTTTTTTATGGCTTCAAGCACCTTCAACGTCACTTTCCAACGAACATCCTTTGCTTTGTATTCCCAAGACTCGTGATGAACTAAAACATATTGACGAGAGAATATGACGAGCAATGACAAAATCATTTTCAAAACCTGCATGGTGAACTCTCGCACTGAAGTAGTTAATGGGCAATAGTTGTCATTCTGCTCGCGGTCTATTAAAAGAAATTTTGCAAGTTTTCCAGAAAGCAACCATGAGGCACTTCTTGTAACATTACAGCCGACATCAAATGTATTCGTTGCTAAATTCACCTCAAATATATTTGTCTTTAGAGCCACTACAGTCACATGAGATGGTGAACATTTCAATATCTTTGCCAAAATGCTAAAACCCATGGACATTACAACACTGCCATGCAAATTAGGTGATAATTTTTTGATGAATGTGCATACAATCCCTACCACATCAACCCACAATTTTGTTTCCATCTGGCCATCTGTATGAGTTTCCGAAACAAGCAATGGGCTGCCAACATTTATCAAATTAACACATACAACTGTGTTGAAGGAAACTAGATGACAAAGCAGATTAAGAGTAACAAGGACTTCCTCATTGCTATCAATATGAAGCTCTTGAGTCAGGCGAAGAAGCAGTACAAGCACCCCAGATTGAGCATACTCCCATGAGTCCCACCATACAAGAGCAACATTTTGGTCAATTACTTTCAAAACATGGCCATGTGTTTCACTAGGAATAATCAAACCTTCAACTCCAGGATCGTGCAAAGGCAAATGTGTTTCGGAAATTCCAGAAGTATTATCCATCAAAGTATTGCTGCTAATCTCAAACAAAGATGATATACCAACGGATTTATCTAGAAAATTATACACACATTCTGCAGGCCAAGCTCCTTCAGAGAGGGCAGATAAAAGGCGAATAAATTCCACAATCCTGAATGGGAATTCACCCTCTAAATTCCAAAGAAGGCAGTGAATAGGCCCATCAATGAAGCTGTCCTTGTCCCAAGACTGCACACAAAGTAACTCCTCTCCTTGATAAACGCTACAAAGGAGGTCCAGAGTCAACTTGAGGGTATTATCTTCTACCTGATGATTGATCTCATAAGACGCTATGAATGTAAAAACAAATGTTCTCATAACACTTTTGTAACCAGCAACAGGTACATCAAAATCCTCCAATACATCACTTTGAAGGATCTCAAGAAAATTGTTCAATGATGCTGCCTCAAAAACTTGACGAACCAAACCTATATGGTCAATCTCCATTAGAAAATTAATTTCCTTTTTTCCTGGAAGTGATGAAATTAAACACAGAAACACTGCCCATGTAAGAATTGAAGGCCCAGCTTCTTTTGTTTGAAACACATCAAAACCAGAATTTATAGCATCCAACTCTTGCATATCAGTCACAGAAGACACAAAGGAACCTTGCGTGAACGGTTTTTCATCATGAATCATTTGAAGAAAATTGCTCAGGTCCAAGTTTTCTATAAAGATAGGTGAAAGTCGAACTTTGGCATGATAAATTGACAGTACTACTTAAGTGGATACTGCCAGCTTTCCACAGTTAAATGACCCAAATATGATTCCCTTATAAATTGAGCATAATTTTTTCCATTGCTCACTATTGCAACTGCAAAATGACTCATAATAAGCAAGGAGAAGATGTCCAATACCAAATTTTCTTCTATCAATATCTCCTCAACCCACAAAGTGAACAAATCAACATCCATATGTTCAGGATGGCTAGAAGATAGAGGGTTCTGGAGAACACAAGTTGCCTTCCAATCCATTAGAAACCAAATTCAGTACCTCCTTTTTAATGGCATTGTTTTCTTTGGAGCAAATTCCATGATATAAAGCATGCATAAAAATCTGCCTGGTGCATTCCACCGCTAAAAAGGAACGAAACAATAGACTCACAGTCAAAGCTGTAAAAATAGCCTTCACGTCCTCCCAACAAAAATTCAGCAATCGCGCAAGCCAATTGCTCCTCTCCAGTCCCTTTCGACCAAACTTCTCAGAAATCTCAGCGAACTACTAAAAAATCTCTTCATATTTCTCATCATCTTCATCCTCATAACACCCTGTTCCCCCTTAATCCACTTCCTCAACTATCGAAACCTTTAGCAGGAAGCATAGTAGTCAGAGGCGCAAGGCGAGACGAGGCGCAAAGGGTCTTTGAAGCCAAGGCGTTCGCTTCGTGAGGCGCACAATTATTAAAATGTTGTAAAATATCTATTTGGGGTAATTTATATATGAACATATGAATATCTAGTGATATTAGAATTTAAAATGCCAAAACATTCAATAAAAAAATTGGAAATTTAATAAAATTGCCAAGATGAAGCCCAAAAGCATCAACAATTCAACATAGTTCAACATCAAAAGAAAAGAGTACAATAAAAGATTTCAAAATATAAAATCTAAAAATCGTCCTCAATCATCACTCATCACTCATCATCAACTAGGTCGGTGAAGATATCATCATCTTCCTCTTGATCATTAGAATTGTTTTCTCCAACATTTTTTTCCTCTTCCGTTTCCTCTGCACTATCCACTTGGATTTCATTCTCATCTACAAGTTCCAACATTGTGGTCCGACCCCTACCAGTGGTTGCACTACTAGATGAAGCCCTTCCTCTTCCTTTAGACGATGATGGCATATTTGTACTTATTCTTGATCTAGTGTGATGCGGGGGGTTATTTAGTCCAGCAGCTCTAGCAACAGAATCCCAAGTCAAAATATCATCTTCAAACACAAGTTCATCATCCTCATCAAAATCACCATCCATCCTACCAATCAACCACTCATTACTATCATCAATGTCCTTCAGGAGGATGGGATCAATGGCGTCACGTTTGTCGTATCGACGCCTCAGAGTTCGATTATATTTCACAAATACCAAATCATTCAAGCGTTGCTGGGATAGCCTATTTCTCCTTTTGCTATGAAGCTGCAAAAAGTTTAAAGTAATATGGTTAATAATGATTCTAAAAAGCAGTAGATTGGTAGTTCTTGTTCTTTAATAATTAATCCATGATATACTAGTGACTTACATGTTGGAATATGCTCCAATTTCTTTCGCAGCCGGTAGCACTACACGTGAGGCTAAGAATTTTCACAGCAAACTTTTGCAAGTTTGGAGTTGTTGATCCATATGCCATCCACCATTGCGCTGTTATAAAATAAATTTTAAATGAATACCTACTAGGTAAATAGCAAAAATAATTTTCAAAAATGAAGAGGTAGTACAAATGCCACTTTACCTGGTGCTTTTGTCTTCCTTTGTCTCACTGCCAAACTAATTCCAAAGACGCCACTAGCGGCATTGTATTTTTCCAACTCATTTGAAACTTTATCTTGCATTTCAATAGTTGGCAGTAACCTTCCAATACATTTGTACAAACCCGTCATAATTTCTTCATCTTGCAAAATGTTGGGGTTTGAATAGAAAAATTCTGGATTCAAGTAGTGTGCAGCTGCATGCAACGGTTGATGGAGTTGGCATCCCCACCTCGTATCAATAATTTCAAATGCCTCCTTGAATTTATCCTCTCTCTCACCAAAAGCCTTAGCTATGGCTTCCTTAGCCCTATCCATTGCTTCATAAATATATCCCATTGCAGGCTTTCTTTTCCCCATCAACCAAACGGAGTACACGAACAAGTGGACCTGTTAACTTAAGAGCATAGACGATGGTACTCCAAAAAGTAGGCATCAAAACAATAGTAGCTGCTCTTTTGCCAGCCGCCTCCTTTGCCCATTTAGTAGTATTCCAATCTTCAGAAGTAAACATCTTCCTCAAGTTATTCTTTTGAAGATGGATTGAACGAAGGGTGATGAAGGCAGTTGCAAATCTTGTAACTGCAGGTCTTAGCAACTCCTTTCCTCCAGTGAATTGTCTCATCAAGTTGACAACGCCAACACGATTATAGATATAGCCATTCAAAAAAATTGCCCTTTTCAAAGTTGCATGAATTGAAGGCATCTTCCCAATATCCTCCAAAATTAAATTAATGCAATGAGCAGCACACAGTGTCCAATATAAATGTGCCTCTTCGCTTCCAACAATCTCCCTGTTGAAAAATCAAGGAATGAAGCCATTAAAATATTAAAATAAACAATATATACACTATAGAAAGTAGTTCTAAAAATAAGTTCTTACCTGCTGCAACATAGTTTGACGCATTGTCAGTTACCACTTGAATCACATTTGATTCTCCAATTTCTTCGACCATCTCATCAAGTAATCTATACATTCTATCTGCATTCTTGACAATATTAGAAGCATCAATAGACTTGATGAATACTGATCCCCTTGGAGAGTTCACTAAAAAGTTGATTATGTCCTTATTAGCAACTGAATCTCTCCAACCATCAGACATAATTGAGCAGCCATATTTTGTCCATTCCTCCTTATGGACCTTCAACAACTCTTTCATTCGACTGACTTCCTCCTTTAGGTAAGGAACTCTCACTTCATGATAGCTAAGTGGCTTTATTCCAGGACCATATTGTCCAATCGATTCAAGTGCCACTGCAAAGCTGCTTAAACGTACAGCATTAAATGGTATCCCCGCATCATACATCCACCTAGCAAAATCTCCCATTGCCTTTTTTCTAAGTTCTTTTTTGCACGCTTCATTTATTGATGTTTGCTTCATCTTCCCTTCTTTCCTAGCTTGAATCGCTTTCTTTGGATCGGGAGTAAAAACCAAGTCTATAGGCCCCTTCTGTTTTGGTTTCTTCAAGTTGGATTGGTATGATCTTTTACTTCCATCACTAGTAAACACTCTCTTGCCACGAATGTCAATTTCTTGAACTTCATCTTCTTCATCTTCATCGTAATGATCTATATCATCAAAGTCGGGCAATAACTCATTTTCCTCCTTTTCCATATCTTTCTTCAACATATACTCTTTAATCTCCTCACGTACATGAGCAGGGCACTTAGAGCATTCTTTCACATTTCGAAATCCTCCGACAATGTGTTGTTTTGCTTGAAATATTCCTCCCCTTGTGACTTTAGCACAAAAATTGCAAGTCAAATTATTTCTATTTTTTTGATCCTCCAAATGTGCATACTTCCATTTAAGATTTTAGACTTGGTATCCCGTATCCTAACTGAAAAAACAATGCATCATATATTTAAAATTTAAGACTTACATAATGCATTTCCAAACAAATTAAAACAGTACCTAAATTTCAATAAAAAGAATAAATGTTATGTATTAGTTATAATTTATAAACTTACATTAATTAAACTAAATATTATAAATTAAAAAACAGTAGCTAAATTTCTGTAAAAAAAATAAATATTATGTATTAGTTATAATTTGTAAGCTTACATTAATTAAACTTAATATTATAAATTAAAAAACAGTAGCTAAATTTCTGTAAAAAAAATAAATATTATGTATTAGTTATAATTTGTAAGTTTACATTAATTAAACTTAATATTATAAATTAAAAACAGTAGCTAAATTTCTGTGAAAAAAATAAATATTATGTTATTAGTTATAATTTATAAGCTTACATTAATTAAACTAAATATTATAAATTAAAAAACAGTAAGCTTACATATAAAGAAGAAGAAGAAGAAGAAAAAGAGCAGGCAGCAGTCAGCAGCACGCAGCAAGCATGCAGCAGGAAGAAGAAGAAAAAGAAGAAGAAGAAGAAGAGAAGCAGCAGGCAGCAGGAGCAGCAGCAGCAGAAGAAGAAGAAGAAGAAGAAGAAGAGAAGAGAAGCAGCAGGCAGCGGGACGCAAGCAGCAGCAGCAGCAGAAGAAGAAGAAGAAAAAGAAGAAGAAGACTTACAAAGGTTCGAAGGCTTAAAGACGATCTCCAGCTGGTTCGAAATGTTGAAGGCGACGTGACGAACTCACGTCGTGCTCGAAGGCAGTCAGACGAGCTCACGACTGCTTCGAAGGCAGGCAGACGAACTCGCGAGGGCTCCCGCTGGTTCGAAACGAAGTTGCGCAGGTCGTGCTTCTTCAAAATGTCGAAGATGAGCTCACGATCCTGGTCGAAGCTCGAAGACGAAGTCGCGAAGGCTTCCGGCTGGTTCAAAGGCTCGCAAACGAACTCACGAAGGGCTTTGAAGGGTCGAAAGGGGCTAGGGCTCTGTTCGTTTGAGTCGAATGAGGGGTAAGAGTCTGGCTTGGGCTATTTGTCTCCTTTAAATGGCTTAAAAATACACAAGGCGCGCCTCACTGCGCCTCGCGCTTCACTGCGCCTCGTCTCGCCTGGGGTCGCCTCTTGCAGGTCGCCTCACCCCACCTGGTATGAGGCGGCAGACTCATCGCCTCACTGTGCCTTGCGCCTGAGGCGCGCTTTTAACTACTATGGCAGGAAGCAATTTCAACCCTTGCAAAAACTCCATTATAGGGGGACTCTTGAACGAAGACATTCCTAAAGCCCCCATAGAACTCACTTTCGAGACACCCGCTGATGACTTCATCAGGGAAATCAAACCAAACACAAGATAGTGAGATTTTATGTGATTGCAGCCCTAGAACAGGCGCGAGAACCTCGTCTTTTTGGTCTCAGCGTAGCTCGGTGACTTGGCGAGCGCTTCTAGGGTTGTGAGTTGGTTTCCGTGAGCTCGCATGCGCTTTATCAGATTGACATCTTGATGAAATCCCTTTCCGCAGATCTCGTAGAAATGGATGTGCTCGACAAGCGACTCCATAGCGTAGAGCTCCACGATTTCGCACTGATCGTCACCGTCCATCTCATCAACCGCCTCCTCGTTGACTGCCTCACCCTTCATCGGAATCTTGTTTAGAGCACCGGAGGAGTTACTGATAAGTTCGCAGAGGATGATCTCCGCCCGGAACGCTAATGTCTCTGCCTCTGCTTTGTCTATAATGTGTTGCTCCCCATTGAAGCTCTCACGGTGTTGGTATCCGAACTCGTGGCTTGATGTCTCTCCTGGCCCTTCCTGGTCAAGTTTCTGCTTGTTGAGAAGCTTCACAGCATCGAAGAGAGCTCCCAACAGTTGAGTCACGGTGATGAGTAGCTTTTGCTGTTCGGCTTGAGTGATTTGCATCTCCTCCTGAGCTTTCTAATGCTCTTCTTGTGATCTCTTTAGGGCAGCAATGGACTCCAACATCTGGTTCATGCGAGTTCCCTCTCCCATGGTGGTCGGAGTTTGGTTCTGATACCAATTGTAATGAATCTCCTAGTGTGAGCTAGATGATTGGATGAATTTCAATAAGAAAATGGAATGAATGAATACTGAAGGCAATAAAAACGGAAATGAAGTTACAGGTTGGTTGGTTCGAGAGAGCCACTCTCCAAAGAAACAAAGAAACAAAATAGATTCCCAATTCTCTAGCTAACCCCACTATATCCGCTGCTCCCAGTTTTATACCAACAACTAGTAACAAAAGCAACAATAAAGAAACTAACTAGTACAAGGACTCAAATGGGCTTTGGCCCAGCGCCCAGCCCCAGTTATCCTCCACTCACACGTGCACGCATGGATGCAAGCTTCCATTCAATCTGATTCACCTCCTGCGGATGCCAGAGTCTCCTTCAATCTGCCTCACTTCCCAGATTACGAAGAGTCATCTCGGTCCACAATATTTCCGCCCAACACCCACACAGTTCACCTAGCGCCAATGTCTTCCTCACTCCTGTTAACCATAGGGGGCCTCCAACGTCCCCCGAAGACACTCGGGTCTTCCTCCTACCTTATTCGAAATCAACCCATAGGACAGAACTGTCCGTGGTTGTAATCTGTGCTAAATCAGTTGTTGTATTAAATTGGGTATGTTCTGGTTTATATACGTACATGTACGCAGATGCAGTATGCCTGTATGTACAGACATGGTCTCTTTCAGGATACTTCTAAAGACTACGGATATTTCATAACAACTGATATTTCACAACTCCCTATCCAGCATAAAAATCAATTTCAATGTTTGCGTTGAGAATTGATATCCATTTAAATTATATCATAGTTTAGCCTAACATAAGGAAAGAAAAAAAGTATACAGGCATGGCACTAGATTTTCAAAATCTGTTTAAAAAAAATGCTGAGTAGATTAGTGGGGATTTTCTCAATCCAGCACTTGTGCAAGCACTCGTTCTAATTATCAAATGAACAGAAATTCTTCAATATTGATTTCTTCAAAATTTCATGAACATTATATGTATGCATGGTGCCATATGCGTAAAATGGATGAGGAGTCATATTTAGCCTCACTGCCTTGGCTTCTGGGGAGCTTTGGTTCCTTAATTGGCAGTGGTTCAATGTTATGTGGGTTGTGCCAAACTACCTTAGTTCTCTTGTTCATGGCAGGAAAGGAGAGGATCAACAATAAATCGAGGAAGGTTTAGGCTGTGTGTTCTTGTGTTTCTGGAGGGAGAGGAATGATATTGTTAGATGGATAAATTGCATGGGAAGAAAGTTGAAGACATTGTATACACTGATTTGTTGTGAAACTTTTACCCTAGGCCTCCATTTTTGGTTGGATTCTTTTGATAATCACCCCCTTTTTGTCTGGTACTACGTCTTGGCCTGGTGCCGTTAATACTTCTCAACGCAATCCATTACCTTTATTTTTCTTTTACATGCTTCTTCCTCATTGTTCTACCTACCGCGAATTCATTCTGCAATTAGCACTCATGATAAGAGTATACTCCAATGCTTTGAATTAAACAAGACCTCAATTTATATTGGGTGATTGCTTTAAATTAAATCTGAACGTTGTGTTTAAATGCTATGTTATATATAAAGTACTCTCAGATGCTTTGTAGCTCAATCCAAGACACCCATTTTCTGTTTCCATTTGAAGTTCTTTTTGGGGTTACCTATTGATTGCTACTGTTTAATGTAATTTATTTATGTTTAAAAAAGTTTTGGTTAAACTCATTTTACCCAATATTGGTTACCTTTTATATTAATCTATGAATTATTTTATTGTGTGGTAATTTGTTTCTTTGAAAAATTATGTCGAAATAAATTATTAATAAAATTATATTTGAGAATGGCGGATTATTTGCCCATCCGCCATGAATTATCTGACCCAAAACAGCCTAATCCGCCACTTAAATGAGTCTAATATGAATTATGATTTTTTTACCTGATAATCTGCCTTATCTGTTACGGATTATCCGACCCGATCCGCTTTGCCAAGTCTACACTAAATAGATCCTAATTTTATTATTTTTATTTTTGGTTATTTATCGACACGTCTAGACACGCTTGTACAGAGGTCGACATGCTCAGGACACGTTTTCCAACCAAACGCCGCGTTTCACTTCCTTCCTTGGGCTATGCCACCCCCCCCAAAAAAAAAAAAACAAGGCAGAAGAGACAAGCAGGAGCTTCGTCGAAGCCCTAGCTTGACTCTCAACCACATCCCCCCCACTCCTTGCCGTTGAACTAGCCTCCCAACCTTCTTCGCCGGACATATCAGACGTCCTACCGTCTTCTCTTTAAGTCCGTTGAAGGGTTGAAGCCTTTTCTTTCTCGAAGGCTCGAAGACTCTTCTTTGTTCAACATGAGCCCCTCCGTCCTCCTTCCGACCCTCTTGTTTATCTACTTAACCTATTTTTTACTAGTTCGCACTCACAGGAACCATATCACGTGTCTTTGCTAGTCTGATTATGCAACTTTACCCACCCCCCATGTTTTTGTACCATTGTTTTTTCAAAAAATTAATGGTTGATGATATTGGTGTATTGATGTCAACAATTTAATACTAATATCAAATTATCAATACTATACTTTTATCATGTTGTGGAAGTATGGAACTTGGATTGCTGTTGTTGGTCTCTTGATTCTCTTGTTTAGTTGCTACTTGCTTAACATAGTTAACTTGATAAATGGACCATAATATGACATTAGTTACAAAGTACTATAATATTAGTTTGTTTTCATTTTTTTAATTGCTTGTGATTAGATTGAATTAGTTTGTTTTCATTGATGAATGATGAATGTGTTTTGAGTTCTTCAATATGAGTATTGTTAATTATTATACAACAATAACAACAAACCAAACTTAAGTCCCACAAGATGGGGTTGGCTATGTGAATCCCTTTTCGCAAACTTGTGGGATCATGGACAATTTTCTTTGACAAATTCAGAGTTATGAAATCCTTACTCACTATCGCATCCTATATTTTAGGTATATCCTTACCCCTTCTACTACCCTTAACAGTAACTCATTCATCCTCACAGACGTGCTATTTGACCTATGTTTTAGGTGCCCAAACCATCTGAGCCGCCCTCCCCTATCTTATCTTATATAGGAGTTATGCCTAACTTATAATGAATGTGCTCATTCCTTAATTTATCTTATATAAGAGCTACGCCTAACTTACCGCGAATATGCTTATTTCTTAATTTATCTTTTAACATTATACCACTCATCCATTTTAGCATTCTCATCTCAACAACTTTTATTTTTTGGATATGTTGTTTCTTAGTCGCCCAACATTCTTATACATATAACATAGCTGGTCTTATAGTTGTTCTATAGAACTTCCTTTTTAATTTTAAAGGTATTTTATGATCACACAACATGCTCAAAATGCTTCTTCATTTTACCTAACCTACTCTAACTCTATGCATTACATCTTCTTCAATTTCCCTTTTAGCTTGTATAATAGATCTAAGGTATCAAAATCTACTAGTGCTATTGATTTCTTCATCATCAAGTTCAACTTTGTCTCTAATATTCCTCTTGCTATGTTTGAAATTACATTTCATATATTTAGTCTTATTTCTACTCATCCTAATACCTCTAGATTCTAAAGCTTCTATTTAGTAATTCTAACTTAGATTCTACTCCACCCCTAATTTCATCAATCAAGACAATATCATTTACAAACAACATACATCAAGGAGTCTCATTTTGGATACTCCTAGTAAGTTTATCCATCATTGGAGCAAAAAGGCAAGGGCTCAAAGCAGATCCTTGATGTACACCTATTGTGATTGAAAATTTCCTAATCTCTCCACGTGTAGTCCTAATGTTGGCCATTATTCCAACGTACATATCCTTAATAACATTAATATACCTACTGCATACACCCTTGTCAATGATTTCATAATTCATAATTGAGCATGAATGATGTCTATTTCATTTAAATTGAAGTTACCTCAATTCAGGGTTTATTGGTGTTGAAATTGCACGTCTTACCTAGCCCCAAAAACAAGTAAAATTTTTATTTGAATCTCTTTTAGTTTGTTTAGATCTGGTTATATTTGATTTGGAGCCATCTTCTTGCTGAAAAAAAAGGGGAAAGAATTTGAGAAATTGGTATTTGAATCTATATCTGCAGTATCGTAACATGCTGCATAAAATGGAAGCTGAGGTTGATCACTATAGGGTTTTGGGATTACCTTCTGGTGAGGAAGGGGCAAAGCTCTCAGAAAAGGAGATTAAAACAGCTTATAGATCGAAGGCTTTGGAATTGCACCCGGACAAGAGACCAGATGACCCAAATGCTCATGCAAACTTCCAAAAGCTTAAATCATCTTACGAGATTTTAAAGGATGCAAAAGCCAGAAAATTGTTTGACGATCTACTCCGTGTCAAGCGTGAACAACAGCACCGCCAAACTCAATATGATTCCAAACGCAGAAAGATGGTGTCGGATCTTGAAGAAAGAGAGCGAGCGGCCTTTGCTCCAGACCCCATTGCAAAATCTCGAGAAGAAGAAGAAAGAATTGCTAGGCAGCTCAAGGAAGAGATTGCAAGAATCAGAGCCATGCATGCAAATAAGTCAGCATCTAAAACACCAATCTCAAAGAAAGAGACTGCAGGTGTAGGAAAAGAGAGCAGCAGGGTTGGCGATGGGGGCGGCTTGGATAAGGAGAAGGTACTCAAGGTGTCGTGGGAGAGGGTTGGTGAGGACTATGATGCTAAGAGGTTGAGGGAATTATTTGAGAAGTTTGGAGGGGTTGAAGATGTAGTGATCAAGAGTTCTAAGAAAAGAGGTTCAGCAATTGTTGTTATGGCGTCTAGAGATGCAGCTGTGAGTTTATGATTAGATTATTGACTATATTTAAAGTATATTGATTGTTGGACTAAAGAGTTTATCTACGGCTAATGTTAGCTGTCTATTGTGCTTGATAGGTTGCTGCCACAGGGAACGTATTGGGAGATGTTTCGAATCCTCTCCTTGTCCTACCTCTTCAACAAGCTGTAACAAAAGAAGTTCCTAGTGTCCCAGAGTTTGTGGAACACAATCACTTGAATAACCTTGTTGGGGCTGGATATCAAGCATTTGAAGATTCTGTTTTGAAGAAACTCCAAAAGGTTTGAAATTTGTTGTGTGTTATTCTTGATTCTTTGTTGGACCTGGTACCTTATAAAAAATGACTGGTTTAATTTTTTTTTAAAGAGGTTTTAGTCAATTATCTAAAAATATTTTTGCAGTATCATGTTGAGAGACTCTTCACTGTAAGCATAGTGGCTAATGGGAAAGTCTGTAATATAAATTATATATTCGTACATGGTCTTACAAGAGATAGTGATGTCTTATTGTAATAGAGTTTCAACTTCCAACTATGTAAGAGGAATGCATTTTTTGACATTGAGAGGGTTATTAGCATCAAATGCAAGGTAGGGCTGCATACTATAGATCCACTGCCCCTTCCCTAGATCCCTGCATGCCCTTTTATTGCATATAGTAGTCTCTACTAGTAGATTGGTATTACATGGATATATTATGCAGGTAGAAGAAAATTTGAAGGAAAAATGTGTTAAATAAAATTAGAGTAGGCTGGGTATAACGGGGAAGTGTATTTGGTGTGTGATATGATCATAGAATACCCTTAAAATTAGTACCATAGTCACCATGTGTGTTATATGGATAAGAATATTAAGAGTATAAAAGAACACATCCAAAAAGTAAATGTAATTGAAGTGAGAATGTTAACGTGGTTGAAGAGTACAAGAAATTAAGACCATAGGGTGTCCCCGGGCCATAAGATCACTCATTTATAGATGGATTTTAGTGTTAGAAAATGTTGAATAACTGGGTAAAAAGGAAGACCTAAACTCAGTGATAGGGTTCTCTCTATTTATAGTATATGTCAAGTACAATAGGAATGACCATAATACCCTTACTAACTCACACTTTACAAACCAAACTCAAACAATTAATAATAATGCTAAATGACTAAATAATCATTAACACTCTCCCTCAAGCTTTAACATATATATCATATGCTCCTAGCTTGTAACAAATGAATTTCACATGAGTACCTTCCAAGGCTTTAGCGAACAAATCAGCAAGATGAAACTCTTGACTTCACATGAGTGGTTGTAATGAGGCTTTTGGACAAGTTTCTCTCGAATAAAATGACAATCAACCTCAATGTGCTTTGTCCGCTCATAAAAACAGGGTTGGAGGCAATATGAATAGCAACTCAATTATCACATATAAACTCCATAGGTCGAGAATGTGGAAAACCTAGTTCTTTCAACATGTTCTTTAGCCAAACAAGTTCATATGTAGTGTGCACCATAGCCAAACAAGTTCATATGTAAGATACAATACTCGGTTGTGGATCTTCGGTTGGAAGGTGACTCAACCCAATCTGTATCTATACGTCCTTAAGTATGAGTGCGACTCCAATCCTGATATAAAAGACATCTCCCTAGTGCACTTTTAAGATATCTCATAATGTGAATTACTACATTCCAGTGATTTGTTCTCGTGGAATCGAGAAATTGACTTACAACACTTGTTGCAAAGGATATATCTGGTCGGGTGACTGTAAGATAAATCAACTTTTCGACAAGTATTGTATACCGATTTGGGTTAAGCAACAAATAACCCATATCTAACATTAACTTACTATTGGGATCCATGGGTGTATCAACCAGTTTGGATCCCAACAGCCTCGTCTTATTGAAAAGATCAAGAACATACTTTCTGTGTGGCAACACAGAGAAGTACTTCAATGGTCCCAAGTCCTTGGTTCGGAACTTACTCTGTAGGAAAAGTTTTAGGTCTTGGATGCCTCGTTTATCATCACCAGTGATCACAATGTCATCCACATACACAATAAGCAAGATCTTGCCGTATAGAGTATGACGATAAAAAACAGAGTGATCTTCTGCACACCAATGAAGGCCAAACTAAGTACTATAGCACTAGAACGGCCAAACCATGCCCTTGGTGATTATTTTAATCCATACAATGATTTCTTAAGTCGACATACTGAGTCTAACTCCCATTGAGCAACCAACCCAGGTGGTTGCTTCATATATACCTCCTTATGAAGAACACCATGTAAGAAAGCATTCTTCACATCTAATTGATGTAAAGGCCAATGACAAGTGGTGACTAAAGAAATGAATAGACGTACTGTGGCAAGTTTAGTGATCGAAGAGAATGTGTTTGAATAATCCAAACCATACACTTGAGTATAGCCCTTAGCAACAAGGCATACCTTCAAACGAGCCACGAAACCATCAGGATTGAGAACTCAAGGAATAGTATGGTGTAGATTCAAAGAAGATGACATTAACAAAGACAAAAAATCGATGTAAAGTAGGACTATAACATCGATATTTTTTTTGAGTATAAGAATAGACCAAAAAGATACATTTGATAGCATGAGGATCCATCTTATCTATTCTTAGAGTTAACTGATGGACAAAGGACACACAACCGAATATACGAGGAGGAAGGGTGAGCAAAGGAGCCTTAGGGAAGATAACTGAATATGAGATTTTACTGCCAAGGACAGAGGATGACATTTTATTGATGAGGGAGCAGCACAAAATCACTCCAAAAAACTTTGGGGACATTCATTTGATACAATAGGGTACGAGTGTCTACAAGAATATGTATGTTTTTCCACTGTGCAGCCTTATTTTGTTGTGGAGTGTGGGCACAAGAGGACTGATGGATCATACCAGAGCTAGTCATATAAGTACTGAATTGGGTACTAAAATACTCCTTAGCGTTATCACTATGAAGTATCCGGACTAGCATATCAAATTGAGTCCTTATTTTGGGAACAAAAGAAAAAAGATATCAAAAAACTTGGAACGATCTTTCATTAAATATAACCAAGTCATCCTAGAGTAATCATCAACAAATGTAACAAAGTATTGAGACCCTAACTTTGATGTGACATGACTAGGACCCCAAATATCGGAATGAATTAGCATGAAAGGACTAACTACTCGTTTGTCAGCATGAGAAACAAAGGGAACACGATGATGCTTGCCCAATTGAGAAGACTCGCACTCAAGATTAAACACAGGACTCAATGTAGGAACTAGCTGTTTCAACTTGTCCAAGGATGGATGGCCAAGGCGACGATGGATTTGAAGTGGTGTAGCTGCGACTATGCAGGCATAGGTGGACAAGGCAACTCAAAGTAGTAAAGTGTAGCGACCCTCAATTTCTTAACATAAAATATGACATAATAAATAAAATGGTCAACCCGAACCTGTGGGTAGCGGGGACACCTGTCAAACACAGCGGAAAACCTAGCAGCAGTAAACATAAAATCTCAAACATTCAATCATAAAACATAATGCCAGAGCATTCTATACATCCTCACATACATCAAAATATCTATAGGGTCAAACACAAAATAACTCTGACCCTATTACAAACTCTTACCCTTCTCACAGAGTAATCTCACTAGCTCAACGGCGGCCCTGACCCGCCGGTCTCTCAGGGGTTCCTGAAAAATTAATTAAGTTTGGGGGTGAGACACTTCTCAGTAAGAAAAAACAAACTAAATACAGCTGTGTGGCAACATGAATATTTAATGCATTTATACGTATACAGTACATTTCATAATTCTATAAACATTATCATATCGTACTGGGTAAACATATATTTTCACATCTGTTAATAAATCATAACATACATAAAATCATCTGTTATAATTGTCGTACTAAAAATAAACCTAGGATGAATAGCTAGCTGGTATCATGTATTACCTCCCATGACGGGTTGTGCAGCCCGAAAGCGGGACCTGACAATGGCTGGTCGATCACTGTCGAATCAAATATGTCTGTAAGTACGATGAGCCCGCCACACCCTGGCTCGGACTGCCAGGTGGACGTCCACACTCTACTGAAAGCCACATCGACTATCCATCTCCCACCCTCTCGTGGGACGGTAGCACTAATAAGGCCTCGTGCCAAAATTAACCTATAGCTACGGTACCGAGCTCCTGGTCTGAACTAAACTAACATCCTGGTTGTGAAAACATATAATACATGATCATACGTAACATCATTACGGCCTCGTGCCGAAAACATAGATACGACCTAGCGCCGAAATCATACATATGGCCTCGCGCCAAAATCATAGTAAATATGGCCTCGTGCCAATAATATAAATACGGCCTCATGCCGATAGCATAAATACGGCCTCATGCCGATAACATAAATACATGGCCTCGCGCCAATAACATAAATACGATCTCGTGTCGATAACATAAATATATGGCCTCGCGCCAAAAACATAAATACGGCCTCGTGCTGATAACATAAATATATGACCTCGTGCCAAAATTGTTTTAGGTATATATATACTGAAAATACATCATTTATCACATAATCGTCAAAACCATCACAACATAACTCATATTTTCATAATACCTGAAATCATGCTTGGTTCGTAAAATCTTTCACCTCGTAATACATTTCACATAAAATAATATTCATGCCACACATATGCTGTTAAAAGTCATACTTCATATTCTAAAATTGTGAATTCCTTACATCTCATACATACATATACATTTTAATCATCATAACAGTATTTTCCCAATCGTACATTTCATTCGTAATACACAATATAACATATGCTTTTCTGAAAATAAATTTACTCATAATCAATAATAATTTGTATGAAAAATTACTGCTTTAGTTTATTCCCTTACCTGACTATTGAAAAATTCTTTAGGACCCAAATCTTACGTCCTTAGCGTCCGAAATTCAACTCCTGAAATTTACATTTTTCCCCAGATTAATTAATCTATTTCTCCAAAATAATACTCATCTAACCTTCCTTAGGTTCCATATACCTCAAATTAATATTTAAACTATTATTTAATATCCCTACTTAATTTTTCAAATTTTGCCTGCGGGTCCCAAAATTACACCCGCGGCGCTCACCCGAGCCCTAAATTTCAGAAATCCTACTTCAGTCTTAGATGCTTAATATTTTAGCATTTCTAAATTAATGCTAATTAATTAAAAATAAGTCCTTTAATAATCGCCGCACCCCAAATTTGGGGTTTTGGCCCGACACCCCCACGAGAATTCCGTCTCACTAGACTTGTAGAGAATCATCTCTAGATTCTCGTGGTGGTGTCCGTTCGTCAATTGGACTTATATTTTGCAAGAAATTAAAGAAAAAGGGAGAAATGACTTATCCCAGGGAATACGCTTACACCGCTCCTACCACTGATCCGCTTCGGTAGAAATGACGGCAGCGGCGAATGGAGTCCAATAGTATCTTCGGATTTTCGATCGGTTGAAAATCTGTCACAAAATCAAGGAGAGAGGGAGAGAGAACGTGAGGAGAGAGAGAGAGTTCAGAGAGTTGCATGAGAATAGAAAAGAAAAGAAAAGAAAAGAAAAGAAGAAGAAGAAGATGAAAATAATACTGCGCGTAAATTTAGAATCCACCTGAAGCTTCAAGAAGCTTCAGGTGGTTATAATAATAATAAAAATAATAATAAATTTAATTAATATTAATAATAATATATTTTATAAATAAAAAAAAATAAATTTTAATTAATTAATTTTTTTTTCTTTTTCTTTTAAATTCGATTAATTAATTAGTTAATTAAATATTTATTTATTTATTTATTTATTTATTTTTTTTGAAATCAATCCACTAATCTTTTATATTTCTTTTTGGGGTTTTTACATAAAGTCCACGAGCCTCACGTCCTGTGCCAATTGTCTTTCTTGTCTTCAGGTCTTGAATAACCATAGAATCAGGAAAGAATGTAACGGAACAATTTAGTGACTTTGTAAGCTTACTAGCTGACTTGAGATTGAAAGGAGATCTAGGAATGTATAAAGAAAAATAAAGAGAGATGGAGGGAGTAGAATTTACTGTTCCTATCCCCTTAACAATAATAGTGGAGCTATCAACAAGGGTAACTTGAGGTAGATTTTTAGGATATTGGAGATCAGAAAGGAAGTTTGTTGCACTTGTTAAATGGTCAGTGGTAGTAGAATCAATAATCCAAGGACTAATAAGTAGGATATCAGATGACATACAGACTGTAGGATTAACTTTATGGGCAAAAGATGCAATGTGATAAGATTCTTTTTGAGATGATTGATACTGTAGAAACCTTGAATACTCCTCCTCTGATATAGTCACAGCACGTGGTTCACTCAAACAAGTGACTAATGAAGGAACCATACTTTTGGGATTTGCAAACTCTGTCCCAACATTCATAAACTCAGACCAATGGCCGTAAGATTAATTGCTGGAACAATCAGAACAGGGTGACCAACCATGAACAAGTCATAAATAAATCAGTACAAGACTGCCACAGCACCAAGAAACTCAGACACAGCCCAAAGAAAGCAACTCACAGCACTGGAACAATTGGAGAAGTGGACCACTGAAGCTACCATGGAGAAATCACCAACTAACTTATATAACACTGCCACAGCCTCACACAAACTGCTTATGAGCACTGCCTCTGCTCCATGAAAGTCACCAATGACTGTTACTAACACCGAACAACAGCTAACGAATTATCACGATTGTTTGGTCACAACAAAGATTGGATCTTTGAGCGAAACACGTGTCCAACAACTTGATATTTTGATATATGGAAGGAATTGGAACATTGAATAAAAAAAAATGCAGCAAATCCCACTGTTTTAGACCCAATAAACTCAATAACCATTGATAAACTGCTTCAAGAAGCATCAAACAATCATTCCTTGGGTGCTGCACATGAGCAATTAAAAAAGGTGAGATCTTTGGGCAAAAAACATCATGAAAAAATCCAATAACGTGTTAATAGAGAGATTGATCACTGCTGGATCATTTCAGGTCAAAGCCATGCCTGAAAGTGGCTTCATGTGCTGGCACGTGGGGTCAGCCCTGGCAGCCTTCCTCTGGTTTGTTGGACACTGCCTGGAGGTGGGATTTCAGTGGGTGGCATATCGGCAGTGTCTGTGGGTGACTACGGTGTTTGTTTTGTCAAATTTATAGTGGATTTGATGTTCTTGAACGGGCAGTGTTGCCCAGAAAATTCCTGTGACTGGTCTGATTTTCTGCTGTTGCTGGCTGTTTTCTAGGGTTATAGTATCACTGAAAAATCTTTTATGATGATAGGCATGCAGCGAATTTTGGGTTTTAGGCTTCAGTTTTGATGGTGGTGGTAACACTTATGGTTTAGGTTTCCAAAATTCTCTGATACCATGTTGGATAATTGGGTAAAATGGAAGACCTAAACTCAATGATAGGTCTCTCCCTCTATTTATAATATATGTCAAGTACAATTGGAATGACCATAATACCCTTACTAACTCACACTTTACAAACCAAACTCTAGCAATTAATTATACTGCTAAAGGACTAAATAACCGTTAACAGAAAATATAGGCCTTGTGTGACGCCCCGATTTTCATACCATTTTTTTTCTCCAATAAATAATAAATATTAATCAAATATTGGTCACGTCAAAAACTTGGATACCATTTAAACATAACCCGACCCGAAGTGGGTTCCGGGTAAACAGTCATACAAATAGCACTAACAGCGGAAGGCAATATTTATAAACCATTCAGAATACAAATAACCAGAGTTCTAACCATCCATATATATATATATATATATATATATACACATATCTAACACATCCCCAAAAATCAACCATAAACTCTAGGGGAATCATACATCCTTAGCTCAAAACACTCACCTTGTCTATCAGGGTTCCAACTCCTCTTTATCTTAGAGCTCTATCTCCTGGTCTGTTACGATTTCCTAAAATATTAGATATTTGGGTGAGACACATCTTAGTAAGACGGAATAAATTATTTACAGTGTGTGGCAATAAGAGTTTCGTTATATCATAATATTCTTATTTCAGTGATAATACCATCCGAGAAAAATATACAATTTATACTCATAATTATATAGATATAAAACACAAGCTTTTATAAGTTTTAATTCCATTTTTCAACTCATTCGCATGCAACCCATATTTATAAACGAAAGCTCCCGGGGATAGGGGAGATTACACGCTCATACATGTAGCTCCCCTCTGCTCTGATATTGTTTATAAGCCTGCCTGATTAACTCAGGCATGACTACAACTGATGCTTATCAGAGCACTCACCTTACTCAGTAAGCTCTTAGGCGGAGAGTTCTACTTCGCCTTATTTATTTATGTTATTAAACTCACACTCTTTCTTTTCTCATTTCCATTTCATCATCTAGCACATGAGTGTTCTCGGTAACCAATACATGTGCGTCTGCAACTCATGACTGCCCTGAGGATATTCTCCACGCCATGCTTCGCCCCATGGTTGATCGAGGTTGTGCGGCCCGAAGGCTGGATCTAATCCGCGGTACCCGGTTAGATCAAAATAAACAATCCATATACCCATCTGTAGTACGAATGACCTGCCTAACCTTGGTCCGGACTCCAGGGGCCAAAACTACCCTTCTCACTGGCTCATTCGAGTGTCACGCCACACTCTCCATGAGACCGTGTGGTTGCACTTATTATCCGCTAGCATTGGTATCGTGCTTTCTATCACAATCCATCCATCAGGGTTCTCATTTTCACATTTACACATTTACATTCTAGTATTCCCATTTCAACATTCACATTTCACTATTCACAATTCATTATTCACATTGTAGTATTCGCATTGCAATATTCACATTTCAGTATTCATATCCCAACATTCACATTTTCATATTCTCATTTCAATATTCACATTGTAGTATTCACATTTCCATATTCACATTTCAATATTCCAAATTGAGTATTCGCAATAGGTTCTCATTTCACGTATTTCAACTTTTCTCAGTATAAAACATATCATTATTTCATACTACCACATTTATCATAGAAATCATTTCTTAATCATGTTCCATCTTTTTTCCAGTACACATCCATGTTTACATATTTCATCATTTCTTAGAAAATACTCTTCGATATATCAGTTTTTCATTGTTTCTCAATAAAACAATTCTCTTATCATTATAGTTCAGTATATAAACATCACTGGGTTTCTCTTATATTCTTTTCTGCACTAAAACATTTCAATATGTGTTTGTCTCATATTCTCATAATTCACCATGCAGTTCACGCAACTCAGTTTCAAACATGTTCTCAGTATAACTCATATGTCACACAGTTTGGTCTATTATTCATATCATAATATATACAGTCAAAATATCATATCACCATTTTCACATATTTATTCAACCCATAATTTCTAAAATACAGCTATAATTTATTCCCCTTGCCTTACTTACTGAGAGATCCACTTACACCCTAAATCCTATGTTCCACGGCGTTCGTAGTTCAAAAACTTGAAATTCACATTTCCCCTAATTAATCAACTCAATTCCTAGAACAATTCTCATTTAGCACTTCTTAGGTTCCGAATACTTCAAATAATTCATTAAACCCTAAAATACTTTACTTACCTTGATTTTGGGATAGTGTCTGGTAGGGGTGAGCAAACGGTCAGTTCGGCCAAATTCGGTTAATTAACTGAATTAACCGAAATTTTCGGTTAATGAGAACTGTTAACCGAACCAACTAAATAGAGGGGCCTCACTGAACTGAACCTGACCGAATTAATTTGAAATTAATTAATAAAAACATAATATAATTGTAGATTTTTTTTACCAAATATTAATTAACATATTAACAAATTAACATATACTAATTAACATATTGACAAATTAGCATATACTAATTAACATATTAACAAGTTAACATATATTAATTTATATTTAAATTTCAATTAATTATTAAATCAGTTATTTCGGTTAACCGAATTAACATTCCTCTTAACCGAACCGATTAACCGAACTTTGTAAAACCATAACTGAACCGACCGATCTTGTGTTCTTAACCGAACCGAACTGACCAATTTCGGTCGGTTAATTCGGGTTTCCCTGAATTATGACCCCTAGTGCCTGGGACTCCAAATTGAAAATCTGCCCCGATTAAGTTACAGAAAATCTTCCTACGAATCTCGTGGCGGTTCCTGATTGTTAGTCCCGGCTATAACGAAGCCGAAATCGAAGAGAGAGAGGAGGATTGAAACCCTCGAGAGAGAGAGAGAGAGAGAGAAAATGAGAGAAATTACGCTGAAAATGACCCGGGGTCTATTTATAGGTCAGCGTTCGTCGACGAGTTAAAGTGATTCGTTGACGATCCCAAGAAGACACTTCGTTGACGAGGAGGCTAGTTCGCCGATGAACCTGAAATTCCTTGAATCTCGGGAGGCTGGTTCGCCGACAAACCCCCTGACTCTCGGTATCTTCACGTCGACGAGACACGTGTACTTCGTTGACGAGTCCCATAGGGACATTTGTCGACGAAGACCATTGATTCGTTGATAAACCCTTGCTGATCTCCCTTTTACTTTTTCCTTTTCCTTTTCCTTTTCCTTCTCTTTCATTTCTTTTTCTTTTATTATTTTCATTAATTAAATTTTCCGGGCCTCTACACCTTGTCTACTTCCTCCCGTCGAAGTCTTCATAATTCACCCATAAAGCTGTCTTCTTCATCTCTTTTTCTCATCTTGCAGGAGTTCTATTCCTGCTGCTCTCTTCATTGTTGCTTGGTCCATCTGCATCTTATTTCCAAGTCCATTAGAAGCTTCATGACCTCAATCCTGCAATAGATACCCCCAGGAATTTTCCTAAGCATTTAAATCTGCTCTTAGCCGATCTCAACACATCTGCCTGCTGCTGTTCTGGATCTGCATGCAAGTTCCCCGTCCATTAGCCCAGCCCTAAGGCTCAGTCTGCACTTTGGCATCCCAAACTCTTGCCCATGGAAGACTTTGCAATTCCCAGCCTTTGCCTGTACTCCTCTATCATAGAGAGTGCCCTGATCTCCAATCATCCTCTATATCAGAGAAATTAGAAAACTTATCTTGCCCTCCATCCAGGTCTTGGATATCCCTAGTGGCTGGTAATTGTCCACCCTCACCCATTTCCTTTAATCCTTCCATGTCCATTGATTGTTTTGCATCTTCCTTTTTCTTGCTTCATAGTCCAGATTGGAAGTGGTATCACATTAGGCCTTTACCTCTTGACTCTGCTGAATGGACCGGCTCTCTTCTTCAATACTTTCTTCGAAGTCATCCTTGCCTAGCAGCGTAAAGTGATTTTTGTCCACCTCTCACCTGGTATTGGCTCTAAACTGGGTGATCTGAAGAAGCCCCTTTCCCTGATTTGGGCTTATTTGAACATTGAGTCTGAGCTGTGCCTAATGTCTTGCCCATCTCCTGCCAATTAGTGGGATGGATTTATTGAGTGCGCATCAAACTATTGGAATTAGTCTTGCTCTAGTGGAGTTCTTAATCAGTTGCCATTTGTTTGTGATCTCATCCAAGGTGTAATTGAGCGTTGACCTCCCTTCTTTCCATCAAAATTTTCCTATTGGTACTAGCCAGTGTTTTAAAAGGCGTCTTGAGGCGCGCCTTGATGCTTTTTGGGCCTAAAACGCCCGAAAGCGTTAGTGGAAATGCGTAACTTCTAAAAGGCGCACGCCTCAGGGGAGAAGGCGTACGGGTGTAAAGTCTCTCCTTTTACACCTCAAATGCCAAGGCATACACCTTTCGGGATTCTTGGTTTATAACATAAATTAAACAGGGCAGAACCCAGAATGCATCGAAAGCCCTATACTCCCTCTCTCCCACGAAGCTTCCTATGTTCTGCTCCCTCGACGAAGCCTCCAGTGAGTCTTCTTGACAATAGCCTCTGCTCTCTCTCCGACTATTCCTCCAACACCTCCTCTCTCTCCGACGACTTGATTGCTGCTTCCAACGATTCCTCCAAGCTTCTCGTCTCTCTCCAACGAGTCGACGTTCCCTTCCAAACTCTGATCTGCCTCCGACGACTCCTTCTGAAGTATTTTTTCCCTTCGATGAACCCTTAGGAGCTGTCGTCTCTCTGCAGCGACGCTATGCAGTCTGTCGCCTCTCTCCACGACCCTCTTACCCTTTCGGTACTCTCTGCCACTGTGTTGGCTGCAGATGGCTTTTAGAAATTAGAATCTTGAGACATTTTTAATTTGACTTTTTCTTATGGCGCATGCTTATTTTTTTAATATATATTGTTTGTGTTTGTTAGTTAAAACTTAAAATTGGCCTATATGATATTTAAAAATTATGTTTTTTTATTTTTATCTATTATTTTAAAAAATTTCACATTTTTTTATTATATATAAATTGATTTTATTTATTAATTATTTTAAAAAATATAGTCCCAAGATGCTTACGCCTCGACGCCTTAAGGCTTACGCCTCACCTTGCCTCGCGGAGGGTAAAATGCCTCGCCTTACGCCTTTGCCTTTTAAAACACTGGTACTAGCCTCAATGCAGAAGAAGCTGTGCTGTCGACTTTGACATGTGTAGTGAAATCAGCACATGGACAGCACGTTGTTGTGCATTTGTTTGTTATTTGTTGTTTTCAGCCCCCCTTTTTTCTTCTCTATTTAGGATTTTGCTACATGTTTGAGAGAAAAATTGCCCATTTCACATGATTTGTATATCAGTTATTATAGATGATTGATTTTCACATTTTTTAATTATATATAAATTGATTTTATTTATTAATTATTTTAAAAAATATAGTCCCAAGATGCTTACGCCTCAACGCCTTAAGGCTTACGCCTCACCTCGCCTCACAGAGGGTAAAACGCCTTGCCTTACACCTTCGCCTTTTAAAACAGTGGTACTAGCCTCAATGCAGAAGAAGCTGTGCTGTGGACTTTGACATGTGTAGTGAAATCAGCACATGGACAGCACGCTGTTGTGCATTTGTTTGTTATTTGTTGTTTTCAGCCCCCCTTTTTTCTTCTCTATTTAGGATTTTGCTACATGTTTGTGAGAAAAATTGCCCATTTCACATGATTTGTATATCAGTTGTTATAGATGATTGATTTTCTGTCTCAATTAAAAAAAAAAACAATGAATAAAAAAAATTATATTTGAAAAATAAGATGTGACAGCGTTACCGTTTGTGCTCATGCTATTGTGCCAATGGTCGTCACACACAGTCAAGTTGCTTGATTGCTATAGCAAATAATTATGCTTCCTTTTCACTGGATTACTTTGGTTTAGGTCACAGCAGATAGAGTTGCGTCTTCTAATGCTCCACCTTTGACCAATTATGTTTTCTTATTTTCTTTGATTATTATCATTGCGGTGGGCAGGCAGCAGGAAGTCAAAAGTAACGTGCAGAAACATGGAAAGAGGTTTCCAAGTGTACTCCAGAGCTAATGATCTCACTTGATCCTGAGGTAGAGCAAATTTTATGAGTAGCATTCCCTATTTGTGCCCTCTTTGCATTCTTATTGTTTTCTTTATACACCTGCTTTTCTCTATTCTTTCCCTGACTTCTGAAGATTGAGTTGTACTAGGACAACAGTGGATGTTCAAACCTCTTGACAAGCATGCTCCTATGCCGCTCGCAAATATGAATGCTTTATACCCCCCCATGGATTCACAATGATCCAGTCTAACTCTCTTTTGGTGGTTCTGTTGTAAAACATGTTCTACTTTAGTAATATAATCTACTATAGTCCAGTCTAAATTTGCTTACTGGATTTAAGTTTTTTTTTTTTTTTTCTTTTTTAAATAAACAGTTATACTTTTTGAATTAGATATTCTGTACAATATCAATATATAGTTTGAGATTGTTTAGCAAACATTACGAGTTATATTCATCATCTTCTGTAGCTATAGAACTTGAATATAACCCTAGTTCAAAAATTTCAATATCAAGCTTTCCCCCCTTATTTTTTGTGTCAATAGTATTTAGTCATTTATCAAACTCACGTTTGTGCAGTAGTGCTTTCTTTTGTGCCAATTAATATTCTCACAACATGTTTGGTTGGCATGAGTCAAGGTTGGATCGGAATTGTATTTCTAAAGGAATTGTAATTCCAATCCCAATTCCTTTCTGCTACTTAACCAACATAACGCTAATTGCTTAATCTTTTGTAAGCAGTATTCCACTTGCCCATTTTTATTCTATTCCTCCATTCGCGAACCAAAAATAACATGGTGAAGCTTATGAATCGTACCGAGAATTATTAGCCAAACAGATCATTGGGTAAATTGGCTCTGTATTCTCATATGTTAATCATTTTTCTTTTTCTCATTTGCGTTTTTGAGGGTAGAAATCCAGACCAACAAAAGACCATTGCTAATATGGCAATGGAAGGGCACCTTTCCTGCCTCTGTTTTGAATGTCTTGAGCAGAACCTAGTAGTTTAGAAAGGGTATCACAGTTCACTTTTTCTTTGTTCTACGATCATCCCCTCTCAGAAATAAGGCTGCTACATGAAGATAGTTTCACAACAATTGCACCCCAATTGTTTAAAGTGAAATCACTTTTAATCATTTTAAAGAAATAATGCAAACCCCTAGCATTATTCTCACATCGACTCTTTTTTTTCACTAGCGTTTTTTTTTTCTCAATTCCATGCTCTCAAACAGCGGGTAAGAGTTCCTAGCTTCAGGCCACAATGAGTAAGAGTTCCCAGCTTCAGGCCACAATGTGTAGGACTGCAAATAAGTCGAGTTGCTTGTGAGCTGTGTGGTACTGGATTCCATAAGGGGTTGCTTGAATTTGTTCATTGAGTTAAATGAGTTAAGCTTGATATCAAATTTTGAGCTTGTCAGGTTGTTAGACTTGGGAACTGACTGTTTTAAACTCATTTATGAGTTTGTTCACTAGTTTATTAATAGCTTGTGAACTAACTCAATATTAGCCTTGTGAACATACTTGATATTAGTCTCATTAAATATTTGATTTAAAATTTTTTAATTTAAAATATATTTTTCTCTAACTATCTTTATTGATCCTAAATTAATTTATAATTTGTTTATCGACTTGATTCATTTATTAGTTTGAAATGAGTTTTAATCAAATCGATTTTGAGATTGAGGTTGACTAGGTTTATTTATGTGAAACGAGTTTTAGTTGAGCTGATCTCAAGTTATTTATATGCTAAATGAGCCGAGCTTGGGAAAAAGATTTAAGCTTAGAGTCGAGCTCAAGCCAAGTTTGAGCTCTCCTTCAAATAAACAAGTTGAGCTTGAGCTTGAGCTGGCCATAGCTCTACTTGGCTCTTATTTGTACGGAGGATACAAGGAATATGTGCCAAGTTACACAAATTTAAATGGAAGTGCATGAAAATATAATTGAGCAAAGTGCACCCTAAGGGGCAAAAGTCGGCAATTTTTGGTAGTGCAGATTTTTTTTCCTTAAGAGTTATCAATACAACTTCCAGCAAAAATATATTTTCATCAAATTTGAGAAAGCACTTTGAAACTGTTCATCGCTCTCCCTGAATCAATTTTTAACTTCATAACCATGTGTTTTTCCCCTATAACCTTGCTCCAAGAGTTGTGCAAACACTACCGGTTATCGAGGGGCAAACAGACTTCCGCCTACCATGATGATGTTGACATGGATTGATCAGCATCTGCAGTTTTGGCGAGCAGGACCATGCATTAAAAGTATGTCGTTCACAGAGTGTCAAATATGTCATGGGGTTCGCCGGAGAAGCAAAGCCAACAGATAGCTGAGGGCAGAGTCAACTGAGGAGAGAGCAACGATAAGCAGTGCCACAAGAACAAGAGTGAGAGTTGCCGTCTTCAGCTGGGGAAAAATGATAACAAAATGTCATGTTTTTATGTTCTCAATTTACATGAAAGTTGGACACTACTCCAAATTTAAGCTAGAGTAGCACGTCAAAGATCTCATAAAAGCTATAGGCTCTATTTTGAACTTGGACAACATGAAGGAAAGAAATGGAAAATATAAAGGAGGTAGTCATGAAACAAAACCAAATATAGAGCATATCAATAAACAAAAAATTTATTTTACATGTCATTAACCTTAAAAGTACTTTTAGTTTTCTATCATATTCAAACAAGTATTCATTCTTAATCATATTTGAGATAGAAAGAAAATACAATGAAAACTGATTTCTATCGAGTTTCATTTTCTTCTTGTTTCTCTAGCAAAATATTTAATCCAAAGAAAGCCCTAAATATTTTCAAAGACATATGAATTACATATACAACACATCTGCGCAGAACATATATTGACTGCAGTGATCAGCTTGATTTTGCAGGATTCAATCCATTGGCCTCACGGGTTAGACGTCCACAGAGACACCAGTAGTATTACACCTAAAGCTTATGACTTGAACTCATAAACATCCAAATGCAATGTAGTGCCTCAGGCAGGGACATAGGGTGATGTAGCGTGTTATATTCTGGCGTGGTAATGATTTTGTCCTACAGGGTAGTATCTGTTCCTTAATTGGTAGCATTTACACAAGATAAATTTACTTAAATGACTCAATATTTGGACTTAGCATTGATATATTCTAGTGCAAAGAAAGAAACATGTGTTCACGCCTGCACACATGTGTTACAATTTATCGATTTATTCAAGCCTGACATAGCATATTTTGAATTATGTTTACCTTTTGAGTAAAAAACATTGACCTCCCTTAAAGTTTGACAAAAAAATCCTGACTTCCCCCTAAGATTTCAAAAATTCAAGAACTTTCCCTAAGGTTTTAAGAATTCTATAGACCTCTTCTGATCTTTGTCAAAAAGACAGAAACCTCCCCCTTATATTTTGCAAAAAAAAGGCAAGTCTTTCGGGGGGTGTAAGTGTCCCAAAAATCATTTTTCAAAGGGGATCTATGAGATTTTTGAAACCTCAGGAGAAGTCTATGATATTTTCAAAATCTTAGGGAAAGTCCATGTCTTTTTGCAAACCTTTGGGGAGATCAGTGTTTTTTACTCTTACCATTTCCACTATTTTTTTTTTTTTTTTTAAAATAAGGCTCTATCTTGGCTTATTAGGCATGGCAAAGAAAATTATGGTGGCTTGAACAAACAATGATTTCAAGGAACAAGCAGTAAATACAAACTACTCAGCACCAGAGAAAAAGGCTACTCAAAACCAGAGTCAACAAAGTCTAATTCAATCCTTAGATGGTTCAACAAGTGTTGACCTAGGCCACAAAACCTATGGAAAGTTCAAATATGATTTTTGTAAACCAATTTTGAATTTTAATTTAAATGGTCACTGATCTATTTTAACTGTTTGGTATCTAATTATGTATTATTTTTCAATTTTAACCGTGTGAATGTATGTTTCTTTTGAGTGTTGTGTTTCTATGAAAGGCTAAAAATGGAAAAGTAACTTGTGAATTTTCCACTAAGCGAATCAGAATTAGAGGTATTTCTAATTATATTAAACTAATTTTAGAAATATTTCAAAGCTTGTATTTGACCTATTTACTTATTTAGTGAATTGATTTACACAATCTCTATTCTATTTAAAAACTATTCAAGTTAAACAAAACACCATCTTAAAAAATGTGGAGAGAGAGAGAGAGAGAGAGAGATGACAAGAAGATCTTATTATAATAAAGCAGGTGGGGTGGATATAAGAAAAAAAAACATATAAACAGATATAAGAAGGGGGCTTAAAATAAGATGGAAGCATGTGGCTAAATTTATATGGTGTGTTGTGTTGGGCTATGGATGAATCTATTGCCACAAACTGCTCCTTGCAGGGTTTTGAATATTTTATCTGGTTGCATGAATATTTTTTTTGGCCATTTAGTTCCATCAAAAGCAATATAATCTAATAAATCCGTTTTAAAGTATGTCATCCCATAACTATATAAATAACTTTGATTAACGAGATGAAACAATAGACAGATGTTCCAAACATTATACAACAATGAAAAACATTGTTTATTCACTGAAACTAGAAAAGAAAATGCAATTTCATGCTATCCTTCTCTGTCAAAAAGTTACAAAAGTGACCAAATGGCCTTCGCTGCATTTTCAACATGCTATATATATATATATATATATATATATATATATATATATATATTCATGCTATCATGGAATTAAGATTGTGAATCATGTGAGAAATATTATGGGAAAGAGTAATTGAACATAGAATAAGATTAGAAACAAAGATTTTGGAAAATCAATTTGGTTTTATGTCTCAGAGATCAACAATAAAAACTTTTATCTTTTAAGAAGTTTAATGGAAAAGTTTAGGGAAAAGAAGAAGTGCGTGCATATGGTTTTTATTGATCTAGAGAGAGTTTAGGGAAGTGCTTTGGTGGGTATTAAAAAAGAAGGGAGATCATTAAGGATATGTATGATAAAGAAATGACTAGCTTTAGGACTATAGAAGGAGATTCTAGAGAGTTTCCAATCACAATAGGTATATATCAAGGTTCTACTTTGCGTTCTTATTTTTTTTTTACTTTAGTAATTGATAAAATTACTAGGAATATGCAAAATGAGATCCCTTGGAATATGTTGTTTGCAGATGATATCGTGTTAATTGATGATAGTAAGAGCAGAGAGAAGTCTAAACTAGAACTTTGGAGAGCCACATTAGAGTCTAAATATTTAGGATAAGTAGAAATAAGATAGAATATATGAAATGTAATTTCAGTAAGGTAAGGAGTAGCAACAGAAAAAATATTAAACTGGGTAATCAAAAGATTAATAGCACTGATAGATTTAGATATCTTGAATCTATTATGCAAGATGAAGGGATATTGAAGAAGATGTAACACATAGAATTAAGATAGGTTGGGTAAAATAGAGGAGAGCGTCAAGTGTGTTGTGTAATCGTAGAATACCCTTAAAATTAAAAGGAAAGTTTTATAAGACGGCTATAAGGCCAGTTATGCTTTATAGTTTAGAATGTTGGGCAACTAAGAAACAACATGTACAAAAAATGAAAGTTGCTAAGATGCGTATGTTAAGATGGATGAGTGGTTTAACATTAAAAGATACAGTAAGAAATGAACATATATGAAATAATTTAAGCATAGCAATGATTGAAAACAAGATAAGGGAGGGATGATATAGATGATTTGGGCATTTCAAATGCAAGCCTAGTAGAGACCTATTAGGAGTAGCAAGTTAGTTATGATTTTTGACATGAAAAGGGGTAGGGGTAGAAATAAAATAACTTGGAATGAAACAGTAAGGAAAGATTTAATAGCCCTTAATATAATAGAGGAAAATGCTCTGAATCGGGTGAATTAGCGAGAAAAATTTATGTACCCAACCCCACTAGTGGGACTTGCGGCTTCTTGTTGTTGTATATATACATTCATGCACATAGCCTGATAGCCTATTCCACACGCCAATCATATTTTGATCGATTAAATGTTTTTCTTTGATTTTTTAAATGTAATATGCCTCCTCTCGATCTTCAATCCTCCACCTTAATCCAAAAAAGCAGTTTATCATGCATTCATTTCATTGTTTTTCGTTTTCTTAATTAAAACTTAAACATCGGACTGACTCTTAACACAAATGAATCAGAATTTACGAAGAATGCATTCAAAATTGGGAGAGACAAACCGTGCTTTTGAAGCTTGGCCATTCAATATATTTAAGCTGACTTGGCTGCTCCACCAGAAAGACCAATAAAGATTTCAAACCCCTGAAAGGAAGATAAATACCCAACATGCTTCATGCTTTCTAACTTTTTCATATGAGCATATGAATTCCCTAGGGTTCTCAATGCACTTCCAGCAAATGGGGATATCATCTAAGCATGCCTACGAATAAATCCAACATAATTAAGAAAAAGAACACAAGTAAAATACCAGATTGCTTCTTTGATCAAACTCAACCAAAAGGGCTCATCACGAAATTCATCGCCGTAGCTCAATTCATCGTGATTTCTTCCTGCAAACGCAGCATATATGGTGCCAAAGCGCCCTCTAGGAATCTGCAAGAAAGTCCAAGAATGAGTGTTTCCATGCTAGTGGGAAAAAAAATTCATATAGAAAGAACTAATTTTGGAGTTTCCCTTCTTATTAGTAGCCGAGCGGCATCATAAATCCCTAATCTCACATACACACATACACACACAATTGGAAACATGATTAGCATAAAAACAACTAATTTCGGAGCTACCATTCTTCATCTTAGCTGAATAGCCGTAAATTCTTAATCAGAGAGAGAGAGAGAGGTTTACAAGAAGGACAAGAGGGGAGAAGTGGGAGGCGGCGTTGGGAGGTTGGGCTTTGGGGGAAGATGCTGTGAATTTGGGGATTGGGAACTGCGAGAGAAGGCGGCGGTAGGCTTGTTTGCTCAGTGCACATTTGGGGAATAGCTTTCGCTGTAGCGGTGGCGACGGTGGCTGTTGGTGGCAGCCGTGGAGGGTATGGCTGGACGACGGCGGAAGAGAGAGTTGAAGAGTTCCCATAGTCGTTACATACCGAGTGCTTGCAAGGTGAATGGTAAATGGTAATAGTCTCCGGCAACTAACGAAAATTGCAAAAACGACGTCGGCTTAGCTGCATCCGTGTTATCTGCACTAAAATTTTGTAATATTTTTTTGAAGAAAAGGGAATATCAATTAGTTGGAGCAACATTCTCGAGTGCAATAAGGAGAAAATTTATTTATTTATTTTTTGAGAAAAAGGGAATATCAATTAGTTGGAGCAAATTGATACTCCAAAATAAGGAGAAATTCATTTTCTATTTTATTTTTTCAAAGGCATATCCACTCCGACTTGTCGAGTTAGTTCGTCTCCTATACCTATGTCCTCAAAAAACTTGATAACACCACGAATTCATAAGATCCATAACAAATTTTTTAGCATTTTTTTGCAACCATAGCTTCCTCATAGCTCACAATCTAGTAAAATTTTGTTGATAATTTTTTGCACTTTTTCAAAAGTTAAAAAAAAAGGACCATTAGAAGCATTCTTAATTAACAATATTTTAGAAGAATATCATTTTAATATGTTCTTTTTATTGAGATTATACAAACCTTGTGCATATAAATAAAATAATCAACAAGTTCAATCCTATCGAAAATGAATTAACACTTTTAGTGGCGACATAACATCTTTGTAAATTAAGGAAAAAATTATAAAGGAAACATTAATTTGATTATGCTCTTGTTATGAGAATAAACAATAAATTAATAAAAGCTTATAAAACAAAATTTTGTGTTGTTCTATCAAAACACCACAACCATAATGCCCAAAAATTAGAATAAGTATCAAGCTCAATTTTATTAAGTGTCAAAAACATCTTACACCATTTTAAATTTATATAAATTAACCCAACAAAAATAAAAAAAAAGGACAATATTTTGATCACACTCTTATTTAAACGAACAAACAATAATTTTAGTTTTGCCCGTGAAAAAATTTGTGTTACATTGTCAGCAATAGTTTGAAAATTGAAAAAAGCTTACAATATGAAATTGATTTAATTTTATTATATTCTTAATTGAAAATAACCACAAACAATAAGCTAAAAAATGAAATAAGCAATAAATTTAGTTTTTGCAATGGCAATATTTTACTTTCAGAGGCAGGATCCTTGTTCTAATACAAGTCTCCCGTGATCTTGAACATATTCAGCAACCGGTGTTAGCTTCTAAAGGGTTAAAAAAGACAAGCATCACACTTAAATATACAATACGATTTAATGTTTAACTTCTCCATGATTATGCTTCATTTGTGCTTAACCTCTCCACCTACCTATCTGCAAAACAGTTGATATCGACAAAGTTTTCAGGCAAATAAAAGCTGCTTCCATAACATGTTAACGGGAAAGAAAGTCGTCATTGCGGTGACGATTCAGCATCCTTGTGATGGAGTGGACAAAGATCTGGAAGGTCAGAACTCGTTGAGAACCTGAACCATCTCTTTTTTTCAGTGTACTTCAAACAAGGCTGCATGATAAGCCCAACTATAACTGCAATGAGGCTAATCACCACGACTTTGAAAGAAGCAAGAGCTAAAACCACAATGATGAGTAAAGTTGGAGGTATACACATCAAGATTGCCCCAACTGTACCAACAGGTATCTTATATGGTCGAGATGCTGCAGGATTTTCTATCCTTAGCTTGACAAATGCTATGAACTCCATGATCATTCCAAAACAGTATAGGAAGTTCTCTGCTGCTACAATCTCTTGAAAGCTCAACCATGACAGCAAAATCACGCCAGAAGCAGAGAAGAGAATTCCAATAAGAGGGGTTCCGTAATGAGATCTCCTGCCGAAAAACTCAGGAAGCATCCCACGTTCTGCCATTCCCAGAAGTTGAAAGGAGTCGCTGCTCATTTCAGCCACAAACATTCCCATATTTGAGAGAGCAGACGCTGCTTGCATCCAACTTCTCAACCATACACCTCCAAGCATTTTAGCAATATCTGAGAAGTACCCATCACTCCAAAGCTCGCGATTGAGTGGCATAGCTCCTGTACCAACCAGAAGGGGCAAAAAATAACCCATGACAACCAAATTTACAGCATAAAAGAGTGCCCTTGGAAGCATTTTATTTGGGTTTTCCACCTCTCCTGCTAGAGTGCTAATAGAATCCCAGTAATTGAGATTCCAGAAAAGAGTGTTTAAGTACAATCCCCAATCCACATTGTGCAGGTCTACCGCAAGCCATCTCGAAGGCTGCAGTTTGGGGAAGGCGACCAGTCCCATAACCACAAAAGGTAGAAGCGAGAACACCCCCAACAACACGGCAACCCATCCCACAATGTTTAGGCCCCTGTAGTTCATATAAGTAAGAGCGACAGTCAAAACTAGCACAGTTATTACCCTTGGGAAGCCGCTGGTTAGAAGGGGGATAGCAGATTTTAGGTAGTCCAGAAACAGAACTGGGTACAGTGCATTATCAATAACCCCGCTCAGCCATTTCATCCAACCTTGCTGGAAGCCCCAATAGGGACCCAAAGCTGAAGACACCCAAACCACATATCCACCATTCTCGGGGAACATTGTACCCATTTCTGCAGTTATAAGGGCCTCTGGAATGCTCCATACAAATGGGAAAAGCAGAAACCCAAGAAGCGCTAGAAGAGGACCGGCTGCCTTGACGCTGTCTTCCACACCAAATGGTCCTCCAGAGACCTCATAGAATATCAGGAAAATAAGAGGTATAATTGACACCTTTTTGAAGCTATCAAACCTGTGAGAAGCTGCTTCCCCCAATCGCACATATTCGGTATTTTTGTACTCCAGCATTTGCACAAAAGTTTGCTTGCTTAGTGAATTATTCTGTTTCTGAGTCATAAAAAAATGTGGTTTTATCAACGTGAAAACCATTTGTGGCCGGATTTGGTTAAGAATAGATACTTTGCCCCCAAAATCACAAAAATATGAATTTTCTCGAGAGCCTGGAAATGATGGGAGGAAAGGAACACATTTGGGGCAATATCCTATTATAGTTCATGTAATGTATGATTTTATCATACTCCCCTTTTTCTATGTTAGGACTCAGGACTAAAACCCTAATTATGTTCTACACACACACACACACACACAGACACGGGCTATTTTATTTTATTTAATTGGTCACTCAAGATCTGCATAAAAGTTTGCTTGCTTAATGAATTACTCTCTTTCCGAATAAAATATATGCTTTATCAGTGTGAAGACCATATAAAAAGAAAGAAAAAATGCAATGGTAGATACTTTCTTTACTCCCAGTCTTCCAAAACTCACAGAAATATGAACCTTTTTCAAGTAGCCTGGAAATTGTGGGAGAAAAGAAAAAACACATTTAATCCAATACCATCTAACAGCTTATTTAGTGCATGCTTCTCTCATCCTAATCCTCTTCGTCTATCTCAGATCAAGTTCCTAATTGAATTACACACGCGCGTCTTTATTTATTTCATTACACACCCAAAACAAGATAGACAGAACAGTAGGACTGAACAATATGATCATCACTCAAAATGCGAGCTGTTAAAACTTTAAAACTGAAATTCTTTCCCCATTTCACAACCAAAGATTGAATTTTGTCTCTCTTCCCCGCAAGCATGCTATCAATTCATTAACAACTGGATTTTTTTCCACTCACCAATAAATTTATATCTGCAAGAATGCCCCAGAAGGGCAGGTCAAAATAATCACACAGATAACATAAGAATGCTTTATTTATGTATTGTTTGTTTGCTTGCTCGCTTCCCCCTCCTCCACAATCACCCCACCCCCCCAAAAAAAAAGCCAATTTAAGGCGTAAATTCTACTTCCAGAACTTATAGAGAAGGGAAAATAACAACCAGGGACCATTTTCTTTCAGGTGAGTAGATTACAAACAAACCCAGAAAATTTCAAAACAAACTTCGTGCTTGTTTAAGATTTGTTAAAGCTTGATATACATTGTTGGCCCACAATCTAACAGTTAAGCTTTTAGGTAAAGTGGTAATGTAATAAGATTAAACACATTAATTAATAACCATAAAAAATATTTCATCTCAGAATTGAAAAATCAAAATTTGAATCCAAAAACTGCAATGTGCTATATTCAATGGCGATGACGGAGACCCAACCGTAGGCTGAAGGCCTAAAGCAAACACAACGTTTTTACCTCTCTTAATTTTGAATCCAAAACCTATAGGGTGTTCTTGCACACTACAGCAAACACAGAAAATTCCCAAGTCCCAGATAAGAAAAAAAAAAAAAAAGCAAACCCGTATATCGAAAGGATACATTGGGCTTGTACCAGGAAAAAAAAAATCAAGCAGTAAACATGAGTCAAGTTTTACCTGTCACAATTGAAAATTCAAAAGAGAACGGAAACTTCTTCAACAGCGATAATGGCGACCTAATAATGGGCTAAAAGAGCAAATGATTAGTACCGAATTCTACCGAAGGGCTTGAAGAAGAATGACCACTATACATGGTCACTGTACTAACCATTGAGTGGAGGGGAAACAGAACAAGCTCGGAAGTCGGAAGCTAATTCACGGCAATATCATAGCAAGGAGCGAGAAGGAGGTTGTCCTTCTCTGGCTCTGACGCTTTGGCACTACCCTATGGCGTTTTGGAAGATTCTGCAAGCGGCACAATTGATCCCAGAAAACGCCATGGACGGTTTCTCGAATTGAAATCGTTGCGGGGCTCGCTCTCCATCGTAGATAAGGAAGAAATCTCAAATCACTGGATAGAGAGAGACGACGTCGTTTCATATGCCTACTGTGGCAACCCTATGCGGCTCTTCCTCTTTTATTCAAGGATACACAAGTTTAATTTTTTTAATAACGTTATTGCATATGGTCTGTGGCCATGACAGAACAAATGTATACCATTAAATGTTCCCATAAGTAGCGATATTTGTTTAATATATATATATTTTAAAAATAATAAATCAGGAAATAAATTCTTCTATGTAATAAATAGGAAAATAAATTTTTTTAATATATATATTTTAAAATAATAAATTAAAAAATAAATTTTCTGCGTGATAAATTCTTTTGCGTAATAAATCGAGAAACAAATTCTTTTATGGTAGTGAGATTTATCACGTATCATTTCAGAAATTATTTTCTCAAAAAAATATTATTTAATATTTTTTTAAAAAAATAATAAATCAGAAAATAAATTCTTTTGCGTAATAAATCGGGAAATAAATTCTTTTATGACAATGATGAATCTGACAAGAGTAATAAATAGATAATAAATTTTTCTACATAATTTTTTTTATTTATTCGTTTGCTTTTGTTTTTATTGTCTTGTTCCAATATCCTGTTCAGTCAGAAGTCATTAATGGACTCAACGCCGAAGACGGCGGCGCCCTTATAGGCAGTCATCCTACAACCCGACTGCTCCTAAGAAACAAAATTAATTATAGTGATGACTAATGAGTACTAGTTAATAGTTTTAAATAATATTTATTTATTTTTTAATTTTTGAAATGATTCCTATTTTGGTTTGATCCACATCTTCCAATTTCGCTTCATTTTTTTTTTTCCTACCATTTCGATTTGCATGTCTATTCTCCACAACATCACAGTTTTTCACAATTGGTGAATCTCCATCACTCCTATCTTTGTGCATGGAAGCAGTGACTAGAGAGATACTCTCTGATAATTTCAAGGTCGTTGCTCTTTGTGTGCTGCAATGAAGCGTGCGATATTTTTCTTTTGTATTTTTATTTTTGACATTGTGGTTGTAGGTGATGATGCTTTTCCGGAGATATATGACCTTTCCTCGAAACTGTTCGATTGCTTATTAATGCGCTCGCCTCTTTTGGCCTTATAGAAGTTATAATAACAGTTTAGACAAATTATTGAATAAAGAAATTATAACTCATATTAAGTTAATTATTACAAATGATGGATAATCTTTCATTCTCATTTTAAGTTCAAGTTTTTTTGTTACTATCAAAATTTATTTCGTAATATAATAACTAAGTTATTTTTAAAATTATAATTTAATAAAATGTTAAGTATTTAAAAAACTATCACAAAAGTTTTATATTGTGATGACCTAAAAATATATATACGATTAAAGTATAATAATAATAATAAAATAATAAAAATTGTCATTAAGTTAATATTAATACAGAATTATTTTTCTATAAGATCTTTGATTCCATATTTGATACCTAAGAAAGACCTTATCTTAACGAGTGTTTAGAGACCATTGCGGCTCAGTCACTCCTTGAAGGTCGGTCTTGTCAAAATGGAATTTCATAAGATAAATAAGATAGACACTGTTTGTACACGTAAATAAGTACATATACATAAAATAATATTTTGACAGACATAATTTGTAAAAATATATGGTAAAATAATAATAATAATAATATATGTATCCTATGCAGGTCCCACAAGACTGTGGGTCTCACATGAGTCTAGAAATCGTGTGGAGTTCACATGAATCACGAAACTGTGTAGGGCTAATAAAATTGTACGAGAACTATTGGAATTACGTAAGATCCATTTGGATCTCGAAATTGTGTGGGACCCATAAGATCATGTGGGGCCTATATGAGTTTTCAAAATTCGAATTTAATTTTTTTTTTCAAAAAAAAAACCAAAATATAGTTTAAAAATAATAACAATAATAATAATAATAATTTAAAAAAAATTTAAAAAATTAATTAATTAATTAATTAAGTAAATTAATTACAAATTAATCAAATGGGAGTGTCGGCAAGGCTCCCATTTCTCTCAAATGATTCTCATCCCCATCTCATACCTAACCCATCCATGTCCATTCCTTAATTTTAAAAAAATTATAATTTCACTTATTTCCCCACACTTTTACAAATTTAATTTTCTTTCCCAAAATTTTCTTATAAATAGGAAACTCTCAACATTCATTTTTCATAAAAAATATTCCAAAAGAAGATAAAGATTAGTGACTGAAAGAATTAGTGGTGGAGGGAGAATTTTTGTTATAATTAAAATTCTCACTCACCCGCTCTTTCCGATCTCATTTTTTAAAGATATTTGTTGTGATCGTAGTATAAGATTAAGTAAGAGGTAAGTAAATTCGATTATGTTAAATTTTTATTTAAAATTATTACTCGAATTTATTTGTAAGTAAATTTTGATTATGTTAGTTATTTTCATAAAATTCTCCCGAATTTATTTTTACTCATACTTAATTATACCAGTTGTATTTTTAATATACTTATATTTATTTTTAAGTCAAGAAATATTCTAAACCCTCGAGTATTTTATAGTATTAATTTTTATTTAAAAAATATTTTTAACACGAAAATTATGTGACATGAGTTTATTTTTATGTTACATATTTCACGAAAATATGAGTAAAAATGAAAATTTCATGATATTATTATAATTTTATAAATTTTATAATAATATATTTTCAAAATCCCTTGTGGCACAGACGATACAGAAAATTACGAATGTTCGGTACCACAACTTAAAATTTAAATGGATCAGAATGCATTCACGCTATTTGTAGAGTACTTTTATATGGTAGTAGATTTCTCTTGAATGTACACTTGGGTCGAATCAGAATTTAATAGGGAAAATCTCACTTAATGATGATGTACGTTGATTTAGTTTGACCGGCCAGCCAGTTAAGTATAATTTTTAGGCCGCACAACCCAGTCATGAGGGTGAGCATGACTTAAGATTAACATGCCTAATGGTGATTTTTTTATAGTACGTGTCTATAGATATTTATTTACGTATACAGAATTATTGATAAATTGAAGGAAAAGTATATGTTTATGTGAACAACGACATTTCTTATGCCTAAATAATGATTTAATAAGGAAAAATATATATACATGATTGAGTATTATAGTTATAATTTTAAAAGTTAAAAAGTTCAGTTTAACAGTTATAATATATGATTATAAAATTTTACTACTATAAATGATAGTAAAAGTTTTATATAAAAATTTTTAAATTTATATTTATTTTTAAAATAATTTTGAAGTTATAATATTAAATATTATTTTATGAAATTAAAATATTATGAAAACTTATTTTGGTTACACACTAATAATCTTATTTACTTATTGAGCGTCTTTTAACCTCAATCATTATTTTACATTTCAGATCATTTTGAAGAGTATATCAGAAATCTGGCGTAACAAGTGCATGAGCGGGAATAAAAAGAACAGAATAGAATAAAAAAATTAACATAATACAATTTAGAATATATTTGTATATTTTATAATTTTAGAAATTTACATTTTAATAGTTGAGATATATATTTGTAATAAATCTAATTAGTACTGTAACAACCTGAAAAATAAATTAATTAAAAAAATAAAATTAAGCGTAATTATTAATTAATTAATTAAATATTATTAAATTAATATATTAAATAAACAAATAAAAAAATAGTATAAAAAAACTAATTAATATATATATATATATATATAAAAGTTAAGCTATAAAATATATATATACCTTATTTGATGCTTCTTCAGGAAGCAATCAGAATCCAATTTCAAATTGGATTGTCCACTTCCTCTTTTCTCTGCCGTCTTTTACCCTCTCATCACTCCGCTGTCTCTGTCTCTATCTCTCTCTCTCCCCCCCTTATTTCTCGATAGATATTCGATCGATCGGGAAATGGAAGGTGTCATTGGATTCCTAACTCCACCACCAACATTTCTGTTGGAGCATATTTTTTGTGGGAGTGATTTAAACACCATTCCTATGGTAAGATAACTTTTCCTTAATTTCTCAATTTTTTATTAAATTTGCTGTTAAAATGACGATCAGGCACCACCATGAGGTCCTAGTCATGATCGTCGTCATTTTGGCGTAGGTAATTTTTCAATTGAGATTTTCTAGACTTCATTCCAAAGTAAGGGTGAGATTTGAGAAATTTGATAATTTGACTATATTTAAAGGTATATTTATTTATTTAGAATTTATGAGTTTAGAAAATATTAAAATCATATTTTATTTAGGATTGATTTAATGGAATTAGGATTTTTGATTCATAATCCGAGTGAGCGCTGCAGGTATTTTTTGGGATTCCTATTGGCGTAATTCAAGAAACCAGGTAAGAGAAAAAATATATATTAAATCAGAATTTTTATAAATTTAATAAAAAAAAAAATTGTATTATATATACGTGTATATGTTTCGGTATGAGTTTAAAATGTCAATTATTTAAATTATATTTTTTTTGAGTTTAAGGCTATTTATTAAATATGTATATGCGAAAATAAACTGATGGAAGTGGAAAATATTTTTAGGATAATTATGTAAGAAATCAAAGGTATTTTTCCTAGCATATGAATGTTAAATGCAAGTTGACTTATTGTATGGAAAATACATATATATGAATTTTACTACTAAATTGTGTGATATGAGTAAAATAAAATTTTGTGTGAAATTATGTTATATATACGAGATGGAAGATATATAAAAAATGAATTGAGTATGAAAATGATATATGAAATATGTTGTATGTGAGTGTTAATACAATCATGGAAACAATTACGACGGAAAAGATGTCGACCACGGCTGAAAGGATGTCGAAACTAACCAATCACGGTTAAAAAGATGTCGACCACAACTGAAAGATTGCCAAAGCTAACCAATCACGGCTGAAAATATGTCGACCACAGCTGAAAGGATGCCGAAGCTAACCAATCACGACTGAAAAGATGCCAACCGCTACTGAAAGGATGCTGAAACTAACCAATCACGGCTGAAAAAATGCCGACCATGACTGAAAGGATGCCAAAGCTAACCAACCACGGTTGAAAAGATACCGACCACAGCTGAAAGGATGCTGAAACTAACCAACCACGGTTAAAAAGATGCCGAGTATTTATGAATTAAAATAAAAATGATTATGAAATGAAAATAAAATGGAAAAGAACGAAATGGAAATGAAATGTAATATGTGAAGAATGCAAAATGGGAAAAAATCATATAAAATGAGACGCTATGAAATGTCAACGATGAGAATATGAACAGATGTGTATGAATGAATAATGATAAAAAGAATTATGTATTATGGTATTAGCAGTATTTATGCTAGTAGAACATGTTATATTTTGGCGAGACGAACTTTTCGCCTGAGGGCTTGCTCAGAAAGGTGAGTGCACTAGTAGTTTCAGATGTGGTAGTAGCTGCATAACGTACTAGGGCAAAGGGAACCTACTTGTATGGGCGGGTAGATTTCCCTATCCTTAGGGCCTTTTTCGGTAAGTTATTGTTAAACAGTGTGAGTACGAGATCAATTTAACACTTGAGAGCTTATTGAATAAGGTGAGTGCCCTCGTATGCCTCAGCTGTAATATTCGAGTTGCCAAATGTATCAGAGCAGAGGGGTGTTACTTGTATGGGTGGGTAATCACCCATATCGTCGGGTAATCTCGTGGGTTAAATCTTTTGCATGTGTTTGATTAGGATTAGAAAGTGATTTCAGAAATTATATTAATGATTTTCAAATTTTAAATGATATGTTGTTATATAAACTCATGTTAGCCACACACTATTTTAATATATTGTTTATTTCCTTACTGAGATGTGTCTCACCCGAATATGAATTTATCTTTTTCAGGATTTTCTCGAGATCGAACTTAGAGAGTTCAAGGTGTTATAACATTTTTTGGGAAATATAAAGAAAACGAGTATATTTTTATAATAGTTTGGGGATGTAAATATTTTATGTTTTATGTTTTTACGTTTTAAATCTATTGAGTAAGGAATGATTGTGAAAACAATGAAATGTTTTGAGAGTTATGTAGGTTTATGGAAATGTAGGTGATGAATGATTTATTATGGATTATATTTAGAATTAGTAAACTCTGGTATTTTGTTATATGGAAATTATGTTTATGTTTTCCGCTGTATATATATATATTGATTTATGGATTATTAGGATTTTATTAAGTATAACGCACCGGACTCGAGTTTAAGGGTTCAGGGCGTTACAAGTACTCTTGTAATAAAAATAATTTAGATTTATTTGCGTCCACTGAAAAATTTATATGTAGGAACCCACTCGGGTTCAAATCCTTACATATATTATATATATATATTCTAAGTCATTTAATGCATAAATTAATTTATTTTGATTCTAATTAACATTTTTGTATTTGTATGATTTGATCTAAGTTTTAAATAAAAGTTTGCTCTACATTACATGATCGAATGAGTAACTTTTTAATGTTGAAAACAAAAGCAAACGAATAAATAAATAAAAATACGCAGAAGATTTTATTTTCCAATTTATTATTTTTTAAAATATATATATTAAAAGAATTTATTTCTCGATTTATTACGCAGAAAAATTTATTTCCCAATTTATAATTTTTAAAAAATATATATTTTTTGAAAAAATAATTTCCGAAATGACACGTGATAAATCTCGCTACCATAAAAGAATTTATTTCCCTATTTATTATGTAGAAGAATTTATTTCCCGATTTATCATTTTTTTAAAATATATTAAAAGAATTTATTTTCTGATTTATTACGCAGAAAAATTTATTACGCAAAAGAATTTATTTTTTGATTTATCATTTTTAAAAAAAACATATTAAAAGATTATATTTCCTGATTTATTACGTAGAAGATTTATTTCCCGATTTATTATTATTTTTAAAAAATATTAAATAATATCTTTTTTGAAAAAATAATTCTCGGAATGACACGGGACAAATCTCACTACTTCAAGTAGTGAGATTACGTTAGAGTCATTTCGGGAATTATTTTTCCAAAAAAGGTATTATTTAATATATATATATTTTTTTTAAAAAAAGATAAATCGGAAAAAGACTTGGTTGAACGGAGTGGGGCTAATTTTTTGAGAGATTTAGTTTAATATTTAGATTTTTTTTTTGTGTTCTAAGTTAAAAATATTGTCTATTTTGGTTTTTTTTTTTTTTTTTGTAATTACAGCATGCCAAATAATTAATTTTTGATCTTATGGGTCTTCTTGAGTGTTTTTTTTTTTTTTTTTTAAGCTAAAACTTTGTACATGTTTGGATTAGTAGTCAAATTGTAAGGAAGAGGAATATTAACATTGATGATTTTTATTTTATTTTATTTGTTTAAATAATAACATGCTCATAATAATATTATTAATGATATGGGAGAGTAGGTTGTACAATCTTGATTTACAGGTCGATTAAATAACGCTATTATATTAGAGTGTGTTAGTGTGCCTTAATGTGTACGTGCTATATGTTGGCTATGCTTTACTTGCATTGATTGGGTGACCTTTTTAAACTTATATGGTGGATATGTGGCTTATATTGAGTGGAATACATGCATCGAGAAAGCATGGTGAAGTAAAAAAATAAGGAAGTAAGTTTTAGGAAGAAACCGTTGATTGTTTGATCAATGGTATGATCGATGGTTCACCCTCGGGAGATAATCGTCTACGGTTTCAGTCTGTAGGAATCAACTTTGGTATTAAATCGTTGACGGTTGTGTTGAAACCTCGACGATATTGTTCGGTGCTAAACACGAATTTTGAATCAGGAAGATTAGTAGATTGGGGGATTTGGAGGATTTTTCTCTGAGATTTATGATAGGAATATTTTAGATAGTTTCTAAGCCTTCTAGGTAACGACTCTAAAAATAATATGTGAGCAAGTGTGATCCTAAAAAAAATAAAAATAAAAAAATAAAAGATTTATTAATTAAATAATTAAATAATAATATAATGAGATCTTCTCCCCTATGGTCAGACACACTTCCATCAAGGTAGTGTTGAGATTAGTGGCGCATTACGATATACATCTGGAGTAGATGGATGCAAAGACAACGTTTCTCTATGGTGATTTGGAGGAGCTGATCTACATATCACAGCTAGAAGGGTTTTGCCAACTTGGACATAAACACTTGGATTGTAAACTGAAGAAGTCACTTTACAGACTCAAGCAGTCTCTGAGATAGTTGTACAAACTATTTGACACCTATGTGATCCATATAGGCTACAGGAGGTGCGAGTACAATTGTTACGTCTATGTGAGGAGTCTTGAGGATGATTCACTCATATTTATATTGCTTTATGTTGATGGCATGCAGATAGCTCTAAGGAATATGACTGAGGTAAATCAGTTGAAGACTGTTGAGTAAAAAGTTCGACATGAAAGACTTGGGTATGGCTAAGAGGATACTTGGGATGGAGATTTGCAGGGATAGAACTATAGGGAGTTTGTGGTTATCTCAGGGTAGTTTTGTGGAGAAGGTGTTAGAGAGGTTTAACATGATTAATGTTAAACCAGTGAGTACACAGTTAGTGAGTCATTTTACGTTGTTTACGCCTAGCGCCTAGCGCCCAAAGATGGATGATGAGATTCATGACATGTCGAAAGTCCCCTATGCCAGTGCAATGGGGTGTATGATGTATGTCATGGTATGTATAAGGTCGGAACTGGAACAAGTAGTCAACATGGTGAGCAAGTTCTTTTTGAATCTAGGTCAACAATATTGGGATGCAGTCAAGTGGATTCTCAGATACTTGAGGGGTACAACTGGATATGACATTATGTTCAGTAGACAATAGAGTGATCATTAGTGATAAGTTATGTGGATGCTGACTACGCAGAGGATTTGGATGATAGGAGGTCTACCATAGGGTACATATTCACCCTTGTGGGAGGACCTATTTATTGGAGGTTTATGATGTAATCGCTCATTACTTTATCTACTACTGAATCGGAGTACATGATAGTAGCTGAGCCTGCAAAGGAAGGGTTGTGGCTCACAAGATTGGTTAAGGAGTTAGGTATCCAGTAAGGTGGAGTTCGACTGTAGTGTAATAGTCAGAGTGCCTTCTATTTGGAAAAGAATTAGGTGTATCATGCGGAGACAAAGCACATAAATGTGCAGTTTCATAGGTTTAAGGAACTAGTTGCTTCAGGTGAATTTCTACTTGAGAAAGTTTACATGTCTGAGAATGCAACATATACATGACAAAGCCTGTCGCAATGGATAAGTTCAAGCATTGTTTGGACTTGATCAACGTCTCCGGGTGCTAGATGGGAGACATCCCAATCTACAATCCCAAGTGGAGTAGCAGGTTATGCTTTCATATGTCTCATAAGTGGTGCATATTCGCCATGGTGGAGATTGTTGGATATGTGGCTCATATTGGGTGGAATGCATGCACCAGGAAAACATGGTGAAACAAAGAATAAGGAAGTAGGCTGCAAGAAGAAACGCTTGACTGTTTGGCTAATGGTATGATCAACGGTTCACCTTTGGAAGATAACGATCGACGGCTTCAATCTGTAGGAATCAACTTTGGTTTTAAAAAGGTCGATGGTATTGTTCAGCGCTAAACACATATTTTGAATCGGGAAGATGAGCAGATTGGGGGATTTGGAGGATTTTCTTTCGGAATTTACTACATGAATATTTTAGATAGCTTCTAAGCCTTTTGTATGCATAAGGTTAGCATATAAATAATATTTGTAATCCTTGATGTAAGTTTTGATGATTGATAGTGAAAATCAACCACTTGCTCCCGTGGATGTAGGCACATTGTCAAACCACGTAAATTCTTGGGTCTTTGATTATTTGCTTTCCTTTATTTTTTTTTTATGATTGATTGTTTAAGTATTATTCATAATTGGTTACTGCATTACTTGTTTCGATTCAATTTGTAGTTTTCCCTACGCATTGACATTCAGCACTTTGCACAACAATAAAAATTAACAAGTTAGTTTTTTGTAAATGTCAACATTTTTTATGATATAGTTATAAATTTTTGTTATTAAGTGTGACATAATATGAAACCTAAACCTAATTGTGCTCAACCCCTACCGTTAAAATAAATTAACCCTTTGTCAATACATTACCAAAAAAAAAAAAAAAAAAAGAAGTGCTAGCTTCAATAGTGGACCTTGGTTAAGCCTAGTTTCCCCCACTAGAATTTTAGAAAATAAAAGGGGGCAGCCTAGTGTACAAAGTTCAGGCGTATGTGGGGACCAGGGAAGGGGTGGACCACAATATTTCTATAGTATGCAACCTTATCTTACATTTTTGTAAGAGACTGTTTTCACACCTTGAACCCGTGACATTCACAAATATATAATTTAAATTATATATTAAATTATAAAATATCTAATTTAAGGTATGAGTATGCTCCCTCTAAGATTATAAAATAATAGGATTATACTAATAATATTAATCTCAATTATATGAAAAGGTAATTTTTCAAATTAGCGAATATAAAAATAATCAAAATGTTCCTTATGGGGCACCTTGTTGGTTTGACTTCTATGAGACTTCTACATTACACATTAGAGATTTCAAGTTTAGACTATTAAAAAATTAATATTGAAATTTCTGTTTTGCATATTTTTATATTTTTCTTTGCTTCTATGCAAAGAAACAAAGAAATATTCTTTTATATAGAACATTTTTACATTACATTGACCTAAATGCTTTACATTACATTGCATTGTGTCAACCTTAGATGGGATGACTCAAATCTAAAACTTTAAATCGAATATTTTACATTGCATTGACCTAGATGCATGACCTCATGCTCTACTTGTACTTTTATAGGAACAGTGACATCGAAAAGAAATATTAAGTATTGTGAATTGGCCATCCAAAGTTATTTATCGAACAAAGAGATGACAAAACTCAAACTTATGTGAGTTTAGTTGTGAGGCCTGCACTTGTGTCTACTAGAAATTTATCCCGAAATGCCACGTATACTACTACTTCACTCGACAATAAGTGATAATAGCATTATATCATTAATTTTATAAACAAGAGAACGCTAATTCTAATCTTATTAGATTCTAGAAATATTATTTCATGTGAGAAAATGCTCAGGATTTTAATTAGCATTAAGATTAATATAAATACAAGAATCAAACATAGGTGGTGGGCCCCACATTTCTAATTTACAACTAAGACACAAGTGGTAGGCTTCACTTGATTGGACCCAGCTGTTGTGTATTGATTGCAATTAATTATATCTTCTCATTATCTAAAAGTACATTTCATGTGAGCCCTTTGTTTTATTCTATATTTTGATGATAAATTTATAAAGTTTATCATCAAAATATTTTAATACATAGGATAAATACGTCTTTAAATTCACTTACTAAGTCTTAATTTAGTGATCGTGTGTTTAAAACTTTTTAAAGTTCAATATTTACCTTAATTCAATTCTTCATTGAGTGCGATCATACCAACACTATTGCATCGGATCCTATTAGAAGTCCGTAATTAAGCGTGTTTGGGCAATAGTAGTACTAGGATGGATGACCTCTTTGGAACTTGGAAGTCCTCATTTTACACTCCTCTTTTTTTTTTTAAGTTCAATTCTTTATTTAGAGATCCTATCAATTGTAAAATTGAAACCGATTAAACTATTATAATTATAGTTTTAAAGAATAAGATATAATTCAATAAAAGTTATTTTTAAAATTTTTTAAGTAATGATAAAAATAAACCTTAGGTTACATTTGATTCTTGAAATAGTTATTATTTTCTTGGAATAAGATAAAATACAATGATATATTTGAGAGTAAAGATTTTAGTTATTTATTATATATTTCTTATTATTTCAGTCAACGTATAATTAAAAAAATATTCATTATATAGTGAAATATAGAAGTCTCATTGATTCATACTAATGATATAATTTTTTATATAATTAATTTTAAGTAATTTATTATCACTAATTTATTCTTAAGAATGTGCATTCCATGAGCTAAAATGTAATTTTTATTTTTTTATTTTTCTAAATTTGTATAATAAAGTTAAAAATGTTTTTTTTGTCATTTTTTAAATTTCGTTTATGAATCTTAAAAAAGAAAGAAATAGGATGCTATTATAATTATTACAAATTTAAAAATAAAAAATAAAACATAATTAGATGAGTAGTGAGATACTTTTCCTAATTAATGACTATTGTAAGTTTGTAACAAGATTTTCTCGGGAAAATTCTATTTTCTCTCTCCAAGATTACAAAAATTTTACCAAAATGTTCATTTCCCCATGTGCTTCACCACAAGCACGTGCATCCCTCGCGACTCGCCAAACATAAACCACAACCCACCAGTCACTCTCGCGGGAAACAGGAGAAACTTAGACGGCCTCCTTTCCAAGTCACTGTTGTGACAAGATTCTCCTAGATCTTCTCGGGAAAATCCCCTGTTTTCTCTCCCCAATACAAAATCTGATCAGACATTTTGAATAAAACAATAGGGATTCAACACACTGATGAAATCCTGATAAACCCTTCTCCCTCAAAACTCGATTTTCCATGGAAACCGCAAAAATCAAAGACACCCACCTTGAGATTACATCAAATTCGGAGTTTTTATTCGCAGCAAAGGGCATTAAATCTTACTCTGCTTTTCAAATCAGAGATGTAGAGATGGTGGCCGTCGGGGCTCTCACTTACACCAGCCTGAAGGACCTCTTGCCGGCGTCGTCGCCGACGGCGGCGCAGGCAGCGCAGGGGGGCGTCCTGTCGCCGACGTACAGCCAGAGCAGCTGGAACGAGATACCCATCAAGAACCCGCTCGTGAAGCACGCGGCATGGGCGTACTTGCAGCCAATGCTGGCGCCGCCGGAGTCCGACGACCGGAGCTTCTTTGCGAAGCTGAGGGAGAAGTGCTCCGGCGAGTGTTGCGGCGGGTTGGGCTGCATTGGGTTCTTGAACGCTGTCGTTTTTGTCGCGATCAAGAAAGCCTTCTGGAGAGTGTTTTCGGTACAGAGAATAATAGCAGAGAGTGTCAAGGAGGACGATGATGGTGATGAAGAAGACGTAGTTGACTTTTAGAATTTTGGGTTTGACTGGCAGTTGGGTGGCTAGAATTTTGAATTGTAAATATTTATATTTTAAATTTTTAATGATTTTATTGGTGGGTGATTTGTGAATAGAAAATGGAGTTTTGAGGACAATATTTATTTACTATTTTATTTTATTATTTTGATGAGCAATCAAAGGAATATGAACTTCTATTCTTAATTCATGGGAGGTGTGTTTTTTTTTTTTTGGGTATATTATTGCACAATAATTCAACTAATATATATATAATTTGTATAATAATTCAATTAATATATACATATAAAATAGTACTTATACAGTCGTACCAAACAGGGCCTTCATATTTGTGTCCTTGGTTTGGTGAACAGAAGAATGTTAGAGCTCCATGTGACCAGACCAGACTAGATCCACCCCATTCTTCTGAATTCATTTATGAATGAAAAAAAAATCTTTTGTGATTCATTTTTTAGGGCCGAAGCATAGTGACCTCATGAGCTTTGACAAAAATAAAATTCTAAAAATTACAAACCTCTCTCTTTAATGTTAAAAAATTTCATGAATCTTTCTTGAAGTACTGTGAAAAGATTCAAACCGTTAAAAATATGTTCAAGAAAAGGGTATAAGTTTCGCAGGTTCGATTCAGCTGCTGGGCTCCTGAAAATTTACCCTTTCTATGGGTTGTGGGGCCAGCTACACAGGGCGTGGGATTAGTCACGGACCGTAAAACGGATATGGACACCCAGGACGTACCTAAAAAGAAAAGGGTATAAGTTCAAAAAATCAAAGGGAGATCGGTGAAACCTTAAAACTCCAAGTAGGAAGGATGTATGTAATTTTTGAAACCTCATAAAGAAAAAGAGGTCTTCGATTTTTTTTCAAACAAGATCTTTGGGCAATGCAATATATTTAAACAGCACTCTTTTCAATCTACATCCATATAGCGACAAACGAGTTTTCTTAAGTCAGTATTTTTGCTTGTTTAAGGCATTTACGTGCAGCATTCGATATAGGTAATCCAGTTTTAACTACCATCCAATTATAACTCCGAACACTGAATTGATATATTGAATCCAAGGTACTTCATCCAGCCTGTTTGGCCAGAAGGAAATTCATGAACCAGCTAGGAAGAAATAGCATCAGTTCACCAATGCATGAATCTCACTACCCTTCAACAGTTCTGGTTTGTTGGCTCTTAACATATGAACTGAACTCTGTTTCAGATTCACCCCCCATATCTGCCTTGAAATTAATCTGCTAAGAGGATCATGGATTCACATGTTTGGCATTTCCAGATAGAAATGAACCAATGATCTGGTCAGCCTAGTTTGTACAAGTGACTTTTTTCCGATCACTATGATTTTTCAGTATCATGTCAGTCTCCGACCCCGACATTTCTGGATATGTCCAAGGTTTGCCAAGGCCACATGACAAAGCTTGTGCATTGGCGTGTCTATCTCTCATAGCCTTTTATACTATTGGTAAATCACAATCAATATGCTAGATGTTGTGCAAGACAGCTTAATTTGGGTGAGTGGCCTCCAAAATGCAAATTTTTTAAAAACATGTGGTTAATAGTGTTATTCAAATCATAAAAGCAATTTCTTCATAGAAACAGTTTCTTCAATGTGGAGGTAAGAATGTGTGCCTTCCAAGAACGCAATGGTGAGCCTTGGTTAATTTTGATCCAAGCTCGAGTATAAGAAGTTGTTTGAACATATTGAGCAATTTTATTACTTGGCAGTAAAAATATACAAATGGACAAGAGATGTTTAATTGTTTACATTACAGATCTGATAATCTGGTGCCTGCAATGTGTTCATCAAAAAATCAGGACAAAAAAGAAAAAAGCTTACAGGTTAATGGGTTTTACTATTTTTATCAAGTGTATTTGGAAGTTCTGTAGTCACCAATAATCGCTGCATGAGCACTGACCATCTATGAAATGATGATATATCTTCGAATCTCCCACAATTATCTCTCTTTTGGTAATCTCTGAAATCTTCTTTGCAGCAGTGTGGCAATATTTGCATATTCTGATGTTTTTCCTCACAAGAACGGGTTTGCCGACTATTGTGGAGATCAAGCCAAAACAGATTGCCAATCTTACACTGTGACTTTTTGGCGAGTTTGCTTTTTTCTTCATTATATCCAGCGGTATGAACTTGGTGGTATGGTGATCATCAATGTCTTTCGCGGCCTTTCTTGATATAATATCCAGCACATTGTAGATCGTGTTGGTTTCAACATGGGACATATCTTGATTGATGAACCTGTAAGATTCACTGTTGATCTCAATCAGGGTACATCCACTGGTTCTCTCAATCCCTTCTTTCTGCATAAGACCTTTAATTTGCTCAACATCTTCCCATCTCCCAAGTTCAGCATACATGTTAGAAAGCAAGACAAAACACCCTGTATTATCATGTCTCAAGGATAAAATGTGCTTAGCTGCAAGTTCGGCCAGTTCTATGTTTTTGTTGTTTCTACATGCAGTCAGAAAAGATCCCCATATTCTAGCCGTTGGAACCACCGGCATTTCTTTGATGAATGAATTCGCTAGATCAAGATTTCCTACACGACCGAGAAGATCAAGCATACAACCATAGTGCTCTACCCATGGATCAATAGAGTAGTGCCTTTTCATGGAATTGAAGTATTCCCAACCTTTGTCAACCAAGCCAGAAATGCTGCAAGATGAGAGCAGCGAAACAAATGTACTTCCGTTGGGCCCAATCCCCTTTTTCTCCATCTCACAGAACAATTCAATGGAGATTCTCCCAAACCCGTGAATGGCATAGGCCATAATTATCACGTTCCATGAAACAACATCCTTAAACAACATATGATCAAATATTCTTCGTGCAGTTTTGAGATAACCACATTTCGCATACATGTAAACAATCGAATTTGAGATGAAGATGTTTGAACCAAACTCTAATTTCACAATGTAACCATGGATTTGTTCGCCCTCCCTCAGTGAGGCTAATTCAGCATAAGCTGGGAGGATGCTTGCGATTGCGACAGCATCAGGTCTGAAAGGCTCATTCCATAAATCGAGGAACAATTTCAAGGCCTCTTTATTCCGCCCATTTTGCACATAAGTAGATATCATGGAATTCCATGATACCAAGTTCATTTCAGTCATTTGACCAAAAACACGTTCTGCTGGCTCTGTCTTCCCACACTTCCCGTACATGTCAACCAGAGCAGTCTCCAGGACTAGACAAGGAAGAAAACCTTTCCTAATGGCAAAGCCGTGGATAGATTTACCCTGCATGAGGGCTCCTAGTTGTGCACAAGAGGGAAGCAAGTTTATCATGGTGATAGTGTCAGGACTCAAGTCATCAGCTGCCTGCATCTTTATCAAATAAGCAAATGCCTCAAGGGGGTGTGCATTTAGAGCATACGCGCCTATGATAGTATTCCAAGTTACAATATTTTTTTGAGAAATCCCACCAAACACCATTTCTGCATAATCCATTCTGCGACACTCGCTGTACATGTTGATAAGTGATGTTTGAATCTTGATGTCAAGTTTAAACTCACTCCTGATCACTTGAGAATGAATTTCCTTCCCGATTCTCAGAGAATGCTGAAGAGCACAAGCACCCAGAGCACTGATCATGCTGAAACTATCAGCTTTTAGCCCAAATACCAGCATCTCCTGAAAGCACATCAATGAGCTCCAACCATCCCCAGCCGAAACATAGCCTGAAATCATAGAATTCCATGAAACCAAGTCTCTAACATGCATTTCGCTGAACACCTTCTCTGCGTACTCAATACACCCGAGCTTCGCATACATAACAATAAGGGAATTGCAAATGTATATATCCCACTCTAAACCAACTTTAATAAGCTTTGAATGAACCTTCTCTCCTTCTATCAAAGAGCCTGACCCAGTGCACGCCTTGATTACAAACGGGAAAGTGAAATTGTCAGCCTGAACGCCCTGGATTTTCATTCTATGATAGAAATCAATGGCTTCTAAAAAGAACCCATTATTTGTGAGACCTCTAATTACAATATTCCAGTCAAAAGTTTTCTTGTGTGACATTTTCTCAAACAGATAGAGTGCATTTTCTATGCACCCAGATTCCAAGTAAGCTGCAAGAGCCCTTGTCTGAGCAAGATGATGATGGTGTCCCCTTACCAGAGATTCTGATGAAGGCTTTTCTCCATTTTTACCACTTCGAGTTGATTCGGGGATTGTTTGGTTTGCGACGAGGCGATGTCCCCGCTTTGCTTTCGCTGCTTCGACTCTATTTGGAGGGTCGGATTTTAAGAAGCGGAGGGGAGATAAGGTTGCAGCCATCTTGAAAATGGAGGCACGCTATTTTTAAATTGCCGTTGGGATTTAGAAAACTAACACGGGTTCAATATTTTGCTCTTGGCGGGTGGTGGTTAGTAGCCGTTATCTCGTTACGTTTGAAACTAGAGAGGCCCAACTGTCGCCTTATCTCAAAACACATCAATGAGTGGTAGAAGAACCAACTGAAATTCATCAGGCCATTCTTAAATCTTCGTTGACTTCACTTTTGATCAATTCAATCTATTTCTTCTCACCAAACTCTACATTAGTTTTGTTTGGTAAACGTTCTTCAAATTTATTGACAAATGTTTGAATTGTTGCAAGCTCTTATTTGTGAATTGTATATTCTTATCTCTGGGATATAATAAAAAAAATAGAAAAAGGAATAACAATTTTTTAGTTATAAATTTAGAATAATTATTTTATTTATTTTTTATTTTGAATTTATTAAAAAAAATTGTGTTTGCAGTTACCTTTTTTTTTTTTAAAATAAATTATCAAATATATATATATATATATATATATATATATATATATATATATAAGTTAATAGCCAACTATACCTTTAACATATGTGTGCACACAATAAACATAAAAAATAGTATAAAAAAAATATATTTTCATAATGTGCTTATGTTGGTAGAATTGTTGAGAAAATGCGTACAATAAGTGTCAATGTGCTTTTGTTCCTTCGAAATATATTAACTCTGTGATTGGGAGCATAAATTTTTGACCTTAAATTTAAATCTATGTAAATTTTTTGGACAATATTGTATAAATCAAAATCCAAGACTTGAAATACATGCTCCAAAACACTCTATTATATTGTATTTGAGAGCACAGTTTTGGAGTCATAGACTTGAATTTAGATAAAATTATTATTATATAATTTCGTATTACATTTTGTTCAAACAAACTTTAATTTATTTTTTGAACTCCAAACTCCCAACTATGAAGAAAATATACCGATGTCTTCCCAGCATAAGATATATATATATATATGGAGGGAAGAACCTTGGAAATTGACTGATTCCCTTTTTTTTTTAGGGGCTATCTCATGTGATGTATTGTTCTTATTAGCTTTGGCCCGGAAAAAGTGAGAGATGCATCAAATATTTTGTGAAAAATAGTGAATTTTTAAATATACATATATAAAAAAGGAAAAGAGACGGAACACGAAAATTTTGAAGTTAGTATTTAATGATGCCTTGTGGTTTTTTATTTATGTTTTTTTTAAAGCTAAAAAGACTAACTACTTCGGATGGTGCATAGAGTTGGCAAATGAACAGACTTTTTTTTTTTTTAAAACATCAAATGATATTTATGAGTTTTTTTTTTTTTTTCAAAATTTGATCTTGGAGTGGATTTGTGCTTTCACGAGATGACATTTAGGCTCTGTTTCAAACTTGAAAAAAATACTAAAGAAAAGAAAAGAAAGGAAAGTATAAAAATCCCATATTTTATGTTTGTTTAGTTATCAAAGTGACAAAGATAATAAAAAAATATATCAAATATGTGAATAATTTTCTGATTTTATTCATCATTAGTTTTTTATTTTTTCTGACTTTTAATTATATTAAAATAAAATTTTATTTTTAATAATATTTAATATAAAATTAACTTTTTTCTTTATTTTTTTAAAAGTAAAATTTTTGATTCGAACGGATTGAAGTCGGGGGCAAATTTGGCTGTGGACTTCAACTTTTTTGAACGTTAAGACCAAATTGCTGATAGGCGGGACTCGTTTGGGTCCCCATTCCCTCATTTACGGACAACTCCTCTACCCGACCTTCCAAAAAATGAACAAGAACAAATATTAGAAATGAAAAACAAAACAAAAAATAACTCTAATGCAAGTATGCGCTTATTATTGTAAAGACAAAAAGTTCAAATGATTAAGACTCATTTAGTAGCCAAATGTAATTTAATTTCTCGTGATCTTTAAAATAATTTCCAAAATATTATCTTGCTTTTTTTATTAAAAAAAACACATTTGTATAAGAAAATATAGATTTATATTTGTATTATTTTCTAATTTTTCATAAAATGTTGAAGGGCTAATGAATTTCTCCATAGAATGTTTTAGGAGTAACAAAACGAAGAACTTATTTGTTAGAAAAGTAATTTTTATTTTCATTTCCATTTTAGAAAACACTTTTTTTCTTAATATTCTGTAACATTCATATGAAAATCTTGAAAATACAATAAAGGGCAGAATTATTTGTAATTTTTTATTTCATTTTATTCGCAATGAACAGGTCAGCAAACAGGGTTCAATATTATGTATACTGCTCTTAGCCTAGGGCTCAAAAATATTTAACATGTACATACATAGCAGCAGCTGGTATCTCAGGTCTTTGTGAAATTTAAATTACTTTTTTGCCCTTCCCATTCTTCCAAAAGGTTAAAAAAGTAACTTACAAGATTCTCCCGCCCTGCAGTTCCTCCTGTACCTGCTTAAAAAGGTTAAGGCCATGGCCAGAGCTGATGGCTTTCAATGGCAAATAAGATGTTTTGTCAATCCTTAAAGCAGCTTATTATAGATTGCAGGGCTACAAATGCAATACTACATCAAGTGGGTGAACACAAACTATATGATTGGGAAGCAGCATTTGCACTCAGAAAGAAGGTAGTATAACTATAATATACAACTAACCATTATCCAGATCTTACTTCACAGAAGGCACCCTACATGATTCATTATGCCAGTGGCATACCATAATTGTCAACCAGAGTGGATACCTCCCATAAATGTCCTTGGATCAGGACAGTTCCCTGTAAACTGAGCCTGTGAAAAGTCGAAACCTGGGTTCTGCGGGAAGAAGCACTTTGTTACCAAATTGAATGGAATGAAAATGAGGAAACAAAAATAAAATCACAAAGGGAATCCAAAACAGGTGAAATTTGCATACGAGAAATAATCTGTTTTTCGTTTGGTTTTTCAGGAAAAAAAAAAAAAATGTGGAAAAGAAAGCAGCCATTTGGTATCACTATCAAAAATTAGAGAACCATAAACGGAAACTAAAAGCTAGAAACCAGTAATCTTTTGATCAACATTTATAAAGTTAATATAAATTAAAAACTTAGTTAAAATGCTCATTTTCATCTTTAAATCAAATACTATTATTAAAATAATAAAATTACAAATAATACACATTATAAAAATTACCATAATAAAAATAAACTTTACTATAATTATTTTACTTAATTGTTCTACTTTTAAATTATACTTTACAATAAAAATTTTATTAGACATGACAATTGAAAACTAGTAGAAGTATTTTGTAATTGGCTTTTTTATTATTTTTTTAAATTTATGTATATTTATTTTAACTATATTTAAATCAATATGATCATTTTATTTTTATTTTAATTCAAAAGTGTATAAATTAAATAATTTAATCCAAAAAACTATTTTCCTATATTAAAATTTCTGACAACAGGTTGCCAAAACAGTTTAAAACCATAAAATCTGGTCTTCAATTTTTTAGCAAACTGCTGAAAACCAACAACAAAAACCGAAAAGTGAGAACATAAACAAACGCGTTTTTATAGTATGTATCTTCACTATGGAAAAACAGAAAACAACAATAATATCAAATAGACCTTGAAGTGTTTTGTTTCCAATTCTCTGAATTTCTACCTATGTAGTTATTTATTTATTTTTGACTCCATTCTAAGCAAATAATGTACGACACCTTCAACAACAATCTTACAAGTTCCTAGACTCACTTCCTTAAAATTCCACAAGAAGATACTTGAGCAAAGAATGAGGAACAACCCTTTTTCAGAACAAACTTCTGGAAACTTGCCACTATGCATTTTTAAAACACAATATCTAATGTGTGTGTGGAGCTACAATGCGTGCATATTTACCAATCATAAAATTATTTTTTAATATTAATGAATCTAATATACTAGAATGAATTATGAATGAGCTCGAGAGTAACCTTAACTCAATGGCAACAAGGTTACATCAAAACCAAAAGGTGTTCAAATCACATAAACCGTCCCTTCAAGCATGGAGGTAAAAAATGCGTACATCCTGCCCTCTCCAGATTTCCACTGGTGTGGTGTGTTTGTGTTATAAATTGTCATGTATTTTAGAATGAATGATTGAGTCGTCATAGTGGTAACCATGCACTAGATCATACACTAACCATGTGGTAACCATGCATGCTAGGCCGTGTGCTAACCAAGTAGTAACCATGCATGTGTTCTAGGCCATGCAGTAACCATGTGCTAGGCCATAGTGTAACCAAGTGGTTACCATGTGCTAGGTCATATGGTAACCATGTGGTTACCATGCGCTAGGTCATGCCATAACCATGTTGTAACAGTGCACTAAGCCATGTGGTAACCATGCGCTACGCCATGTGGTAACTATGCAGAAACCACACGCTATAATTTTTTATCTTGGTTTTTAAGTTCTCGCAAATAATAAGGACAACTGGATATTTAGGTAGGTTACATATAATGATTCAACTTGCCAACAACAACAACAACAAAACCAAACCTTAGTCTCACTAAGTGGGGTCGGCTATATGAATCCTTTTCCGCCAATTTATGCGATCATGGACCATTTCTTTTGATAGATTCAAAGATATTAAATCCTTACTCACTATCTCCTCCCAAGTTATTTTAGGTCTACCCCTACCCCTTCTACTGCCCCCCACAGTAACTAAGTCACTCTTCCTCACAGGTGCACTATAAAGCCTACGTTGCAAGTGTCCATACCATCTGAGTCGTCCTTCCCTTATCTTATCTTCTATAGGAGCTACACCTAACTTACCACGAATATGTTCATTCCTTAATTTATCTTTCAATGTTATACCACTCATCCATCTAAGCATCCTCATTTCAGCAACTTTTACTTTTTGGATATTATGTTTCTTCGTCGCCCAACATTCTGATCCATATAGCATGGCTGGTCTTATAGCTGTCCTATAAAACTTCCCTTTCAATTTTAAGGGTATTCTACGATCACATAGAACACTTGAAGAATTTCTCCATTTTACCCAACCTGCTTTAACTCTATGCATTACATCATCTTCAATTTCTCCTTCAGCTTGCATAATAGATCCAAGGTATCGAAATCTACAAGTGCTATTTATTTCTTCATCATCAAGTTTAACTTTGTCTCCAATATTCCTCCTATTATTATTAAAATTACATTTCATATATTTTGTTTTATTTCTACTTATCTTAAAGCCTCTAGATTCCAAAACTTCTCTCCATAATTCTAACTCAGCCTCTACTTCATCCCTAGTTTCGTCAATTAATACAATATCATCTGCAAACAACATACACCATGGAACCTCCTTTTGAATACTCTTAGTCAATTGGTCCATCACTAAAGCAAAAAGATAAGGACTCAAAGCAGATCCTTGATGTACACCTATGGTAATTGAAAATTCTCTAGTTTCTCCATCTATAGTCTTTACACTAGTCATTACTCCATCGTACATATACTTAATGACATCGGTATACCTACAACATACACCTTTTTTTTCTAAAACCCACCATAGAACTTCCCTAGGTATCCTATCATATGCTTTCTCAAGGTCAATAAATATCATATGCAAGTCCCTCTTCTTTTCTCTAAACTTTTCCATTAATCTTTTTAAAAGATAAATAGCTTCTGTGGTAGATCTCCCAGGCATAAAACCAAATTGATTTTCTGAGATCTTCGTTTCTAACCTTAATTTTTGTTCAACTACTCTTTCCCATAGTTTCATCGTATGACTCATAAGTTTAATTCCACGATAGTTATTACAATTTTGAATATCTCCTTTATTTTTGTATATAGGTATTAAAGTACTTTTCCTCCATTCATCTGGCATTTTCTTAGTTTTTACAATTGTATTAAATAAATTAGTTAACCATATAATTCCGTTATCACCCAAGCATTTCCAAACTTCAATTGGGATGTTATCTGGTCCCATAGCTTTCCCATTTTTCATCTTTTTTAGTGCAAACTTAACTTCGTTAACTCTAATTTTTCGAATAAATCTTATATTTTTAGTCTTTTCCTCATTTGACAATTCTAAATTTAAGCCTTCTATTTGGTTTTCGTTAAACAACTTACTAAAGTAACTTCGCCATCTTTCTTTAATATCTTCGTCCTTAACCAAGACAATATCATCCTCACTTTTTATAAATTTTACATTTCCTAAGTCCTTGTTCTTCCTTTCTCTAGCTTTAGCAAGTTTAAATATATCTCTTTCCCCTTCTTTTGTACCTAATCTATCATACAAACTATTAAATAATCTATATTTAACTTCACTAACGGCCCTTTTTACATCTTTTCTTGCCTCCTTATATTTTTCAAAGTTATCGCTGTTTCTACATTTTTGCCACGTTTTATACCAAATTCTTTTTGTCTTTATGATTTTTTGTACATCTTTATCCCACCACCAACTTTCTTTGCTATTTGAGAATCTTCCCCTTGATTCGCCTAAAATCTCTTTTGCTATCTTTTTAATAGAGCTAGCTAATCTATTCCAAAGAGTATTTGAATCTATCCCATCCTCTAAGGTCCAATCCTCATCTTTGATCATTTTATCTTTAAATTTTATTATATTTTCTCCTTTTAGGTTCCACAATCTAGTTCTCCTACACTGGTTTATTTTATCCTTTTTCTTCCATTTTTTAATGCATATATCTAACACTAAGACTCTATGTTGTGTGGTTAGACTTTCACCTGGAATAACTTTACAATCCTTGCATGATACACAATCTACCCTCCTAGTTAAAAAAAAATCTATTTGACTTCTATTTTGTCAACTTTTAAAGGTTATTAAGTGTTTTTCTCTCTTCTTAAAGCAAGTATTCATTATACTAAAATCATATGACATAGCAAAGTCTAAGATCATCTCCCCAGACTCATTTTTGTCTCCATATCCATATCCTCTATGTATCCTTTCATAATTTTTATTATCTCTTCCAACGTGTCCATTCAGATCTCCTTCTATAAATATTTTTTCAGTCCCTGGTATGCCTTGTATAATACTATCCATATCTTCCCAAAATTGTCTCTTTAAGATTTTTTACTAAGCCAACTTGAGGAGCATAAGCACTAATGATATTTATTATCTCGTCCTAATACCATTTTGATTTTTATAATTCTATCTCTTACTCTAATTACATCCACAACGCTATCTTTTAAGTTTTTGTCTATAATAATGCCTACTCCATTCTTATGTTTTTCTTTTCTAATGTACCAAAGTTTAAAACCTGATTTATCGATTTCTCTAGCTTTCTCCCCCACCCACTTAGTTTCTTGAAGGCAAATTATATTAATTCTTCTTCTAATCATTGTATCCACAATTTCCATGCTTTTACCCGTAAGTGTCCCTATATTCCAAGTTGCTAATCTAATCCTAGTTTCCTGAACTAACGTCTTTACCTGCTCACGTCTAGAATGATGCAGGAACCCTCGCATATTTGACACCGTACCCGGGCGCTGACACGGCGCGTCGCTTCGGGGCGACGACCTAGCCCACCCTCGCCCACTTTTCGCTACACCTGAGTGGTTCAAGTGCAACACGTCGCTCGTAGGGGACGCCCCAGCAAATATTCGGTAAGGATTCATATCATAGTGATCTGACAAATTTTACCCTGGCTATCAGCTACCTAACGCAACCCTCCTCCTTAACCCGGGCTTGGGACCGGCTGTGTGTGAAAAAATTAGGACATTTAAGTGCAAAATTTGAGCATGCTTGAAAACAGCTATGTGGCCAAACACCTTTTTTTTATCAGAGGCTAAGCTGGCAAAATACATACAATAAGACTGATATATAATATGTGAAAATGTGTTTGGCTAATTTTTGTTTGGGGAAGAGAAGGAGGGGAGGGGGGGGGGGGGGGAGGTGTGGCACATGCAACGCCATGATCCCCACAATCAAGCTAAACAGAAAAGTTGAGAAAGCTTAGCACATGGGATAGTGAAGCAGCACTGCAGAAACCCTCGGGAGGAATCCAGGATGAGAAGCCTTGGCTCCCAACATATTCCTCCACTCCCCACATTTGGAAACTGCCTAATGCAAATAGAGACTGTTCATGTCTTTCTTTGCTAGTTATCAGTTGTACCCTGCTAAACAAACTACAGCAAATTCTAAAAATGAACGGCCAAATGCATTTTAACAAGCAAACCAGAACTCAACTAAAAGTTCAGTCATTAGGATAGAAGATCAAACAAGATGAAACAGCTTCGATGGAAAGTGCAACAGAAATCCCTACTCAGGTTGGGAAAAGGTTTTCAAATATCAATTTCTTGAGCCTTAAACATAATCCAAGACCATAGCTGAGGAAATTTTTCCATATTTTAGGATGTATCTGGTAGTGACCAGACTTTTAGACCCAAAAAGAAAAAGAATAACAGAAAGTGCAAGTAGAGATAGGTTGATCACCTCATGCAATTCTAAAGACAATCTCATAGCACCACTGAAACTCACAAAGAGCTGTAACTACCAATTTATTCAGCCTAGATCAACAATATGGGTGTGTTTGATTCAGTGGTTATTCTAGGATAGGCTAATAGCTTATGTTAGGTGCAACATGCTAGTAGAATAGAACTGGCCAAGAAATGCCCCAGTCCCTGCCCGCAGGCAGCCCTGATGAAGCCAAAAAAGAAATGAAATAGGACAAAGATGCCCCAAGCTCCAGCACCCCCATCATATGCCTTCTTTTTCTCCCACTTCCTCCACACCTTCTACACCATCCTTTGCCACCACTGACTTCCATCCTTTCAGCTAGGGTTGTTCAACAACCTAACCAACCCAAAAAATCAGTTTCAAATGGATTATGGGTCGGTTGGCAGTTTCTTATTTTGCATAACCCAATCATATAGGGTTGGTTGCAGGTTTAGCATCTAATATCCACCCGACCCAACCCGAACCACCTCTGTGTATATATATGCCTACAATTACCCAAGACTTAAGAATACATAAGATGCACAATGAGATGTATACGAGCATTATGAACTGTTATAATTTTTATATTTTCAATTTTATTTTTATAGTAGTAATGCTTTTGGATATGATATTTTAGTCATTTTGGAAGATAATAAACATATTTTCATTTTTTTTTTTTAATTTCGTTAATGGTATGCGTGTTAATCACCATAAATTTTTTATTAGTTTTGGAACCTTCTTTATATTGTATTATTAAAATGGAAAATTGAAAAATACTTAGTTTGTTACTCATACCATTACATTGATACTATTGTAACTGTTTTTTTTTTAAAAATAAGAATAACACTAGTTTAAGTAGTGTTTTCAATGTAGCACATTATGTTTGGCCAAAATTCTCATACATATTCCTTTGTGTTTTTTTTTTTTTTTTTCTTTTCTAGTTCACTTTAAAACAATTAAAACCGCCAATTAAAACCAACCCACTCGATAATCAAGCCTACCCAAACCAACCCTTGCATCTTCAATGATTCAACTTAAGATTGACCTTTTTACCGAACCGACAAGACCAAATAAGATGGAATTTTAAGCCCAACCCAACCCAACCCAACCTGACCCATGAACAGCCCTACTTCTAGATCTTCAACCAATTCATCCTCATCCGCATGTCCTTCCTCTATATCAAGTTCTCACAGTGGTTTCAGGTGCTGGAAACTCTTTCCACGATGCTTGTGTACTCTCTGGTCTGCAGGTACCGGTTCTGGTTGGCAATTGTATTAAAAAGCATGTACTTCCCTTTGTCATGAATTTCCAAATTGCATCTATGAGTTGTAATTTGCTCTACAATTTTTGGGGTTCTTCGGTTGCATTTTCTGAAAGGTGGGTGCAATGAACAGCTTGGGTCTCCCATTCTGTGCTGGACAGCACAATTTTACTCTTTTTGGATTTCTATTTGAAGAAAAGGTGTGGTGGTTCTAATGAAGAAGCTTCAATCCTTTTTTGGGGGTGTGGGGGTGGGGGTAGTGTGTTCGTCATCTGCATCTGATGTCAATTTGGGAAAGAAAGACAGCAAAGTCTTGTTTTTTTTTTTCTTACAGCATTGTTAGGGGAATGGTGCATTGCCTAGAGGTCGCCGAAAATTGCTAGAAGGTTTCCCCATTTCTTCAATTAGGAAAAGAACTTTATAGAAGAATTTATTTTGATCTAATCTTTTGTAGTAAAGTGTATTTTTCTATTTTGAATAATTAGCCTATCCAATGGAAGGTGCAATACAAACATGAGCAGGATAATTGGGTCCAGTTCCTATAAACCTTAGCTACCAAGCTGAATGCATCCTGAAGGACTAATGTTTCATATACAAGAGGTAGAGAAAGAGCTCCTTACCTCTTAAGGACGGAATTAAGAAATTATTACAATTAAAACCAAATTACCTCATATCTTATTGATTCTCATTCAAAAAACTGAATTAAAATAAATTCTCTAAATAATAGCATAAAAACTCTTCAATCATTACTACTATTAAATGCAAAATCTAAATGAAAATTACAAGTTGACCTTTCACAAAAATAAACAAACATTTCTGTTGACAATACAAACCTAGAGTCACATTTGAATCTTATAACAAGTTTCAGATACAATTCTTTAACCACTGTTACCTGAGAGATCAACCTATGTCCACAAAGTTTAACCAATAGATATGAGCAACAGCATGAGAATAAAAAACAAGTGAAACGGAAGACATAAATAACACACAAGAGATGGATGGAACTAGATGACTAAAAACAAACCAAGCAGTTGAAATATAGCTTTAATTTGGGCTGTCTAGGAGTTGACAAGTTGTTTGGTGATTTCAGAAGGATCGCCTCAATTTAAGCATAGGTCCTCCATTAATGACACAGAGCAAAGCTTCTCTTTTCTATAAATTTCTTACAGGAGGTGGTTGGACAGTTGTGGCAGGATTCATTTTCTCTGTTGCTTTGAATCAGTTTCAAACCACATTTCCTCATGCTTCAGTTTCCTATTTTGGATATGCTCATGCTTCAAAGAATAAGGAGTCCTAGTTCATCCAGATCTGGTTTTGAGAGTTTATAAATATGTAGTAATATGTCTAGAGGAAAAGAGATAGACAGGATCATTGAGAAACCTCTTCTTTGTGAATTTTTTATATGCCAGCGATTGTATGGGGTACCTGGGGTTCAGTGTTATTTTTCAATTGCGGATTTTGTGTGGATCATATACATGGGTACGTTAAGTGCCCAACACATTAAATCTTGCATGCTTGCTTTGATTTATTCTTGTTAAGTTCTATTAGGGATTTTCCAAAGAAAAACTGCATTAATACCTCAAGGAGAAGTAATAGGCTCACTTACCTCTTCCTGAAATCTCTGCAGCATGAGGCGCTTCTGTTCAAGATCAGTAGCATAAGGATCTAGCTGACCCTGGCCTAATATAGGAGATGGCCATGTCTGACCTTTGTCCCTCTTCTGCAGTGTCATGTGCATAGTATCATCCTCTGCCACATTTAAACCCCAAAAAACACGGTGACTACTAATTCCGCTAAAACATCACATTTTTAAATTTGATACATATCATCATAATCCATGATACTAGAAAACAAAAGCTTCAACTAACTGAGCCTAATAATTTGCTTAGTTATGAATTCCCCTTCTTTGGGAAACAAAACAGATTAAGACATAAAATTCAAGCACTTCTTCACCCCACTTATCCCCTTATGAATACCCCTTTTTTGGGAAAGAAAACATCATAACACATAAAACATGAAACACTTCTTCACCCCGGCACCGGGTGGAGGAGGCACTTTCACCTTTCATATCTCAGCAACCAAACAAGGGTAAAGGAAAAGAAATATGAGCAAAACTGATTACCTATGGTCCAAAAACAAGAATCAGTCTTCACGTGGCAGGTGAGTTCATGCTGTGAAACCAGTAATTTGCAGACATTAGATTAGAGTTAAAAAAGAACAAACAAAATTAAAGAGTAATTTATGCAAACTGACATTAAGATATGGAGGGTTGCCTTTAATCCCAATTTCAACGTGCTTGGACTGAATCTTGCAGTAAAACAGCTTTGAAGGAACGTTCGGAGGAAGCGCTACGTAAATGTTTACCTCCTCAAGCGTTTGATCCCACTCGAAAACCTTCTGACCTGAATCGAATGTGATAAAATCTTAGACATCGTTTATTACAACATTAGAAAATCCTATCGATTCCAGCTCGTTAAAGCTGTAAAATTATTTTCGCGAAGAACGGTATAAAAAGACAAAATACTAAAAACTAAATTAAATTGTGATAAAAACGAGAGAGAGAGAGAGAGAGAGATACCTCCATGGATGAAGCTGTGACGCTTCTCAGGAGCCAATTTCTCCGCCATTTCTAGGGTTTCGTCCCTGCTTACTCGCCTTCCCGTCCCTCTTTTCTTCCCTTCCTTCCCGCAGCTTTTAGCAGCTCTCCAACTCTAATCCGATTCTTGAACTCGAATTCAAGTTTATTTCAGTTATTTTTTTTACCTTACGGAGTTTTTTCCGGTTTTATTATTAATTTAAAATAAAATATTAAATAATACTTGGGAAAAATTTTCTCCGCTTACGTAATCTCGCAGTTTGGTTTTGCGAGATTTAAACGTGCAGCGTTTTTCGCGGTGACGTGTGGCAATGTGGGGAAGTAAATCTCGCAGACCAAGAGATTTTCTTCGGAAATGACCCGTAAGCTGACGCGTGACAAATATCGTAGGATCAAGCTGAAATGTTTATATATAGCTAGGCCGAGACATCTCTTAGTAAGGGAAATAAACTAATATCAGTATGTGACATTTTGAGTATATTCGTGTTATACATATAAACAGTATGATAAACATATTTGATAAAATCTATCTGTAACAGAACTGAGTAAAATATGATTTTTTATATCATCATAAAGCATACTAGAGTTATATACATGAAAATCACCTTATATAACAATAAAATACTGAAATAATATTCAAGATGGATAGTTAGCTGATGTCATATCTTACCTCTATATGACTAGGTTGTGCAGCCCTAAGGCGGGACCTAACAATAGTTGATCGACCATACTAGATCAATCATAAGTCTATAAGTACGATGGGTATGTCCCTCCTTGTCCCGGACTACCAGGGGGACTACTCCACTCTACACTAAAGCCACATCGACTGTCATCTCCCACACTACTGGTCGTGTGGTAGCACTATCATAATTCTAAACATAAAGCTACAGTGTCATACTCCTAAAACTGAACTAAACCATACCATTGGGGTTCTGATAACATATAATATGTTTCATATATTGAACATAACTGTTTCGTATTTCATAAATTATGTCTTATCATACGTGATTATGACATCTACGTCAACATGAATCTCGACATCTGTGCCGACATAACATAACATGAATTACGACATCTGTGCTGACATAACATAACATGAATCACGACATCTACGCCGGCATATCTTAATATACTGAACATAATTTTTCTATACTATTTAATATGTAAAATCATGGTTCCTATGTTGATTCATAATTGTCTTGAAAACTATCATATCATGTTTGATCTGGGAGAAACATATTATTCTGACATACATAATTATATGAAAATTTAAACTCATGCCACACAGAAATGGGTAATCTATTGAATGTAAAATCTGTTCCCAAAACCATATTTTCTGATAAAACACGTTTAAAACATATCCCTGTTCATAACAGTATTTGTCAAACATAATTATATAATATACGTATTTTCCTGAAATTTAATGTTGTAAAATAATAAATAATTTCATGAAAATTTCTAACTTAGATTATCCCCTTACCTGACTTACTGGGAAGCCCACAAAACACCCAATCCTACACCTGCAATGTTCTTAGAACAACCCCTAAAATTAACATTTCCCCCCAGCAAAACTTAAGTATTATCTTTCCTAATATATTCTCCTCAGTCTGGAAACATCAAATATCCAATAAAACTGAAATTAACTAACTTATCCAAATTTTGGGATGGTTCTCAAGTTGGCCTAACCAACGATCCACTCCTGTAGGAATGAAGAGAAACTTCCCAGGAGTAGTGTGGCGGCTTCAGATCGTCGATCCAGCGAAGAACCGGGCCGAAATCGAAGAGAGAAGGAGTGAAGGACGATTTTAGTGTGTGTGTGTGTGTGTGTGTGAGAGAGAGAGAGAGAGAGGAAAATTGCATGCAGAATCTCACTGAAAACCCAAGTTTGAGCTATTTATACTGTAACGACCAGCTATTTATTTAACATTTTTTTTTTGAATATAATAGATGTCATCTGTTTGAATACTGATAATAACATCTCAGGCCCAAAGAGCATCGAGGAAACTCTGTCTGTCATACATAACTAAGCAGCGGTACATAAAATTGGGAACTGCTAAATACAATACAATACCAGAAAACTATAGAGCTCTGAAATATATTTACAACACAAAATACCCAGTGACGTCACTATAATCTGAAAACTATCCCAAAACTCTGGTATCTCAAAAACCTACCCTTTTCTGTAAGGGCAGCACAAGTCAACCTCTACCCGCGAGCCTAATTTGCTCACCTAACTAGATCTCCTAAAAAATGATAAGTCACTGGGATGAGACAGCGTTCAATAAGTGGAAATATGCTATTACTAGTGTGTGACAACTGAGTTAATCATTTAAAATACTAAAATAAAACTATACTTTGAGAAAATTGGTAAACTGTACAAAATATATATCTATCATGTAATCTTTAAAATATAATTATGTATTTGAGTTTGCAATCTGAAGGTACTGCTAATATAATAGTATAAACTGTTGCTGTGTGATATATCTGTACATAGGAACTTCTGCTATACCCTGAGATCTGTATATCATGATATATCCCCTCATGATAGGGTTGTGTCGCCCATAGGCTGGACTTACTCTGGTCGGCCCTCCAGGTAAGGCAATCTCTATCATCTGCCAATCTGTAATGATCTATGTAGATCTTGGCCCACTGCAATCACTCCGGGCTATCTCAAACCTCAGTCATCGTCTAACCAGCTACCTCAACCCAGCATGCTGGGGAGACTACAAATCTCTCCTAGTACGGTTAGACAGAATGCATATGCTATCTGAGTCATGTGGTTGCACGTGTCTGAAACTAGCAACGATACCGTGCTCTACTATAAATATATCTGTCTGTAATTTCCACAGGGATCTGATATCGTGTAATACTGTATACATATATAAATATATACTCATCTTGCTGCTTTTAACATGATTTCAAAACAATCATAACACTATAATTCTGAGCTGTATTATCTGAGATATCTGACTGAAATATATATATTATCTGTCTGTAATATCTGTGTTTTCTGTCTGTACTATCTATAATATCTGTAATATCTGTATAAAATTTATGTATATAATATCTGTATACTATGTATATAATATCTGTATGCTCTGTATATAATATTTGTGTACTCTGTATATAATATCTGTATACTCTGTATATCTGCTGTAACATCTTGATGCTATCACTGTATAATCTGTCTGAATAAACTGTCTGAGTGTTATGGTTTAGAAATCATGTTTTTCTCTAGGAAATACTGTAAGTCTCATTTATTACTAATAATATAAAATATCTGAATATCTGTATATTTGTAATACTGTAAAAATCTATATATATTGTATTGTAATAAACTCATGCCACGCATTTGAATAAACACAATCTCATGCTCAATTTCTGTAATTTTGCTATAAAAATAATATTCATAATTCTCTGAAAAAATAATCTGATCTGCATGCTTGTAAATACTCATTCATAATATTCTATATACATATTAAAACTATTAGCATAGCATATTTCTCTTACCTTAAATCTGAAAAGCCCCCATTAAATTCTAACTCTATACCCATAGGGTTCCTAACTCAACATCCTGAAAACAATATCCCCCAAAACAAAACATCAGTATTTTCTTACCTACAACATTTCTTATAACTACAAGGAAGGCATAATCTGAATAAAATACCTTACCCTGGATTCGGAATGAATTTCAAACCAACTTTCCCCACGATCTGCTCTGGCAGACTTGGAGAGAACTTCGCTAGGAGTGTCGTGGTGGCTTCAGATCTTCAATCCGACGAGAAATGGGGTCAGGATCGAAGAGAGAAGAGAGAAGGGGAGGGGGTCATGAGAGAGAGAGAGAGAGAGAGAGAGAGAGAGAGAGAGAGAGAGAGAAGGGTTTCTGCGCTGAAATTTCTATCAAAATTCTGAGTTTCAGCTATTTATAGGACTAGATTCATCGACAAGACACGTCACCTTGTTGACGAGTCCTGTAGAAAATTCGTTGACGAATCTGCACCCTCGTTGATGAGTTTCAGTCAACCTTAAATCCTCTCTTGGTATCTTCTCGTCGACGAGATGGGACTTCGTCGATGAGATACTGAAGAACCCTCGTCGACAAGACCCTTGTGTTCGTCGACGAGTTTTATAAGAATTTCTTGGGTCATTACATTCTCCCCTCCGTATAAAATTTCGCCCTCGAAATTTACTATCTATATTACCTTCTATCATCCCATAAAAGCAAATGGTCTACTTATTTTATTACTTACCCTCACTTATGGCGGAGGAATACCGTGGTTACATACTATGTTCAGGGAGATTACATATATAAAACTAAAACTATCTATTAACTAAATCCATACATGTACCTGCAAAAGAAACTTATCTAACTATTATACTTTACCTGATTACCTCTATACCTCTTGGAACAACTACGAAAATCTCTGTTTGATCTGCTCCTCGAGTTCCAAAGAAGCTTCTTCTATAGCGTGATTCTTCCACAAAACTTTCACTAATTGAATTTCTTTTGTGCGTAATTCTTGTGTCTTTCTGTTTAATATCTATATTGGTACTTCTTCATAAGTTAATGAATCCTTGAGTTCTATCTCTGCATAGCTGATGATGTGGGATGGGTCTGGGACGTATTTCCTCAACATAGCAATATGAAACACGTCGTGTATTCTAGATAAAACTGGTGGCAAAGCTAGCCTATAGGCAACTGACCCTATTCTTTCTAGTATCTCAAAAGGGCCAATAAACCTAGGCTCAACTTGCCCTTCTTCCCAAATCTCATAATCCCTTTCATAGGAACTACTTTAAAAAATACCTGATCTCCCACTTTAAACTCTAACTCCCGGCGGCGAGTGTCTGCATAACTTTTCAACCGACTCTGTGCAATATTGATTCTTTCTTTAATTAGTCGGACCTTTTCACAAGCCTGCTGTACAATCTCTGGACCCAAAACTCACCTCTCGCCTACCTCATCCCAAAAGAGAGGAGAACGACATCGTCTGCCATACAGTGCCTCGTATGGAGCCATGCCAATACTAGACTGGTAGCTGTTATTATAGGCAAATTCAACTAGTGGTAAGAACTGAGTCCAGCTATCCCCAAAATCTAGCATGCATGCACGAAGCATATCTTCTACGATCTGAATTCTCCTCTCAGTTTAACCATTTGACTGGGGATGGAAAGCTGTACTAAATGCTAATTGTGTACCCATAGCCTCCTTAAAGCTTTTCCAGAATCGTGAAGTAAACCGAGGATCCCGGTCTGAAACTATGGATACTGGTACACCATGGACGTGAACTATCTCCTGAACATATATCTCTGCCAGTCTATCCATAGAATAACCAACTTTAATAGGGATAAAATGGGCAGTCTTCGTCAAACGATCAACAACTACCCAAATTGCATTCAATCTCTGTTGCACTGGTGGTAACTCCGTAACAAAATCCATAAAAATGTGGTCCCACTTCCACTCTAGAATAAACAACGGCTACAACTGCCCTACTGGTCTCTGGTGCTCAGCCTTAACCTGCTGGCACGTTAAGCACTTCTGTACAAATTCGACAATTTCTCTTTTCATCCCACTCCACCAAAAGTACTCTCGTAGGTCCCTATACATTTTAGTACTGCTAGGATGGACTGTGTATAGTGATCTGTGAGTCTCCTCCAATATAATTCTTCTGATCTCGGTATCTGCAGGAACACAAAGCCTAGTACGGAACCACAGGACTCCGTCATCTGATATGCTGAACTCCTCTCCCTAACCATCCCTCACTCTAGCCATAACCTCTGCCAACTCTACATCGTCACCTTGAGCTGCTTTAATTTTCTCAAATAATGTAGGCTGTACAATCAGGCTGGCAACAAATGCCTGAGGACTATCCTCTACCAACTCTATACTGAGTCTCTTCAAATCCATCAAGATCGAGTACTGAATCTTTATGGTTGCTAGTATTGGTTCTACTAACTTCCTGCTTAGAGCATCTGCCACTACATTCGCTTTCTCTGGGTGGTAACTAATAGTACAATCATAATCTTTGATAAGTTCTAACCACCTTCTTTGCCTCATGTTCAATTCTCTCTGGGTGAAAAAATATTTCAAACTTTTGCGAGCCGTAAAGATTTCGCATTTCCTACCATACGGATAATGCCTCTAGATTTTAAGAGAGTACACCACTGCAGCTAACTTAAAATCATGCACAGGGTAATTCTTCTCATATTCTTTAAGTTGTCTAGAAGCATATGCAATGACCCTGCCATGCTGCATCAATATGCATCTAAGCCCCTTTAGAGATGCATCACTGTATATCACAAACCCATCCTCTCCTAATGGAATAGCCAATACTGGGGCTATAACCAACCTCTGCTTCAACTCCTGGAAGCTCCACTCACAGTTATCAATCCATTCAAACCTTACATTTTTCTTCGTAAGTCACGTTAACGGACCTGACAAACTGGAGAAACCATCCACAAAGTGCCGATAATAGCCTGCTAAACCCAGAAAACTCCTAACCTTTTGAACATTTCCTAGCCTTACCCAATTTATCACTGCCTCTATCTTACTCGGATTGACAGATACTCCTGCCTCAGAGATCACATGGCCAAGAAAAGAAACCTGTTTCAGCCATAATTCACATTTCTTGAACTTTGCATATAACTTTCTCTCTCTCAATGTCTGCAATACCAGCCTCAAATGATGCTCGTGTTCCTCAAAACTCCTCAAGTAGACCAGTATATCATCAATAAATACAACTACGAATTGGTCTAAGTACTGATGGAACACTTAGTTCATTAAATCCATAAATACCGCAGGTGCATTAGTTTACCCAAATGGCATCACCAAGAATTCGTAATGCCCATATCTCATACGAAACACAGTTTTTGAGACGTCCTCTGCCCTCACTTTCACCTGATGGTAACCTAACCGCAAGTCGATTTTAGAATAAACCTGGGTCCCCTGAAGCTGATCAAACAATTCATCGATCCTGGGAAGAGGATATTTATTCTTAACTGTCAGTTTATTTATTTCCATGTAATCTGTACACATCCTTATGGTTTCATCTTTCTTTTTCACAAATAAGACTGGTGCTCCCCAAGGCGACACACTGGCCCTGATGAATCCCTTATCCAGTAATTCTTGCATATCTAATATCACCAAATCAATTGGCAATATTTTCCCCTGAATAGTTATTGGAAAACCTCTGAGTACCCTTCTACATCTCACCACTGACCTAGTTGGCGTAGCTACAGCTAACCCAATATCTAATAATTGTGCCTCATACCCCACTAATTTAGCATATACCGCAGAAACAAAAGAGTGGGTGGCACATGTATCAAATAAAACAATAGCTATAAATGAGAAAGCAGTAAGGGTACTTGTAACTACGTCTCCAGCTGCGTCGGCGTCACCACATCAACGCATACACTCTCTCCGGTGCCGTATTCCTTTGCTATCCTCCACGAGGCGCCTGATAACCACCTCGGTATGGTTTGGGAGTTGGTGCCTGAGCTGTCAATCCTTGACACGACCAAGATCTATGCCCGGGTCTCCCACATCGATAGTAGAGGTCCTCACCCATCCTGTATTCACCTAGATGTTTGCGGCCACATCTAGGAAAGGTAGGAGCAGCCCGTCCACCATGAAAACCACCACGGTCCGTCATCCGTCCCTGACCACCTCCATAGCGATCTCCTCTCCATGGCCTTCGGTTAGAGCTCGCCTATAAATCATGAGGCGCAGACCTCTTCCTTTGACCCTGAGCTGCAGCGCTCCTCTACATACCACTCTCAATAACAGTAGCTCTATCCACCACTTCTGCAAACGTCTGAGCTTGAAAGCCGATAACTTGCTCAAATAAACTCTACTTCAATCCCTCTTCAAACTTCTTGGCCTTTTTCTCTTCGTCTAGTGCTAAATGTGGGGCGAAACGGTATAACTCAAGAAATCGTGCAGTATACTATGTCATCGTCATCAACTCGTGAGACAAATGTAGGAACTTTGCTGCCTTTGCACTCTGAACGATAGTAGGAAAATATCGCTCGAAGAACAATTCCTTGAATCGACTCCACAACACTAGCACTAGATCCGGCCTCTGCTCCTCAATCATACGCGCTGATCTCCACCAGCGTTTTGCCTCCCCTATTAGTTTAAACATCACAAACACCACTTTCTACTCGTCTATACATGCCAGCATTGTTAAAATCTCCTCGACATCCTGAACCTAATTCTTAGCCACAATCGGGTCAGGTCCTCCAGCAAAAGAAGGAGGCCTCATCCGCGTAAACTACTCGATTGTGCAGCTATGCTCTCCTCCACTCCTAGCCATCTCAACCATTACTTGCTGAGTGACGTTGCGTAGTACGACATATGTATCTCCCCCTCCCATACTGGAGGGTCCTGGTTTGTCACCTCCAGCATCTGTACCACTGCTACCCGGATCCATCCTGAAAATACACAAAGCGCTATTTTAAAATCATATATAGATCTACTTAATCCAACTGAAAACTCAAATTGTCTGTCAACTATTTCCCTTGTTCCTACCCCAAAATTCAATCCTGCTACCCAAACACACAACTCATCGATAGTTTACTATGATTTTCCTAAAATCGTCACCCCAGAAAAAACACAAGATCCACCACGATAATCCTGTATTTAGACCACATAACAAATCCTCAAAATCTTTTCCTATATTCTGGCATTGTATCTGCTGCATTCTAGAGTCTACAGAACCTAGCAACCTACGCTTTGATACCAAACTGTAACGACCTGCTATTTATTCAACATTTTTTTTGAGTATAATAGATGTCATCTGTTTGAATATTGATAATAACATCTCAGGCCCAAAGAGCACTAAGGAAACTCTGTCTATCATACATAACTAAGTAGCGGTACATAAAACAGGGAACTGCTAAATACAATACAATACCAGAAAACTATAGACCTCTAAAATATATTTACAACACAAAATACCCAGTGATGTCACTATAATCTAAAAACTATCCCAAAACTCGGGTATCTTAAAAACCTACCCTTTTCTATGAGGGCAGCACAAGTCAACCTCTACCCGCAAGCCTAATCTGCCTGCCTAACTGGATCTCCTGAAAAATGATAAGTCACTCGGATGAGACAACGCTCAATAAGTGAAAATATGCTATTACTAGTGTGTGGCAGCTGAATTAATCATTTAAAATACTGAAATAATACTGTAATTTGAGAAAACTGGTAAACTGTACATAATATATATCTATTATGTAATCTTTAAAATATAACTGTGTATCTGAGTTTGCAATCTGAAGGTACTGCTAATATAATAGTACAAACTGTTACTGTGTGATATATCTGTACATAGGAACTTCTGCTATACCTTGGGATCTGTATATCATGATATATCCCCTCATGATAGGGTTGTGTGGCCCGTAGGCTGGACTTACTATGGTCGGCCCTCCAGGTAAGTCAATCTCTATCATCCGCCAATCTGTAATGATATATGTAGATCCTGGTCCACTGCAATCACTCCGGGCTATCTCAAACCTCTGTCATCGTCTAACCGGCTACCTCAACCCAGCATGCTAGGGAGACTGCAAATCTCTCCTAGCACGGTTAGACGGAATCCACATGCTATCTGAGTCATGTGGTTGCACGTGTCTGAAACTAGCAACGGTACCATGCTCTGCTGTAAATATATCTGTCTGTAATTTCCACATGGATTTGATATCGTGTAATACTGTATACATATATAAATATATACTCATCTTACTACTTTTCACATGATTTCAAAACAACCATAACACTATAATTCTGAGCTGTATTATCTGAGATATCTGACTGAAATATATATATATATTATCTGTCTGTAATATCTGTGTTTTCTGTCTGTACTATCTATAATATCTGTAATATCTGTATAAAATTTATGTATATAATATCTGTATACTATGTATATAATATCTGTATGCTCTGTATATAATATTTGTGTACTCTGTATATAATATCTGTATACTCTGTATATCTGCTGTAACATCTTGATGCTATCACTGTATAATCTGTCTGAGTGTTATGGTTTAGAAATCATGTTTTTCTCTGGGAAATACTGTAAGTCTCATTCATTGCTAATAATATAAAATATCTGAATATCTGTATTTGTAATACTGTAAAAATCTATATATATATATATATTGTACTGTAATAAACTCATGCCACACATTTGAATAAACACAATCTCATGCTCAATTTCTGTAATTCTGCTATAAAAATAATATTCATAATTCTCTGAAAAAATAATCTGATCTGCATGCTTGTAAATACTCATTCATAATATTCTGTATACATATTAAAACTACTAGCATAACATATTTCCCTTACCTTAAACCTGAAAAGCCCCTATTAAATTCTGGCCCTATACCCGTAGGGTTCCTAACTCGACATCCTGAAAACAATATCTCCCAAAACAAAACATCAATATTTTCTTACTTACAACATTTCTTATAACTATAACGAAGACATAATCTGAATAAAATACTTTATCCTAGATTTAGGAAGAATTTCAAACCAATTTTCCCCACGATCTGCTCCGGCAGACTTGCATAGAATTTGGCCAGAAGTGTCGTGGTGGCCTCAGATCTTCAATCCGGGGAGAAATGGGGCCAGGATCGAAGAGATAAGGGGAGGGGGTCGTGAGAGAGAGAGAAAGAGAGGAGGGTTTCTGCACTGAAATTTCTTTCAAAATTTCAAGTTTCAGCTATTTATAGGACTGGATTCGTCGACGAGACATGTCACCTCGTCGACGAGTCTTGTAGAAAATTCGTCGACAAACCTGCACCCTCGTCGACGAGTTTTAGTCAGCCTTAAATCCTCTCTTGGTATCTTCTCGTCGACGAGACGGGACTTTGTCGACGAGATACTGAAGAACCCTCATCGACGAGACCTTTGCGTTCGTCGATGAATTCTGTAAGAATTTCTTGGGTCATTACATATACACCTGACTTCGTCGACGAGACACGTCATTTGGTCGACGAGGCCAAGAAGAGAGTTCGTCAACGAATACTTATTTATTGTCGACGAATCTTAGACCCTGCAACAACCCCCTCGGTAATTTCTCGTCGACGAGACACGTGGCATGTGATGAATTTAGTAGTGAGTTCATTGACGAAACCGGAGGTTCGTTGACGACCCCTATAATTTCTTTATTTTTGAATTTTCCCTTTTCTCCCTCTATTATTATTTAATTTCTATAATTCTTTAGGTCTCTACACGAGACATAACTTCACATCTTCTTATACTTTAAGAAATTTCTCATCACATAACTCCAATAAGAATAATTTTTACCATCCAACTGCACACTAATAGATGGTAAAGAATTATCCCATTCACTAGTCATGATGAACAACAACAAATATGCCTAGTACATAAGAAACAAATTAATTTAAGAATGACAATAGCAAAACCAAACCTGCCCATATAGAGCCAAGAGAGAATCACAAATGGGAATTCTTAGTTGCCCCTTGTACTGCCACAGAGACATTAAGAAATTCCAATCTCGATCGAACCATCTTTATTCGGACTCATCAATTTCATCTATCTTTTCCCAACCATGTCTACCCTCTGTTCTGTCTCTTACCCTGCAACACGATCACCAACCCCAGATCGCCCACCACCGCTGCGTACCTACCCTCGAAGGCCACTCCTCCACCGTCTTCTCCCTCACCCTCGCCGGAAAATTCATTTACAGCGGCTCCTCCGAAAAAGACATCCGCGCATGGCCCCGCCACCCTTCCCTCATCCAAAACTCAACCCCCAACACCGTCGCCACCAGCCACGGCAGGGTGAAATCCCTAGAGGGGCTTGGGGGAAAGCTGCTCAGCGCCCACCAAGATCACAAAATCTGTGTGGAAAATGGACCCCGACCAGAAGCACTGTAAGTGCATCGCCACGCTACCCACTACTGGCGACCGCTTCCTCCGCCTCCTCTCGACGAAGAACTACGTGGAGGTGCGCCGGCACAAGAATGCACCTGGGTTCACCATGTCGACGCTGTGTTCGCGCTCACCGTTTCATCGCGAAGTTGAATCCGCGAAGTCGACGAGATGTGAAATTCCGTAGAGCAAAGCTTGATACCATGATAGAATAAAGACGAGCAAAAATTTGGAAAAAGAAAAAACTTTCATTGAATAATTAGGATTTTTAGAAGGGATAAAGATAATTTATATAATTTACAAAAATAATAGGCTAGGAAGAAAAGTACTATTCTATCTTAATATAATGTAAATAATTATTATCAATAATAAATACCATAATATAACAAGGAAATTTAGGTTAGATGTCCTCTAGATCATATGACAAAACAAGGAGTCTTCACCATTCTTTGATTGCATGGTGGTGAAATTACATGATAATGACAAGACTTACTTCACATAGACTAATCCCAATGGCATGGCACATAAAATTATTTTCCTTATACTTAATCTAAAACCACAAACATGGAAAAGTGACTCTAATAGTACCATTTATACTATAATGATCACTAATGTGAGTTACAATACGGTCAAATTCTAATGACATTGACAAAACATTTCAAATAATAATAATAATAATAATAATAATCCTCATGAAATATCTTAATAATTAAAATTTGAAACTTTCATGTTAAAAGTGTTAAGTTTGATTTTTTTAGAATGTGGGAAGAGGTATGGAATGTGAGATAAACTAACTCCTAGTTAATTTACATACAATTATTATTTTTTTATCAAGGTAAAAGATTTTATTGAGATATTATTTTTTTTTCTCACTCATGTTATTTTAATATGAAACAAGGATAAAATAAAACTAAAAACGACAATAATTTCATAAAAATAACTAGTACGTACAGGGAAATCCTTTGTTGTTGGGATTATCCCACATCACTTGTAGAAGGGGGTGGTGGTCAGTTATTAAGTGTGAGGGAAAACCTCAGCCCGCCATAACCTAACTTTTGGGGTTGAGAAGGCTCTAGATCACCCAACATATGAGAATTCCACTTATGAGTTTGTCCCACATTGAAAAAAGTGAGTGAATGATGGATGCTTATATACATGATTGAGCCTAAGACACAATAGACTTAAGCTTTTGGGTCAAGTTGGTACTCACCTATGTATATCAAGCATACCTATGGATTCTTTCGATGCTAACAAGTTGTAACGACCAAAAATAAAAATAAAAAATAAAATTTATTAATTAAAAAAATTATTATTATTTAATTAATTATCATTAAGAAAATTAATTAAATTAAGAAATTTGAGGATTGTGGATATATATGTATATTTAATTTTATATATATATATATATATATATATAAGTATATAATAAAGTTTAAAGTAGGATAAAGGAAAGAAAAAAAAAGAAAAAAGGAAACTTAAAGGCTAAGTTTTGGAGAAGCAGGAAGAGGAGAAGAAAAAAGAAAAAAAAACGGAAGCTTCATGCGCCAGTAAGGAAGGAAAGAAAAAAAAATATTCTCTCACGCTCTCCACTCCTCTTCTTTCTATGATTTCGCAGCGGATTCTTACCCAATTGGAAATCCGAAAATATCACCGAACTCCATTATTCGCCACCAACGAAGTGGATTTATCGTAGGAGTAACGTGGGTATATCTCTTGTGGTAAGCTAAATTCTCATTCTTACCTTTTTTTTTTTTTTTTTTTCTAAATTTTAAGCAAAATGGGCAATCGGACACCACAACAAGAATCTAGAGATGATTCTCTACAAGTCTAGAGGAGCGAATTTCTCATGGGGTCGTTGTAGAAATAACCCAAAATTAGGATAAATGGGTTATTTAGAAATTAATTATTATTTAATTATTGTAAATTACGAAATGTTAAAATAATATTTTATTGGGGTTGATATGATTGAATCAGGATTTGGGTGAGCGTCGTGGGTATAAGTTTGGGAGCCCTACAGGCGTGATTCAGGGAATCAGGTAAGGGGGAATAAAATTATATCAGTATTTTATTAAGGTGAACCGGTTATTTACGAGCGTATGAAATTTATTATTTATCTATATGATTTTTAGAATCGTTTGAGTACTAGAAAATGATGATTTTGTTTAAAATTTATATTTGGGATAATTGCATATGATATTAAATTCGTGTGACATGGGAATAATTTTTCCTAATAAATTGAATATAAATTGTTGTGGCATTTTGTAACGACCCGAATAAAATGAAATTTAAATGATAAAAGAAAAGGGAAATGGAAGATGGGAAAAAAAAAAAAAAACAGAAGGAAGCTGCCAAGCTTCGTCGACGAACACAGAGTTTCGTTGACGAAGGCTTTAAAGATTTCGTTGACGAACACAGGGCTTCGTTGACAAGAAAATGCCGAGAGGGGGTTTTTGAGCTGACTGAATTTCGTCGACGAAATTTGTGAAGGACTCGTCGACGAAGGTCAGGCTCGTCGACGAATTCTGCTGTCTATAAATACTAAAAATCCGATTTTTATTTCATTTGAAGCTTCCTTTCCACTCTCTCTCTCTCCTCTTCGGCCCTCTCACTCTCTCTCTCTCTCTCTCTCTCTCTCTCTCTCTCTCTCTCTTTTTGATTTTGGGTTAGTTTTATGCAGGATCAAAAATTTGAGGTTACCACGATGCTCCTGGCGAAGTTCTCTGCGAGTTTGCCGGAGTGGATCGTTGGGAAAACGAAGTTGGAAATCATCCCTAGGTTGAGGTAAGACTTTTTAAGCCAAATTAGACTTTATGGTAGTTATAGAAATTGATGTACGCATGAAAATACTGATATTTAATATTGGGAGTTTTGAGTTTTAAGGTATTGGTCAAGAAGTCATACAGGGGTCAAGTTAGGATATTTTAGGGGCTTTCTCAGTAGTCAGGTAAGGGAATAAACTAAAGCAGTTGTTTTCCACACAATTTATTATTAATTATGAGTAAATTTATTTCAGAAAAGTAAATGTTATACCTGTATATTATAGATGAAATGTACGTTTGGGAAATACTGCTATTATGATGAAACATATATGTATGTATGAGATGCTAGAGAATTACGATTTTAGAATAAGAAGTATGATTTTATACAATGCATATGTGGCATGAATATTATTTTATGTGAACATATTATGATAAGAAAGATTTTATGAACAAAGTATGATTTCAGGTATTATGAAAAAATATGTTATGTTACGATCATTTTGACGAATGTATGATAAATGAATTATTTTCAGAATGTATATACCTGAAACGATGTTGGCACGAGGCAATGTATTTTATGTTATCGGCACGAGGCCGCATTCATGTTTTGGCGCAAGGCCATGTATTTATATTATCAGCACGAGGCCGTATTTACGATTTTGGCGCGAGGCCATGTATATATGATTTTGGCACGAGGCTGTATCTATGTTTTCGGCACGAGGCCGTGATGATGTTACGTATGTTCATGTATTATATATTATTACAATTAGGATGTTAGTTTAGTTCAGTTCAGGGCTCGGTACCGTAGCTATATTGTAGATCAGATATCTACATCAGATTAGTGCTAACCATCCCACGAGGGGATGAGAGATGGATAGTCAATGTGGCTTTTAGTAGAGTGTGGACGTCCACCTGGCAGTCCGGACCAGGGTGTGGCGTGCTCATCATACTTACAAACATATTTGACTCAGCAGTGGTCGGCCAGCCATTGTCGGGTCCCGCCTTCGGGCTGCACAACCCGTCATTGGGGGTAATACATGACATTAGCTAGCTATTCATCCTGGGTATATTTTCAGTATTACAGTTATAACAGATGCTTATGTATATTATGATTTATTGACAGATATAAAAGTACATGATTATCTAGTATGATAGTATGATTTTTTCCAGAGTTATGAAATGTACTATATATGTATAAGCACTTTAAATGTTTATGTTGTCACACAACTGTATTTAGTTTATTTTCCCTTACTGAGAAGTGTTTCACCCCCAACATTAATATATTTTTTAGGAAACCCAGAGAAACCGCCATTGAGTGAGTGAGTGGAGCTTCCCTACTAGAAAGGTAAGCGTCGAACTAGGACTAGGAGATTTTTGTTGTATGGTCCTAGTGTTGTTTTTGACTTTTTGGAGATTGTACATATAAACAGAATATTGATGATGTAGTAACAGTATTTTGGGAATGTAAATAACTCTGGTATTATGTTTCATGGTTGAATGATTGAGATTTTATTTTATTGCTACTTAGGTTTTCCGCTGTCTTTGACAGATATCCCCGCTACCCACGGGTTCGGGTTGATCATTTTATCTATTATGTGACATTTTATATTTAGAAATTGAGGGACGTTACATTTGATATCAGAGCCTAGAATACTAGGTTCTGTAGACTTTAGAGTGCAGCAATAATAATACCAAAGTATAGGATAAGGGAATTTGAGGTCTAGTTTTGTAGGCTAGATGCAGGACTTCCGTGGTGGTTTGTATGGTTTTCCTGGGGTGATGATTTCAGGAAAGTCATTATAAACTATTGTCAGGTCGGGCATCTAGGTTGTAAGATTGAACCTTGAATTGAGATTAAGAGAGATGAGTTAATTAGGAGAATATATGATAGGAGTTAAGTGACATGTATAGTGAAGGGGTTTGAGATTAAGTTACCTGTTTTTCAGGATGGATCTTGGTGGCAATAGTGTCCAAGCCAGTGGGAGTGAGGGTGCTGGACCCTCAGACGCTGCGGGTAGTGATTCAGATGCAGTCTTACGCAACATAGCACGGCAAGTTATGGCAGAAATTGCCAGGAGTTCGAGGGAACAGGGTGGTCCATTGGCAGGCCACGGTAGTTCGATTAAGAAGTTTATCAAGATGAGTCCTCCGGCTTTCTCAGGAGGGATAGACCCTGCAGTCGCGGAAAAATGGGTGCAGGAGATAGAAAAGATATTTGCGGTACTACAGTGCTCAGAGGAGCAGAAGGTGCTGTTTGCCACCTATAGACTGACTGGAGAGGCCGAGAGATGGTGGTCAGTAGTGAGATTGTTAGAGCGGCAGAGGACTATACCTGTAGAGATGACGTGGGAGCGATTTAAAGAGATATTCTTCGACAGGTATTTTTCAGTCCCTTCTAGGGAGGCTAAGATTACCGAGTTCTTGAATCTGAAGCAGGGACAACTGTTAGTACAGCAGTACGCGGCGAGGTTCCTCGAGCTATCTCGCTTCGCCCTGTACATTATTCCAGATGAGGCGAAGAAGTTATGGCAGTTTAAGAGAGGTTTGAGAAGGGAGATATATAAGCAGGTATCGATTCTGAAGTTGTAGGATTTTGCTGAGCTGGTTGACCGAGCCACTATAGTAGAGATTGGTGAGCGGTTGGAGGCTGAGGAGCAGAGGCAGAAGAAGAGGTCTACACCTTCTGGTTCCCAGCAGGGAGTCGGTCGTGCTACGTGGAAGAGAGGTGGCTACCATAAAGATCGAAGACAGGAGACCGGGTATTGCGGTTTTCAGGGTGTGCAGCCATCTCCAACTTGCCCATCTTGTGGGAAGAGGCACTTAGGGGAGTGTCGTGTCGGACAAGGTGTCTACTACAGGTGCGGGGAGCCAGAGCATATAATGAGGGAGTGTCCAACACAGACTAGTACGGCTCCTACTCCTAGACCTGCACGAGGAGGTTACCAGGCACCACGAGGAGGCCGGCAAAGGAATACATCCCCAGCCAGAGTTTTTACTTTGACGCCGGGCGACGCTAAGGCGGCCGGCGACGTGGTGCAGGTACTGTTAGTATGTTTTCATTTAAAGTTATTGCACTTTTTGATTATGGTGCCACACATTCTTTTGTGTCCTTGGAGTGTGTTAAGTTATGTGGGGCGGAAACACAATTATTAGATGTCGAGCTATTAGTAGCTACACCGACCGGGTCCGCGGTGAGATGTAGTAGGGTACTCTGTGGTTGTCCAGTTGATGTTCAGGGGAAAATATTATCTACTGATTTGGTGGTGTTAGATATGCACGGGTTTGATGTTATCTTTGGCATGGATTGGCTAGCGGCTAATTCTGCTATTATAGACTTCCGTGCTAGAAAAGTGATATTCAGACCTCCACGGAAACCAGAATTGAGATTTACAGGGTCACGAGTGTAGTCTTTACCTCAGATAGTCTTAGCTGTTCAGGCGAGGAGGCTGCTTCAGAATGGCTGTTTGGGATTTGGGGCTTTTGGGAAGGAAATGTTAGAAAATGAATTGAAGCTTATCAATACGCCTGTAATGAGAGAATTTACAAACGTGTTTCCAGATGAATTACTAGGGTTGCCGCCTGATCGTGAAGTAGATTTTTCCATTGATCTACTTCCACGTACAGCGCCTATCTCTAAAGCCCCGTATCGAATCGCGCCGGCAGAGTTGGTAGAATTGAAAGACCAGTTGCAGGATTTGCTCGATAAGGGCTTTATACGACCTAGTGTATCTCCATGGGGAGCTCCAGTACTGTTTGTAAAGAAGAAAGACGGGACTATGAGGATGTGTATAAACTATAGAGAGATTAATAAAGTGACTATTAAAAACAAGTATCCTCTACCCCGTATAGATGACTTGTTTGATCGGCTCCAGGGTACACGGGTGTATTTGAAGATTGATCTTAGATCAGGCTACCATCAGGTAAAGCTAAGAGCAGAAGATGTATCAAAGACAACTTTCAGGACCAGGTATGGGTATTACGAGTTTCTTGTTATGCCATTTGGTCTGACGAATGCTCTTGCGGTATTTATGGACTTGATGAACAGAGTCTTTCACCAATACCTAGACCAGTTCGTGGTTGTTTTTATTGATGATGTACTGGTCTATTCGAGGAGCTATGAGGAGCACGAGATACATTTGAGGCGGGTTTTGCAGATGCTTAGGGAGAAGAAGCTGTATGCCAAGTTCAGCAAATGTAAGTTCTGGCTCGAGAAAGTTGTGTTTTTAGGGCATGTCATCTCAGGAGACAAAATTTATGTAGACCCCAGTAAGATTGAGGCGGTGGTGAACTGAGCTAGATCGAGGAACGTCCAAAAGATTAGGAGTTTCTTGGGGTTAGCTGGTTATTATCATCGTTTTGTCGAGGGGTTCTCAACTTTAGTAGGGTCTCTGACACGATTGACTAGGAAGAATGCTAGATTTGAATGGGATGACAGTTGTGAGCAGAGTTTTTAGGAGTTGAAGCGGAGGTTAGTCACAGCGCCGGTATTGATCATCTCGTCTGGGGGTGAGGGTTATACCATTTACAGTGATGCGTCCTTGAAGGGACTTGGCTGTGTGTTGATGCAGCATGATAGGGTAGTAGCGTATGCATCTAGACAGTTGAAAGAGTACGAAAAGAACTACCCTACCCACGATCTTGAGTTGACTGCAGTGGTACACGCGTTGAAAATTTGGAGGCATTATTTGTATGGCGAGCAATGTGAGATTTTCTCCGACCACAAGAGTTTGAAGTATTTCTTTACCCAGAAGGAATTGAATATGAGACAGAGAAGATAGTTAGAGTTTATTTAAGATTTTGATTGCATTATCAGTTACCACCCAGGGAAAGCAAACGTGGTAGCTGATGCACTGAGCAGGAAGTCTGGAGTATCAGCGTTGGCAGCTAAGGAGATCTAGCATCCGATCATGATGGATCTGGAGAGACTCGGTATAGAGTTGATAGAGAGTAATACTCCAGTATGTATCACCAGCCTAGTGGTATAACCTACTCTGCAGGAGAGAATTAAAGCACCCCAGAAAGAAGATCCAGAATTGGTAGAGGTGATAGACAGAGTACAGAGTGGGCAGGGGGAGGAGTTCAGTATTGCAGATGACGGAGCTTCGCGGTTCCGTACCAGACTATGTGTTCTTGCAGATACTGAGATTAGGAAGACCATTCTAGAGGAGGCCCACAGATCTTTGTATACGGTTCATCCCGGGAGCACGAAGATGTACAAAGATCTGCGAGAGTCGTACTTGTAACACCCCGACCCCGAGGGGCCTGGGATATTAACTTTTTACTACTGATTTACAGCGGAAGCAAAATAAACTCAAATTTTTATTAAACCAGAGCACTAATATTCCATATTACAATCATTTATTTCAAAAGAAGGAAAATTACACAAACATAAATATCTGAAACCATACTAATATTTTTAATCAATCTTTATTTTTTCTAATCCCCACCCGCATGCTTGCTAAGCTTGATTCCCGACATGTCCTTCAGAGTTATCTGAAATAAAATATGATTGGGATGAGACGACGCTCAGTAAGTAAATAAGATTATTATTAGTGTGTGGCCAAAATGAGTTTTTAAAGAATTTCGTAAAACAATAATGAATACTATAACTTCAAGATTTCTTTTAGAATAAACATAAATTTAACAATTTCTGCATAAAACTTTTGTCATCAATTTCAACAGTAAATTTTTAAATCATATACTATAACTGCTAAATTAAACTTTTAACTTTAAAACTGTAAAAATATTTAATGATAAACATACATATACTTTTCCTTATACGTTTTCCTTAGATCGTCATATAAGCACCAAAATGATCCTTTTCACGTAAACTTACACTTTTCCTTCAAATTATCAGTAACTTTGTACACGTAATTAAATATGTATAAACATATATCGTAAAAACCACCCTTAGGCCTGTTTGCCGTAAGTCATGTTTACCCCCATGACTGGGTTGTGCGGTCCGAAGACTGGACTTAGCTGGCTGGCCGACCAAACTAAATCAACGTACGTAAACTTTAAGTGAGATTTTCCTTATTAAGTCCTGGACTTAAACCAGGTGTGCACTCAGGAGAAATCCACTAACATAAATAACCACTCTGTAAACAGTGTGGGTGCATTCTGATCCGTATAAACTTTAAGCTGCGGTACCGAGCATCTGTAACTTTGAACTTTCGTTGCCATAAGGGGTTTGAAAATCATCTTATTATAATTTATGCAATTTAAAATAATATCGTGAAAATCTCATCTTTACTCATATTTACATAAAAAAAATGTAACGTAGAAATAAACTCATGCCATACAATTTTTGTGTTAAAAATATATATAATTTTATTTTTGAATAAAAAGAAATGTTGAAAATTTACCCGAGGGGATTGGAACATTTCTTAACCCAAAAATAGATGCAAGTATATTAAAGATAGAACTGGTATAATTAAATATGCGTAAAAATAAACTTATGGAAATTTTGTGGAACTAAGTAACATAATTAAAATTTACGTACCAAATAAACTCGGGTATGAATTTAAAATAAAAAGAAACTAACATAATCAAAATTTACTTACAAATAAACTCGGGTATAAATTTTGAATAAAAATACTAACATAATCAAATTTACTTACAAATAACTCGGGTATAAATTTTGAATAAAAATACTAACATAATCAAATTTACTTACAAATAAACTCGGGTATAAATTTTGAATAAAAATACTAACATAATCAAATTTACTTACCTTCTTCTTTTACCGTGTGCTACGAACACAATAATTATCTTTAAGAAATGAGATCGGAAAAAGTGGGTGATTAAGAATTTATTCAAAAATTCTCTCTCCACCACAAATTCTTTCACTCACTAATCCTTCTCTTCCTTGGAAAATTGTTGTGAAAAATGAAGGTTGAGAGCTCCCTATTATAGGAAAATTTTGGGGAAGAAATAGAATTTATAAAAGTGTGGGGAGATGGGTGAAATTAAAATTTTAAAATTTAAAGAATGGGCAAGGGATGGGCAAGGTATGGGTTGAGTGGAGGCTATTTGGGAGTGCTTGCCACCATTCCCACTAAATAAATTTTTAATTAATTACTTACCTAATTAATTAATCCATTACCTAACTAATTATTTTATTATTTTATTATTTTTCTTAATCATTATTATCATTGTTATTAATTTTAAACTATTTTTAGTATTTATTTATTTTATTATTTATTTTTGAACAAGAATTTAATTTGAATTTTGAAAACTCATGTGGGCCCCACACGGTCTTGTGGGCCCCACACAACTTCGAGACCCGAATGGATCCTACGTAACTCGAATAATTCTTATACGATTTTTATGCATCCTAAATAGCTTCGAGACTCGTGTAAACCTCCATACGGCTTCGGGACTCATGTGGGCCCCACACAGTCTTGTGGGCCCCGCATATGATACTTACATTATTATTATTTTATCATATATTTCTACAAATTATGTCAGTCAAAACATTATTTTATGTACATATTTACGTATATAAACAGTGTCTACCCTGTTTATCCTATGAAATTCCATTTTGACCAGGCCGACCTCCAGGGAGCGACTGAGCCGCAATGGTCTCTGAGCACTCGCTTAGACAAGGTCTTTCTTAGGCATCAAACATGGAATCAAGGATCCTAACAGAGAAACACTTTCTTTCTTTTTTTTTTATACTAACTATTATTATTATTATTCTTTTTTTTTTTTTTTTTGGGTTATTACATCCTCCCCTCCTTATAAAAATTTCGTCCTCGAAATTTACAAAGATTTAAATGAGTACCTTGTATAATGTTGTGCTTTTACCCGATCCTGCTATCGTCGAAAAGATGTGGGTATTTCTGGCGTATTTCTGCTTCTAGCTCCCATGATGCTTCTTCAATGTCGTGGTTGTGCCAGAGCACTTTTACCAGTGAAATCTTCTTTGTGCGCAACTCCTGATCCTTCTTGTCTAAAATCTGGATTGGTACTTCTTCATATGATAGAGTGTCACTAACTTCTAAGAACTCATAACTTATCACATGAGAAGGGTCTGGGACGTATTTCTTTAACATTGAGACATGAAATACATCATGAATTCTCGATAGTGCAGGAGGTAAGGCAATTTTGTAAGCGACTGGACCAATCTTCTCCAATACCTCGAATGGTCCAATATACCTGGGGCTTAGTTTGCCCTTCTTCCCAAACCTCATGATTCTTTTCATTGGAGCTACTTTTAAAAATATTTTATCCCCCACCTCAAACTCCAACTCACGTCGACGGGTATTCGCATAACTCCTTTGCCGACTTTGAGCGGTTTTTATTTTGTCTCGGATGAGCTTAATTTTCTCAGAGGTTCTTTGTATAATCTCGGGACCTAAAATTCGTCGTTCGCCAACCTCATCCCAATATAATGGGGATCGACACTTTCGGCCATATAACGCTTCATATGGTGCCATCTCTATGCTGGACTGATAACTGTTGTTATAGGCGAACTCAACTAACGGTAGATACTGAATCCAACTCCCTTTGAAATCCAGTACACAAGCTCTCAACATATCCTCCAATATCTGAATGGTTCTCTCTGACTGTCCATCAGTTTGAGGATGAAATGCTGTGCTGAAAGTAAGTTGTGATCCCAAGGCTCTTTGCAAACTCTTCCAAAATTGTGATGTGAATCGTGGATCTCGATCTGATACGATAGAAACGGGCACGCCATGTAGTCTAACTATCTCTTGAACATAATTCTGCAACGCTTGGTCATAGAGTATACTTTTGATTGGGAAGGAAAGGAGAGGGGTCTGGTATGGGTGAGAACGGAATCAAAACCCCCCACAGATGGCGTTCTGTTCCATGGGTTTGAGGTGCTTTTTCTCTTTTTTGAGGTTAGCCCAGGTACAAAATCCATGGAGCGTGAGGGCTAAAATTTCCATTCTAGCGCCCAATGTGGAGTGAGAGTGGTAGACAAGCTGGTCCTGCCTGGTTTACTCTGGTGCTGCTCAGGCCTTTACTTGCTGACAAGGTAAGGACAAGTTTCCAACGAATTATATATATCTTTTCGATACTTATCCTGCGTATTAATAAAGAGTTTATAGTTTAACATAGTTAGTTTGTAACCGGTTTGTAGTTGATGTTAGTTTGTCGTGTTAGTTGTAAGACAAAAAGAACAAAGCCGTTGTTTTAAGAACAAAATAAGTTGAGTTGTTATGTGATCTTTTTAGTAGTACAAGTGTTGTAAGTTGAAGGGAGGGGGTGGGGGTGAGATGAGAGAGGAGGATGAGATCGATTATTTCGTGGAGGAGGAACAGTGTGTACTTTATTGATCCCCTGTCAGGCAAGAGTCAAAGGCTGAGCACCAGAGACAGCAGGACCACTGCAAAACCCCTCCACATTCATGAATGTGAAATGGGGAGCACATCTCCATGGATTTTGTAAATGGGGCTTAAAATAGAACTGCGAACTAAAAAGAAAGAAAACGGCAAGCAAAGAACTCTAAGGGAATGAAAGAAAAAATATGCTGGGGTTGCGGGTCGAGGGGGGAAGTCCTAAGACCAACACCGCCTCACTTTTATTCCAATCAAAGTTAATTACTCTATGACCAAGCTTGCCAGGAGGAAGATTAATGTTCAGTGGCAAGGAAAGATAGTTAGACTACATGGCGTGGCCAGAGGGTGTTTCGTTGCTATCGAGTGAATCAGATCGAACGAGATCCACGATTCACATCGACGAATTTTGGGAAAAGAGTTTGCAAGAGCTTGGGATCACAACTTACTTTCAGCAACAGCAAGTTCATCCTCAACTTGATGGAGACAGTCAGACGAGTGAGCACCATTCAGAGCTATTGAGAGAGGATATGTTGGGTTTGATGAGAGGGGGGGTACAGGAGGGAAAACGCGGAGACAACCGAAGGGGGAGGGAAGGCATAGGGAGGCCACGGGGGAGTGAGAGGAGAAGTAACGGTAAAGGGAAGGCAGGAAAGGGAGAGTTAGAGAAGTAGTATACCGAGGGACTTTTAGGCTTGAGTGATGCCGCCTATAAAACGTTTAGTTATAAGTGGTTTCAAGCATTAGAGATCTTATAATAATGGCACCATAGCTGAAGCGGTTAAAATGGACCGAATAGTGTCGATAACACCATTATTTATAATGGGTATGAGACTCGGTTGGCGACGACGGAATTTTAGTACGGGTCCCGAGATTGTTCTACTGAGCAAGAACCTCTGAGAAAAATTACAGTCTCATCCGAGGAGACAAAATAAAACGCCAGGGTCAAAGTCGGGCAAAGGAGTTAAGGTATAGAGAATACCTCGTCGATCACCGCTGGAGTTGGAGTTTGATTTGCTTTGGTGGGGGAAAAATATTTTTAAAAGTAGGCTTGCCAATGAAAAGAATAATTGAGGTTTTGGGAGAAGAAGGCGACTGATAGGGGCAAACTAAAGCCCAAGGGTTATTGGACATCGACGGTATTGGAGAAAGATGGTACCAGCATTACCTATTGAACCCAAAATTGCCTCACCTCACCTGTCAACTTATCGAGAGATTCATGATGTATTTCAGTTGTCTCAATGTTAAAGAAAAAGTACCAGACGCGCTGTACTCATGTGATAAGTTCTATGAGTTCTTAGAAGATAGTGGAAGTTGCTCTATAATATGGTGAAGAAGTACCAATCCGAGCTTTAGACAAGAAGATCAGGAGGTTTAAGGGGGAAGTTGCGCACACAAAGAAGATTACACTGGTTAAAAGGGTGCTCTGGCAAACCACGACATTGAAGAAGCATCATGG